>NC_135867.1:24883141-25483141 GCF_031162955.1 Sander vitreus
CAACATTTAGCCCATACATACACACATGCATATACATACATAGATAATATACATACGCACACCTACACCCATACATCGCATGTATACACATAAATAAAAAGAGAGGACAAAAAGTATCCCAAATATTTGGGTACATAAAAGAAAAGTCCATTCATACTTGAGGAAAAACATTTACAGCAACAGTTTGCATGCAAGTAAGTAAAGACCGATGTTTTGAAAGAGTGCAAAGAAGTGAGAGATGTTAGAGACCCAGGCAGGCTATTCCAGTCTGAAGGGGCTTTACATTTAAAGGTACGTCTACCAATCTCTTTATAGATGTTTGGCACAGTGAAGAAGGGCTATTCAGTGTGTCTCAATCTATAGCTGGGTCTATATGGAATTAAATATTCCTTCAGTTAAGGAGGATAATCAGAGTACACACATTTAAAAATATGTACCAATACCAGTGATATTGGCTTTTGGTGATAGATGCTAGACATTTAGTTATTTCAACCATTTAGCCATTACTTTTAGCAACTGCATATTCATTACCTTTTAACTCTTTCAACTATTTATCAGTTACTTTTAGTTAGCTTACTATTTGGACTCTATATAGTCATTATTTTTAGCACATTTTTACGCATTTACACGTTACTTTAGCTAACTGTTTAGACTTCTTTGTTCGAGCACTCTCAATTGCAACACATTGTCTTAATGAAATTGTTGTTGTAATCAAACTTTTTTTTCTTTTTTTTTCTTTTTCAAATTGGTTTAGCTACTCCACAATATTTCCATGTACACCCACCCTGGTGACTGTAGAAGAACCCCCCCCCCCCAAGGGTGCCAGTGGTTGGGAATCACTGATAAAGATTACTCATCAGACAAGCTGGTGGCTAAGGGAACGTTGATTCAGTTAGAAGAGTGTTTCATTTGTTGTATTTTCATACATTCCGGTGCTTATTAGATGCAGGTTTTCTTTGTAAGTTTTATTGACAGTTTAACAGTATGTGTAAGAAGATTGCTATGCAGTATATCCCCACAGAGCCTCCCGCATTGGACTGTTAATCTCCATTTTTCGTCACGTTCTTTAGGATGTCATCTGTGGCCAGCCAGGTGCTGTGTGGTCTTCCCATCTCTCACACCCGCCTAGGGCCCATTAGAAAGGAGCTCTTATCAACCTGTAATTCCCAGGAAACTGGCCTCTCTCACAATAAGTGGCCCAGAAAACCCAAACATACAGCTGGTGTTCTGCAGGTGTGTGTGTGTGTGTGTGTGTGTGTGTGTGTGTGTGTGTGTGTGTCCACGTGTGAGCTAGCAGATAAAGATCAGATGAAAGTTGGGCATCCGCGTTTTTGTAAAGTAACTATTAGAATGTTTTTGCAGACTTGCTGATGCCTATTCTGTTTATCTTCATCCATCCTGGACAGTGTTAGCTGCATCAGCTCTGTTTAACGCCCGCTGGGTGTAGACCCTTTTCCTGCAAATGCACACACACTCACGCTACTCACGAGTCCACTGCATGTCTTTCACGCGATCCAAAACATATACATATGAGCATGACCACCGTCTCTCTCTTTCTCCTCGGCTGTGAATTTGAAAAATAAAAGTCTTTCTTTCCTTCCCCCCAGGATTAATGGGTTTGGTTTTGGTGGGGTCACACTCTTGTCACAATTTCCTCCAGTCTAATTTCCCTCCTTCCACCTCGGGCTAATGACATAAATCAGGCCTGTGAACGGCGTTTACTGTACTTCGTAACGGTGGTTATTCTCACGCTTTGTAACCGAGCCAGGGCTCCTGACCAATACATGTCAGTGTTTGGGTCTCTCAAGTGTAAGGAGCAAGGAGTTTAGTGAAGGTATGGTGTGAGGAGGTATTTGTCACCTCGGAGAAAAAGGTCTCATATTGAAGCTATCATCATCATTAAGGCTCCTTTAGCAGCAGCTTTACATTCACATCCTTCAGCTGGCTGCCATCTTGACTGAGGATAAGGGTTGACAGGTACTGCAGTCCAACACTCTGCGTAATGACTCAGGATGTCTTTCTGCGTTTTTCCTCCTCCCCCCTCAGTCTCCATGTCACAGGCAAAACTTTCCTTCATATAGCACAAAGAGCCTTGGTTTAAAAAACAAGTCTGTTCTGATGGATTATTCTAAGTTGAAAACAAAGGCACGTTGTTTCCAGTTGTTTTCCAACAATATGGTTTCCTTAAAGGAAACGGTGCAGCCCGGCGCGTGTGTGTGTCTTTGCTATTTTAAGACCGTCCAGCTCCCACGTCGTTTAAATAGCAAATGCACCTGCGCTCATCTGTGCGCACATGGGCGTGCTGGTCCTACAGGGAGGTGTGTTCAGGTGCATTCTGGGCGTATTGCTATCTTGAGGCAGTGGGAAGTGATCGGCCATTGACCAACAAAAACCTGGTCTAAAGTCAGTAACGCAGCATTTCAGTAAAATGAGCCCAGGCTCATGCACAGCGCGCTTACACTATGCTTGTTACACACACACACACACACACACACACACACAGGCGAGTGCAGCAGCACACAAACATCTAGAAGATTACAAATAAAAATATTGCGGTGCAAATCCTCCATCATAATAGCAATGCGCCAAGGTCCAAACGCGCCTGGCTTTTAAAGGGAATGGGAGATGACACTCTGATTGGTTTATTGCATGTTACGCCCAAAACACACCTATGAATTAATGAAGACACTAAGTACAACCCTTTTGAACCACGCGCCCGGCGCACGGACCCTTTTTTTCCGCCGCCAGACTATCAAAAAGTGGATTTGGACACGCCCTAAACGCACCTGCTCCAGGTAGGGCTGGGACGGGAATGGGTTTTTTCTTACCGCGGTTGAAAAGCAAGAAATTCCTGCATCAGAGCGGTATACCGCAACCCCCTTACGAGAGTAGCGTAAGTCAGAGCGAGAATGGCAGGGTGCCTTAAGTGAGTGACGTCAGTGCCTGTGCGCTCGCGCAAGGAGAGCGAGCGGTAACGGAGAGTAGCGTATGAGTGCTGTGAGGAAAAATGAGAGGAACAAGAGATAGCAAAGATGATGTAAAGTGAGTTAAAAGTGAACAATAAAACAACAAGCTAGAGCTTCTCAAGACACAATGTCTTTATCTATTGTCAATACGAAAAACATCGGCTTATCCCTTACAACATGTTGCAGCTGACCAGAGAGCAGAGAGGGCTAACTTGTTGCTCTCTCTACCAATATAAGCCGCTCTGTTTTAGGCTACGAAACGTGCGTGCAGGCTGAAATTGAACCGTGCCGTTTTATCGGGATAAAGCTATAAACAGAAGGAAAGTTAGCTGCTAGGCTAATGTGCAATGGTAAACACTGCAGCTTGTTAAGCTAGTTGATGTGTCTACCTCAGCTGAGAATGGAGAAATGTCTTTGCCTTTCCTACCGTAGGAAAGGCAAAGACATTTCTCCGATACCAGACATTAGACAGGTACTCTCGCATATAGGCCTAATAGTCAACACGAATGTTATGTGTCAAGGAACATTGCGTTCCCCAAATCGCGAAAGGTCAGATGTGCTCCATCTTTTGATAAGTTTTGTTTAGAAAACCTTGAATCCATGTAAGACACAATGTCATCAGACACAATCCACGTCATTAGACACAATGAATCCATGTCATTAAACACAACGTGCAGGCCAATGTTTTTTTTGCGGTGATGACGGTGACGAGCTCAGACCCGCGGTAGGAGTCACGTGACCGCCCTAGCGCCAGGCACTTCACGCCGTGCGCTTAGATCGTTAAAAAAGGGCCCACAATCTCGAAGATGTCCCTTTCCTTTCTTTTTGGCAGCACCCCTGGCGATAAGTGGTTTTTGCAGTTGTGTTTTTGGATCGTACTTCCCAGAGATTGGAACAGTGTCACCTGTGTGACGTCAGTCAGTTGGCAGTTGTCTTCTTCTGAGCTTCGAAATTAGTTTCTTTTACTTGGGATTTGAACTCGCAACTCTAGCAGAGACACAAAAAACCCCCCAGTATGCCGCTTCAAACGCAAGTCAGTTGAAAAGCGAGTCTTTAAGCTCCGCCTACCCTCTCTGGCTGACCAACCACTGCTGGGTGATGAAAATAGCGTCACTAACTTGCCGCTTGTGATTTTTCCCGAGAATGTCCCCACAGACACCCAGTGTATGATACTTCAAATGCCATGGCTTTCATCGGTGAGCTATAGGCTCACTCACCTTTGTGTTACCTCCTTCAGCGATAGATAGTGACTAAACAGACAATGATTTAAATGAAAATCATTATCATCAATTATCACTTTAACTTTATAATTATCGGACTTCTATGATGCACCTTTTTCCAGACACTAGTATAGTTTATTCCTTCTAACAGTTTCACAGTGCTCTTTAGCTCATTTCATTGGTTGTGGTAGTCTGTGGTTCTGTTTTGAGTTGATATTTTTCACTCCATATCCAAGCCATTGTTATTTTCATCATTTTAAGCAGCTGCATTGAATGCTGCATGGATAAAAGGTCACTCAATAATTATGTCGCAAAGCGAAACTGAACACCATAATGCTTTTATAATAAACTCTAAGATCATGTACAGTTTTTTTTAATTTTTTTTATGTGAACCAGATTACATGCGCCTTTTTAAAGATTCCGTATGTGGGGTTTTCTCATGAACATTTTGCTGTGTAATTTATGCCGACGCCCGTTCCTCAATAGCTTCAGTGGTTGTTTTATTTTAATTGCAGACTTACAAGTTACTGATTAAAAGTACCACAGAGGGGAAATCATATTGACAAGGAAAGCAGTCATCTCTCTTAAGCTTTTGCACCTTTAGCATTTCACACAACAGGACCTGTACTCAGGAAGCAGTGAAGTCAAGGCAGTTTTTCCTGCAAGTTTAAATCAGTTTAGTTTTGGTGCTGTTTGTGTGATGAACCCACTCGGAGCCTCTGCGTTACGCAGATGTTGAGTGTCATTGTGAGTAACACTGATAGATCAGAGTCTCCACTTTGAAAGTGCTCAGGAACATCCTCACCCAGTCTAGGAACACTACAGTTCTTCCACAAAGACTAAGGTCATGCCAGTGTGAACAAAACCCTTAAAGCTCCAGAGGGGTTGCCTATTTTGCAGATTTATTTCCTTCAGAAACCCTCAAAGCCTGCCGTCGGCTGCCAGATGGACCTGACTGTACAATGTCCAAAATCAGAAACCTAAAGCGAGCTCTGTACGTGGCTGCCATGGTATTTACTGTAGTTTGTGTGTCCATGCCGTGATACCAACTGGAACACGTTAGAGGGATGAAAAGATGAGAAGATGAATGGAACAGATAGGACAGATCTGGGCATTACATGAAAGCAAGAGTGCAATACAGGCCCACGCAGTGGGGTGTTAAATAATGTTTTCATGTCCTCCCTCACAACAGATGGATGGCTTGCATGATCCCTGTCTATCTGTCTTCCTTGCTAATCTGATAGAGATACCTCAGAGTACCTTTATTTTCTCCGTCTCCGTCAAGGTATCTCTTCTTCTACCCTCATGGTGTCAGTTTGAGCTGCTTGGATGTGAGTGGAAGTATGTGATTTAAAAAAAAAAAAAAAAAAAAGCCGCTCCTGTGATCCATCTGATTACAAATGGGATTTGATGAATCTTAAATGCGTCAACTCACTTGTCTGCCAGCTGCTGTCATTTGACCCAATTGACGGAGGGTGGATTGCAGGCTTGATTGATGAACAATCACATTTCCAAAAAAGGGTGTACCTTTTTTTTTTCTTTTCTTTTTTTCCCCCCCGAATAATATAGACATCGTAAAAGATTTTCTTATCAATTTTCAATGGAGGAATCCAGGTAAACATGCATCCTTCTCCTCGCTGGTTACACACAAATGTCAATGCATGTGTACAGTGTTTACGATATGGTCAACCAGACCAACTCCAGGGCAGACTGTCAGACAGAGAGCGAAAACACTCTGTCATCATAGCTGCCAGTTACAAGCTAACAAACTACATAAACAAATAAAAGATGCTAACTACACTTACCATTCTGATACGTCTGCTATACGCCGATTTTATTGCACAGACCACGGCCATGGCTGAATCTCTCCGATGTTTCGAGCCGTCTTGATGCGCGCTGCTCTTTTGAATCCCATGTTTTCTGATCTAGGCATCAATAAACTGCCTGGGTTGTCTTATTCCACAGTTTGTGGGTTGGTAGGCACTCCAGATACCCAAAATCTCTGTGCACATGCACTGACAAAGTGAGTTTTTCCTGATATGTCCCCTTTAACAGAAATGAGTGGGGGCTTGGTCGAGATATGTAAGGGGAAACACTGAAGAACCACAGAATAGCTTGCATTTATTGAGGAGGAGGAGGCCAGCCACCTTGGGGAGAAACCTCATTACTAATGTTTATATTCATAGTCTGAGCATAAAGCATATGTGATTTTTGGCCCGAAGAGCTTTGTTTTGAGTCTCTGCTCTCTCGTTGCTACCATGGTCTGATACAACAGCCACAGTCCTTTTAGCTGTTGCGCCTGATGGCCAGTCTCACAACCCTTTGAGGCCCTTGAGTTCTTAATTACGACAGCAATCCAAATGTTTTAATAATTATCACAAGGCTCCAAACAAAGATAGAAGACTAAATACGCTTTATTCTGTTTATTTTGGAGTGTGGGGGAAAATGCAGGAGAAAAATATGTAGCAAACATGTGGTTTGGTTATTCTGAATCACTGCGTTGTCCTGTACCTTGTGATTTACAATGGGGGATCATACATGTATGTTTCTCTTGCATTGGGAGGCTGTATGAACACAGATTAGAGAGACATTCTGTCACAACCCTAAATTATACGTTGCTTCTTTCTGGTTTTATGCTACACTGGGGTATTGTGAGCTTGCCAATACTGCAGTTACACAGCTTCCACAAGCTGTATCATCACTGTATCTCATCTGCCAGATTATATTTATTTGCCTAGCTCTGTATTTACAGTCTGAAAAATCCTGTAATTTGCATACTTATGTTGTATGGTTTTATGTGGTGTGAAAAGGAAATGGTTTTGGCCTGATCAAAAGAACTGTTTGATCTTGCTTAAGTTTAACAGTGGACGGCAGCCAACCAAACACAGGCCCACCTGGCTGTACACGCACGCACACACACACACACACACACACACACACACACACACACACACACACGATCATTTACTCTTTATTTTTTATTTTTCTGTCAGAGGAAGCGTTCTCCGCCCAGCACAATGGTCTGAAGGAGGAGAAAGAATCCTTAACCAAGCTGCAGAAGGAATGCACTGCCAAGAGGTATGTGTGACCCTGTTATTATCTATTGCTTTGTGTCTGCATAGAAAACTTTTTCAAATGCATTTATCCTCGTCAGACATTACCCAGAGCCCCCTAAATGATGTGACCCAACGTGTTGCTCAGTCGTATTAAATTGTGATGGGACTACACCCTACTCCTTGCCTCCCACCTTGCTCTGTCAAAACAAGGCGATGTTTTTGCGGCTGGCACTGCCTATTTATGTGTGCTCACCGGAGAGTTTGCACATTGTGCTAAGAGGCCTATTGGCCCCGTGTTTGCTTTGGCCTACGGGGAGACATGTTTGGCGGGTGCCGACCCTGGATCCAGCTTTGTTTGTCTGAGAAGTGCCTGGCAGTCACAGAGGGTAAACCAGAGCCCCAGAAAGGCCAGCAGGGGCCAAGAGACCCAGCAGACAGGAAATTAACACAGACACTCGTACATCTGCCCAACATCCATTCTTTGGAAATATCTCTGTCGTCAATGTTTTTTTTCATGAAAATTTCTCTTTTTATTTAACTTCTTTTTTAAACTTTTAACTAGGGGAAAAGTTATGCTCAGCATGCACACTTTTTTCAGCCTTTCCACATTCCTGTTTTATATTACACGGCTGCTGTTGAACAGCTTATCTCACTAAATTGAGGCTGAAAGGCATCAGGTAGTTATAGTATCTTTAGTTGTTGAGTTGAGGGTGCTTTTTGAAAACCTAAAAAGACTTAACTTTGCCTTTCTAGAACACAGTAGTCTACTTGACGGTGTTAAACCGACTCCTCTTTGGTCACCAGTGGTTGAAAGGAACTACTCGAGTACTGTACTTCGTACAATTTTGATGTTTTTTACGTATTTCCATTATGCTACTTTATACTTCTATTCCAATACATTTCACGCAATAGGATAGTGCTACAACCAACCAGAGCAATGCTTCTTTGTTTTCAAGTAGCAGGGAATTCACGCGGAACCGTTACAACTCTGCCGTCAGCCCGCCCACCAACTCTATACACGATGCGATTGGCCTGACTAGAGTTCTAGAGGGTTTTTCCAGCTCGCAAGCCAACGGAGAGTTGCTAGACTGAACCCTGGCTGGAAATTAGATTTGCTGTCGCTAGGGTGCGTCTAGATTTCTAGGCTAGAACTTTGTACAAAGATGTTAAAAAAAACATGATTTGCTAATGAAATGGTGTTTAAACCAGTGGTTACCAACCTTTTGGCATGTGAACCCTTTCAATAAAGCCGTGTAGAGCGCCATGTAGGGTCATGTTTCAGATGTCAATAGGTTGTTAGCAGTTCCACCAAAGAGTTTCCCTTTAAACTTCCCAGATGGTTTAATTTGAGGAACTCTTAGAGGCCAAAAGTGGTAACATTATTCAAAATGTCATTAAAAATAAAATTGGAGAAAACTCAGAAGAATGAATACAAATTTAGGTAGCAAAACTTTGTTTTTCCTTTTTCCTACCTCATTAACCATCTAACGACCCCCTATATTGGGACCCACTGGACTAAACTACCTAACTGTATTAAGTGGCATGTAAGCAGTTAAACTATCTCCACTCCGTTGCGTGTCATCCGACGTAGCTCGGCAGACATCGGCTGCCCTGCTCCGCGGGGAGCTCCGTGCACTGGCACCACGAAAGGAAAGCCAAACGCTGTTCATCTGCACACACTGTCCACACAAAGATGACACAGAGCTGGATTTAAATCAGCAAAATATCTCAGATGGATTTTGGAAGCAGACTTTTACTTCTAATGGAGTATGTTTAGATTGTTGTATTGGTGCTTTTACTTAAGTAAAGATATGAATAATTATTCCCTCGCTGTTGATCACATGCCAGGTTGTGTGTATCTGCTTACTCATGTCAGTTAACATGCAGATAAACACAAACTAGAGATGGTCCGATACCATTTTTTTGCTTCCCGATACCGATTCCGATACCTGAACTTGAGTTTCGGCCCATACCGAGTACCGATCTGACACCAGTGTGTCATATATTTTATTATGTTTTAACAGCTGTATACTACTATCTCTGTATGGATGTGATATGATTTCTATCTTTGTTGACGGTCTGGCTCAGGTTAAACTCTTTGTGAAACATGAACAAACACAAACACTGAATGCCACAGAACTTTCTTTTATTATGCAGTTTGACAGTCAGTCATAACTGAAAAAGAACATAAATAAACTACTTTAAACTGGATTTTGGAGTGTATGTTTTGGGAAAGCAGTTTGTGAAGGGCTTGCAACTTGGGCTTAACCAATCAGATGAGGGAAGGCCTGCTGGACAGATAAGTGATTTCAGGTTCAAACGACCATTACACATAAAGCAGCCGCACACTGGGAAAGGGAAATGACAAGAGACTGCTTACCACAGGCAAAGCCAAATGGGAAATTCAAGTGTAAGGCGAGAAGCATGGATGGGAGGGTGCATCACATTCAATAGCCATTTACCCCCTAAAATCCCCTTTCATCTGCATGAAATGATGGGCTATTACCCACAAGTAGGGGTGTTATATTGTAGAGGAAACTCTCACACCATTCATACAAAGCAGCCAATCATCTCTGTTACTCAGACATAAGCAGTCACATGAATATGATTGTATGATAAATGATAAACGCTCCTCTCTGTTCGTCATCGTTTATATGTTCGCCAACTTTAATTACCTTAATGCACGTGTCAAACTCAAGGCCCGCGGGCCATATCTGGACCCTCGCAGATTTTCATCCGTCCTGCCTATCAATTTAGGTTCACAATACATTGTGGCCTACGTAGTTTTTGTCACTTTACCTGGCGTTTTTGTCCCCTTTTCCGACGTTTTTGTAACTTTTGCCGAAGTTTTTGTCACTTTTTCCTTAATGCCTCACAGTGGGTCCCTGGGGAGCAGTAACTAGCCTGGATGATTTCTACCGCTCATTTCCACTTCCTCCCATCACTTCCAAACTACAATACTTACCCCTATGATCTCATCTCTGCTTTTTCTCTAGTCCTTCCTTTGCCTTACATCTTCCAGTGTCCTCCACTCGTAACTACAGCTTGTGTCTCCTTCTGCCTGCCGGTTACTCACTGTGTCTGGTTTTGTGTCCCCAGAGAGCAGTTCCTCAAGTCCAACGCCCAGCTCACCTTCCGCTGCCGCCAGCTCCTCTCTGAGCTTTCCTACATCTACCCCATTAATGTGGTAAGGTCAACCTGATGGTGCAGTACACTGCTGCGCAACACATTGTTGACAAGGCACAGAATTCTCTGGTTACAGAACCAAGGCTTTGATCAAGCAGAAATGGTGCAGCTAGTTCTGTGTGCCCTAGTTCAAAAAGGAATGCTCAGATCATCCAGAGTCATCACCTATCTGTTTAACGTGCCTCGCTGATAAATATTACAGTCACTCTGTTTTCGAAAACATTTTGGCATACGAACTAAACACTTGAAATGCTGACACTACTGCACAATGGTGGAATGATTTAAAGTGCCTCTGCCAGCGGCAAAGGTGGTGTTTCGTCCCACACAGGGTTTCATCTTGTCGGAGTCCGTTTGTGTCTGATCATTGTCTTTAACATGAAACCTGTTTTTTTTTTTATCCACAGGCTAATCAGTCCGATTATGTCATCTGCGGAGTGAAGCTGCCAAACTCTGAAGATTTTCAAGGTAATTTATTATGCACCTGTTTGCGTGTTTCAGGGTTACAGGGTGATGCGTGCTGAACAAACGTTTTGCCTTTGCTTTAATGTCGTGGTTATATGTAAATGTTTGGTGAATAGAAGCCAATTTAATGTTCTGATGATCTCATAGATGCAGTATCTATGACATCATAACTTTGGCTGCTATACATGGCAGTTAGACATAACTGTGCTAAGGTATTACAGTCTTTAACATGCATAAATGACATGATTTTATAATTACCGGTATGTCATTTTAATACATAAAAGACATAATGACATAATTGTATCATCTGGCGTTTTACTAGCTGGGAAAGGTTGGCATTCCTCTTAACTCTGGCTAGTTTTATACAGTAATGACACAATCCCACATAGCAACATGCCTTGCCTCACGTACTCTTTGTGAGATGAGTGGGCAATAATTGAGCACATATGTAATCCCTTTACTGCAGCAAAGACAGTCTTTAAATTCTAATTAACAAGCATGCACGCACAAAGCTTCCTGGGTGTGTTTTTATCAAGTTTTTTTTTTGTTTGTATTTTTCTTCTCCTTTCTCCTCTCATCCACACAGTAAAATAATTGATCAAATTAATTAATACAATTAAATTAAAACATGTTTCTGTAATGCATAGTGCCTACAACGTGGAGGCAGAAGACCTCACATACTAATCTAGCTAAAAACAAATAAAATGGAAGATAAGGAAGAAGAGAGGATTTGGACTCTTGGAATCTAGAAAAAGTTTGGAGCCAGACACACACACACACACACACACACACACACACACACACACACACACACACACACACACAAGGAACTAGGTTGGTTTTGCATTCTTCCGTTTTTTTGAACACTTAGCCTTTCTGATCTGTTGTTGGATGCCGATGGAGGAGTTGTTAGGTCTACCACTGTCTTATAGAGTATTTTCAAAAGACACGCAGCTACAATAACCACACGGTTTCATATCAAAGACACAGTATTAGGCGCTGCAGAAAGGTTTTGTCAGCATGCAGTTTCAGCCACAAAGCCCTTGTTATCATGTCGGTGTGGTAGGTTAGAGTAAGGGTCACGCTGTACTGTATGTGTCGTGATAAATGGGGTTTGCTGTCACAGCGAGGGAAACTTGACGACTTTACGACCTCTCAATGGCTCAGATGAATGGTTAGCTTTGGTCCGCAGCACTTGTCTAATCCCGAGAACACACTCGCCACTGTCCACTCAACATTCTCCAGCTTCCCTTCCTCACAGCTGGTGAGACCCAGCAGGCCTCTGAACCCATAATTCAGAAATACCTCTCCCAATCTCCTCCGCTCCCTGCTGTCACACTCCACCTGTTAACATCTTTTAGGAGCACAGTGAAGTGCACCGTAGTGACAGCCAGACCATTTGTGTTTGCAGCAATCACTTGTTCCCATAAGGTGGAGGCCTGTGTCTGCTTCTGCCTCCCAGTCCTGCGTAGGTGGACACCTAGCAGTGAGTAAACAACTGAGCATGTGCCGTGGCAGAAGATAGAAGGCCTAACAGAGAACATCCTAATGCATTTACTGCTAACTACCTTTGCCCTCCTGGTCAGGTGGCTTGTGGTGTGTGGAATGTAGAGAAGAGCTGTTATGCCATCCAGGTAGCCATTCACATTCACCCTCTAACATAACCGCTGTGACCATTAGACATCTTGCAAAGGGAAGTACAACATGCAGAGACCTTTTGAAAGAGAGTAGGGCTGGGTATAAAAAAAATCAATTTTCCGTTTAAAATTGATTTTCATTTGAATGATCCATTATCAATGATCATTTCATAAAATCCAGAATGGATCTCTGTCTGTATCATATGAAACTATAAGACCTAAGAAATCCATTGGTACCAACTACAGTATGTCCATGCTAGCTTGTCGGTAAGGTTTTTTTTTTCCTTCAGAAGTTCAAAGTTTTCAAAGTCTTTGCTTCAAAGTTGGACTACATTTTAGGCGAGGAAAAAAAATGGACGTTTTAAAAGGGGTCTCTCACCTCAAGATATCTGAATGAAACTCACCGTAGAGTCTGTAAAGTTGCACTTTAGTATGTTGACTGCTGTAGTGTGTCGAGCTGTAACAATTCCAAATTAAAGCTGCAAGCAGCGTTGGATGGGCCCTCGCACCTCCTTGCGCGTTGGGGTTACTGACGGATGCCGATCCTTGCAACCGTGCATTTGCGCGGCACTCAGACACTGCAAATTGTCACCAATGAAAAGGGAACTCCCTTCTGAGTTCAATGATACCTCACACAAGGCTCTACGTCATACAGTTGTTTAGCTGTGAAAGGGGGCATGACTAAAGCATAGGGGGTGGGCCAAACCATGACCAATGAAAATGGAACTCTCTGCTGAGTTCAATGATACCTCACACAAGACTCTACCTTAAAGGTTCAAAAGCCATAAAAGGGGGCGTGGCCTGTGTGCATGGGCGTGGTTAAAGTATAGGGGGCTACCTCATTATCACATGTAGACCACACATTATAAGTTTCATGTAAATCGGATGATGTTTGTCATATAAGGCTGATTTCCTGTTGCCAGCGGGGGACGGTATAACCAAAAGTCAATATTGGCCTGTATATGTCCTCAGGCCTGGACTCTTGTTGATTGTGGGAAATTTCAAGCAGAATGGACAATGTACACTCTAGCGATGAACGAGAAAGTGGCTGTAACTAAACACTCAAAATGGCCGCCATGCCACGCCCACCCCGTTTGACGAAAAGTTTTGCTTTTAATAACTTTTCATCCTTAAGGTGTTGAGATGGTACAGACCAAATTTGAAGTCCATTGGATGAAATCTCTAGGAGGAGTTTGTTAAAGTATAGCACCTTGACTTTTAGGCCTACTTCCTGTTGTCACTAGGGGGCGCTATGACTTTGAGTAAATATCAGCCTGTAGATGTCGTCAGGGTTGGACTCTTATAAATCCTGAAAAGTTTCGAGCCAATTGAACAATGTACACTCAAGTTACACCCACTTCCTGTTTCGATGGCGAAATGCACAAAATGGCCGCCCCGCCACGCCCTATGACGAAAGGTTTTTCTTTTAGTAACTTGTCATCTCTAAGGTCTTAAGATGGCACAGACCGAATTTGAAGTCGATCGGATGAAATCTCTAAGAGGAGTTCGTTAAAGTACGACACATGGAAATGGCCAAAATCCCGCTAATTTCAAACTTTCAATTCAAAATGGCAGACTTCCTGTTGGGTTTAGGGTATGGCTCCAATGAATTTGTACGTCTTGACATGCTACATATGTGTACCACGTTTTGTTAGTCTACGTTAAACGTACTGCAGGGGCTAAACATTTTTAAGTTTGTAGGGTGCGCTAGCGAGCCATTTTTGCGCGCCTATTCCCGAATCCCTTTACAATACGAACATTTTCACCAGGCTTAATGCGACCGGCAATTTTGGTGAGTTTTTGAGTATGTTAAGCCCCTCAAAAAGGCGATTCATTTGCCGGGAAAATAATTCCTTCAGTTTGAATAGGGCCTTCGCCTCTGTCGGCGCTCGGGCCCTAATTAGTATCGCAACTGAAATATCCCAAATCGACCTTGTGGACCGGAATCAAATCGATTCAGGAAATCAGTGGCAATGCCCAGCCCTAAATAAGAGGATAGAGAAGCATGCGTTTAACTCTCCATTTTACCCCATTGCTCACCCCTGCTCTCATTTGTGTGAGGTCTACTCCATCAAGTCCAGAACTGTCTGGATGGGTACTGAGGTCAATTCAAGAAGGCCTACAGTGGAGGATATTCCACTTTAGAGACTAGGGTCAGGGTCAGTTGGAGTTCTAATCCTACTGGGGGGGGGGGTCAAAGTGGAACAGAGTGGCACTCTGCTCAGGCTCTTAAGTCTTTTACTTTTAACTAAGCTTTTCCTTGTCAGCTCAGCCTGACAAGATTTCAGCAGTCTCCACTTGCACCCTAAGGTGTCCTTTAGTTGACGTGATATTCCTGACTGTTAGTGTGTAGCATCACCCAAAAGCACCAGAGGCCAGGGAGCTGTTTACTCCAGGTGCTTGTGGTGCTATGGACTAGGAAAATGCCAGAAAAGTAATGGTATAACGCAGGCTTTCTGTGTTAAAAGATCACTGTATGAGCCAAGGAGTATACCACTTACTATTGCCATAGTCTATTATTTCATTAAGATAGAAACCACGGTGATTTGAAGTCTTTGCCTCAAGCAGTGTCCTGCTGCTCTTTTGAGAATGTGAAACCACTTAGTGTGTTGTCTTGGAAAAATTCCTCCTCCTTAAAGCGAGATGCTTTGCTGTCAGAAATGTTCACAAAGGCATCCAGTTTTCCAGTCTAAAAGTTATTTGGGCTCAGAGGGGATAGTTATACGTGATGCTTTTGCTTCTCAAGCACATATCTGTGAGAAATTGGGCATCCCACTGCAGCCAACGTTTTGTTGGCACTTTGTGTGCTGTGCCACATTTTGTATCGCTTTTCAAAAACACTATCCCACATGAATGCAAGTGCTCTTCTTCCTGAGGACACAAACTATGGTTTGATGTTTATACATTTTTGTTTGGATTCACAAGATGTGGACATGGTGTATGTAAACACAATTTTTTTTCTCTCCATGTAATTAAAGTGAAAGTCCAAACAAAATAGACATTGTTGTGTGCTTTGGAATTCTTGGTGTAAAAAAAGACTTTTGTTTAGACTTTAATTTGCATTAGATTATACTCTTAGAGGCTTTGGTGTGATGTCAATAACCTTAAAAGTCCATTGATGGAATAACAAGTACACCATTGTTGCTCTGCTTAACATCACTTGTCTAATGTGTGATCACTGGGACTCCTTTTCTACTTTGTGTCCTGCAGCTAAGGATGATGGGAGCGTGGCAGTCGCCCTGGGTTACACGTCGCACCTGGTCCTGATGATCTCGTGCTTCCTGCAGATCCCTCTTCGGTATCCGGTGATCCACAAGGGTTCACGCTCCTCCATCAAGGACACCATCACTGACAGACTCACTGAGAAGGAGCGAGAGTAAGTAGGCTCAATTCTTCACATGGAAACACCAACAAAAGAATAGGGAACATCTCATCTTAACATGCATCTTTTTCATCACAAATGCACGTATCACACATCCTGGTGTACAGGTTTGTCTTCTGTACAAATAGATTGTTTGATCTACTTCCACTTTGAAATCAACATTCAGATATATCATAAAAGCTGAGGACACGGGGTCAACAACGCGTCCATTGGTAAATCGTCTCGCATTGCCAGACCTTCCTTCACAGCGCTGCGGAGGAGGGTCTGGCTAGTCCACGCAGCATTCTGGGATGGGAGAAAAACGTGCTCTGATTTATTGGCATTTCTTTAAACCAATCACAATCGTCTTGGGCGATGCTAAGCTCCGGACAGAGCCACGGTGCCTCTGGAAAATAGCCTCGGGAAGGGACTTGTTTTGGTGGAACATGTGTACGTTCAAAAGTAGTTTTAGTCGTGCAACAGAAAACTCAGATTGGACAGATAGTCTAGCTAGCTGTCTGGATTTACCCTGCAGAGATCTGAGGAGCAGCTAACCATAGTCCTCACAAATCCACCGAGCCATTTTTGTGCGCCTATTCTCGAAACCCTTAAAATACGTAGATTTTCACCAGAATTGATGCGACCGCCAGTTTTTGAGTATGTTAAGCCCCTCAAAAAGGCAATTCATTTGCCGGATGAAGGAATAATAATTCCTTCAGTTTCGCCGCTGTCGGCGCTCGGGCCCTAATTACAAAATAATGCAACACCTTTTTATATTTACTTTTATCTAACTACACAGTAAGTTAGTCAGCATCCTGTTGTGTGAATCATTATATGTTTTTTAAGATAAACCATCAATGTGTGGGCACATGGTAATTGGATTTTTAGTGTCAAAAAAGAAGAAGGAAAAAGTCCCACCTTGTTTCGACATTTCAACCACTAGTTATATTGGTGAGAACGTTTCCAGACCTGCCAACCTGTACGCATTTTAAGTAGTAGATATGCATTTTGACATCAAAATACGGTGATACGATTTGTCACTTTAAACTACGCAAAAATCAGGTGACTGCTTTGAGTTCACTCGTTGACGTGCAGTAGCCGTCTCAGTCTAACACTTGATGGTAGTAGGCTAAAACAGCGTAGCAGCCACGAGCATGCTGGGGGGGGAAAAAAACTAAAGAAGAAGAGTTCGACCAATCACAGCGTCGGGTTCCTTCCTCTTAAATGTCAAGCGGGGATATCGGCTACTGATAGCATAACGAAAGCATCAAATGCAAGTGTTAGTCCTCTCTCGTTCCCGTTTAGTTTGGTTGGTTTCCCCAAGGAAGGACGGTGCTTGCAAAGGTAAACAGGGGTTGATGTAGAAAGGTGAAATTGTGAAATGAATTAATTTACGTAGCCTACCAGTCAACTTTAGAGAAATATTTAACACGAATAACGATAACCTAGTTCCGTGAGGCTACCTAATTTCCTAAACAGCTTGCTTGTTTGCCAGGCGTTTAAATGGGTGTAACGTTAACGGTACACTATATTTTTTTTGTCGATGGTAAAAACGTCAGCTCCATAAAGATCTAAAATACGTCCCAGGATGAAAAATAGTCTACCGACGTTTCCCACGTATTGTTCGTGTTTGTTAAACGTGACTTTTTCATTGTAGCCTAGGCAGTACAAAGCATCATGGAAAAGAATTATAGGAATAGTATAGTAGGCCAATTTTGGAACAATATTATAGTAATCTTATAGAAATAGACTACTATAGGCCTAGTATTTTGGGACATACTATAAAAGTATTACAGTATTTTGGGACATACTATAGAAGTATTATAAGACGGTATGCTACTGTAGGAACATTATGGAGGTTAAGGTTATTATGGAGATCATAAGTAACCTGGGCTATGACTAATGACTACGTCCTAGGACCAGGTGAAGTGATTGATAAGCATGTGAACTAAACGATACACTGTACTGATGCCCAACCAGCCAAAATGACATCAAAGACTGCGTTTTTTCCGCGTGCGTGCCGCCGTGTTCATGAACCTGAACCTCGACAATAAATCAGTAAGTTGCTACTCAAAAACGTTTTTCAAGGATGGCAGGTCTGCGTTTCCCTTGTTGCCAATGCCATCACAAGCGTGGATAATGTTCTCTTATTCCATTGTCTGACTTGCAGTATTGCCGCAAAATCTCCCAAAACTGGTGCAATCTTTACTGGTTGTATGTTCGCTCAGTAGTTTTGTAGAATTCCCATAATTAAATACTAAATAATCTAATCATAATGTTGGAAAGTCGTCTCTGCTAGATATTTTTCACTGCATTTCTTCACATTATCGACCATTTGGAACATTTGCATAGTTGTCTTTATTTGTTGAAAAGATCTCATTGTGCTCACAGAGAAGTCCACCGCTTGTTTATTCAAATACTCGGAGGAAAAGAATGGCCGTGAGATGACAGGAGCATTAATCAGACATCTCAGCTGGTGCTCCTTTCCAACTGCAACAGCCGCGATTTAAAAAAACAAAAACAAAAAAAAACTTTACACTTTTAACACTGTTAACAAGAAAGTACATAATCGCTGCTTAATCATCAAACTGTTCTTTTATTTCCACCACGTTTATCACACTTTTAGTAATCCATCAAACCATAAGAGCCACATCAAAGAACTGTGCTGCCAGATTTCAAAGACCTGGGATCTTGTAGTCAATAAATCGCCAGCCTTGTTATACTGTTATTCTCTTTGAGGCCCTATTTTTAAGTTTTCAACAGATCATAAATTTAGATATTTATTATGGAGTGGTACCATGTATCTGTATGGAATTGGGTCCTTGAAGTTGAGTGAATTTGGCCTGGAAAGTCCTTGAAAAGTCATTAAATTAGACTGGATTAGATCAAATATCATGGGCCTCTAATGTGCGTTTATTTTAATACATAACAGAAAACAGATATAGTCCATTTTCTGGTTGTCTGTTCAGATTAAAACGTTCTACTGTGTTTCTCAGTATGTGTACGTGAATGTTACATTCATTACTCAATGCATCCTCAACAGGAGTGTGTGAGGGCCAGTGCTTTCGTATTCTTTGTCTCATTTTCCACATTTGGTGTAAACAGTTGGTTTCTCTTCTCTCTAGTGTTATTGTGCTGTGACACATGGGATGTGGAAACCTCCAACTTCTGTAACTTAATAGTCAGGCCATAAATAGCGACTTATTGAACCAATTATTTTCCTTTTAGAAAATGCTCACATTTTCTTACTGTTTTTGTGGTTGAATTTTCTTTGACTGCATTTGCAACAGTCAAGGTTTGGATGTCTGGAGCTTGACATTAACACACACACACACACACACACACACACACACACACACACACACACACACACACACACGCACGTCTGCAATAGAGCGTTTTCACTGGGGCTTGGCTTCTGGATTTGACAATATGAAATACTCAGATAGGGCCTGCCACATTGCAGATATATATATATATGCATATACTTGTTTTTGCAAAAAAAGCACATCTCTCCCCAGTTGCGCTACATACCTGCATTGCTTTTACAGGGTGTACTTTCTTCTTAAGCTGTTTTTGTTTTGCCCGTGGTAACAAGTTCCCCTTATTTTACAACTTACTCTTAGGTGTTGAGATAAGCTATAATGAAGCTCTGCCGAGACTGTAAATCACAGCGCCCATTCAGGCCAGTGTCTCTGACACACCCTAGGGCTGTAACCACTGTGCTTCCTATCTTCACAGTAGAGCATTACAACTTTTTTTCTTTTTTTAATTAAGAACTTTTTGTGATTGCAAATATTATGTTGACATAGAGAGAAGCAAATGATAAAGTGAGAATCTAACCACACCTGGGGCTTTGTCAGGGTTGCTTCTCATTAATTGTACAGGCAGTGTAATTACAATGAGGGCCAATATAATGAAATTATTATTTTGTATATGTTATGGTCCTGTAACTATGCATCAAGTCGGAATAAAAAAAACCAAACCCTGCTCCGTTATGATAATTGCACGCTTACTCAGGTGTGCACCTTACATGCATATTGACATTCCACACATTCAAGTGTGAGAGGGGGAGTAATGAGGAAGATTATGCTATGATCAGCAATGTTACCAAAAGCCATGGACGTGAGTGAATATGATTGCCCCATCAGTGTTAGAGTTAGTAGCCTGGGTAAGTTCAGTGCCATCGGAAGAGGAGAATAAAGATGAAAAGTCCAGAGTCATGCTTGCACTCGTCAGCTCTTACATTATGCACACAGTTCTGCTTTTGCTTTTCAGTCCTTATTGTTGTTTTTATGTAAAGAATATTCACACATTTTATGCGAGTGTTTATTACTGGGAATCTGAACAAATATGGGCACCTCGGGGGCCCTTGTGGGCCTCTGTTTGTGCTGAGCAGTCGGCTGTGTTTTTCAGGTGGCTGAAAAGGAGCGAGTTGGGGTCATTTGAAACCTGGAGTAGGCTCATTATAGTAAATGATTTAAATTGGTAGGAAAAGACATGCAGGCCGCATGGCGATGTTAAATCAGATCATTATGGAATGGGCTATGGAACTCCATTTAGGTCAGTACTAAATAAGTACATACATAAATATGGCTATGATATAAATCCGGAAATAAATATGAGGCAATACATGTAAATACAGAAATATAATAATGAGTCAACATAGTTCAATAAAAAAAAAGTTATTTGAAAAATGTCTTTTAGTTATTTATTTCAGGGTACTTTTATTTCATAATGCCACATTTATTTCACTTTCTTTTTGCATATTCAAATGAACAGGAGGTGGCAGCTATAGGCCAGCTGTGGTCCCTCTGTCTCGTGTTTTATATGCTGTGGCAGATAGTGATATGCTGGTGATGCCAGGCTACTAGCTGGTTGCTTTGGTCTGATCTGAATCTGTGAGAAAACCACACCCCATTCATTTGAATCAAAGAAAAAAAATGAGTGAAATAAATAAAAGAAGAAAATAATGAAATGAATGAAAGCAGTCCTTTGAAAAATGCCATTTATTAAATAAAAACCTTTTATTTATTTGTGCTGTACTCTCACATTACAAAACAAGTGGCTGCTTGTCCTCGGCCGAGGCACATGGGAGTGATGTGTAAATCAGCACGGACACTTTCACATCCACGTGTCGTACTTAAGACAAACAGCCGGGAGAAAGTGTGTGAGAAAAAGAGAGACATTATAAGACAACTCTGTGATTGAGCGGCCATCTCTCTGTGTGGGTGATTATGTCATGACAACAGCTGGAGAGGCTCACTGGGAGTCCCTTTACACATTTCCAGTCTTACCATGCAGGATATTTACAGCAGGCCCAGCAACAAAAAATAAACTTGTAGGCTGTGTGGCTGTTGAACAGACACCACAATCCAGAATTGCCCTTAGGTGTCCCTGAGTGGGGCCAAATGCTCCAGCAAACTCCCCCCCCCCCCTCCACATGTTTCCCGGTGGGCTGCAGACACATAGCAAAATTATGTGTGGGGAGACTGAAAGCAACTAGCCGAGCTCCAAATGTGTACAAAAAAGGGGTGATTAAAGTGTCGGAAAGAGGGAGCCAGTGGTGATAAGTGAGGTGGCATGGGATCAGTTTCTCAGAGCGTGGTAGGATTAGCAAGCAGTCAGTCAATTATAATGGTGTGCACACAGGAACCTAATGTTTTAGTTGCACTGTAAGCCCCTGTTAAATTGTAATTGTCCTAACCCTACTTTTGCAATGTGATGAATCTTAGTGCTATGTTTAGATGACTCCATACATCCTTAAAGTAAGGCTCAGCATCCCCTTTCTGTGGCTTTACTGCCCAACCAAGTGGGAATCCAGATTACTCTCATGTTTATTTCTCAGAGCCCTGGGTATAGTCAGGCCTAACCTGTTCATTGATTTGGACCTTCAGTGTGGTGTGAAGAATATGAATATATTTCACCTTTTGTGTTTGGCTAATATCACTTTATTCCTTTCCACCTGCCGGGTAGAGTAATGGCTGCCTTATTTCATATAGTCAGATATTTTTCCACAGGAAAAGACATGTGTTGATCTGAACTGTGTTACTTTCCAAGAATGTTTGAAAGTAAGGTGTGGAATATGACTGGTCTGTTTGACACTCTGTATGATTCCCCCCCTCCCCAGTTCAGACATGTTCTCTGAAATCTGTGGACTCTAACGACATGTTGCGCCCACATTTTGTCCTGTGGAGAGCCCAGTTCCAGTATTTCTGATTGCATGGTGGAGAACTAGGGAGATGTGATCCAGATGTCCAGTGTCTGATTGAGACCAGAGCCCAGCCATTAAAAAACAAGCACTGCCTCCTATAGTCCTTTGCCCAAAGAATCAGTTTGTATTATTGCTCTTTATCACAGCTAAAGGAAAAAAAGGTTGTAAGTGGGATTTACACATCACTGCTTGGTTCAAACACAAAATAAACTCGGAGGTAGCGAATGTGAATGCCAGGGGAGGGAGGCCAGCTTAAGACGAGAGGAACCTGTGAGCTCCAGAAAAGGGTTATTGTTCCGGGGCTTCAGGGGTTTCATGTCTCTTAACATGGACCATGTGAACAGGAGGTGAGGGGAACTGCACCCAAACTAGAAAGAACTGTGAGGCTGCATGGCGCCTTAAACATCCTGCTGAAGGACTCATAGTATAGACCTTTTTCACGACAGACATGTTGACATGTCATAGTAGGAAAAGCACAGGTGTATTAATGATGGCTGCATTCCACTTAGGAGAGGCCCTGGTATTGTGCATGCTGAGTCACTGAAATAGCTTACTGGGACACTTGATGGAATGGAGCCATCGTTAAGGTTATCAGTTTCAGCTGTGCTTTTCCTACTATGACAAGTCAAAATGTCTGCTGTGAAAAAGGTCGGAGTGTACACACACAAAAGCCACGTTTGGCAATCGCTGATGAAGTATCTATTGTTAACCCAAATTACATGCTTAGACACTTTCTATCTTTTATATCAATGCAGATACAGTAGATGTGATTTTTATCTCCAGGAGTTTTAAGTTATCCATCCTGGCATTTCTGGTATTAAGCCAATATTGTACAGTCTATGGAATTTCATTTTTGGCACCTGATCAACATTTACGTTCTTTAAACGTGTCATCTTTATTGTTTCCCCACACTCTGTCCTACAGCACAGATTGTCACTTTAAATACAGATTTCAGCTTCAACTGGAATTCAAGATCTTTATAGTTGTTGTGCAATGTTAATGTGTTATCCATATTAAAATGAGAATTGTATGATGTTCTACTTGGTTCTGTAAGAGACTGCACATTGTCTGGCATTATAGAATGAATCATTAGGTGCTTTCTGACCGGATAGTACTTGTACTTTTTAGAGGAAAAGTACAATTCTAAGCAGTTCTTTTTTTCCGTTTGCATTCCCACTGGCCAAGTGGCCATAGGGACTGGTAGGAGGGGTAAGGGAGTGACGCAAGCACTGCAACAGTCTTTGCCGGTGAGCCGCAGGACACGCTTGTGGAGTTTAACTCCGAAAAGACAGTTAACCACAGGTTCCTGTTAATCTTATGATGGACATGTGTTGTGATATTTAAACAAACGAACCCTTAACGGCGAAATAAAAGCCTCTTATTTACGAGAGCGGTCTGAGAGACCTCCAGCTCACAGTGAGGTGTCTGAGCATCACTGGCCGAGCGACGAGCTAGAGGCCGGGGCAGGCGCCTGCTGGCTGTCGCCTCACTCCATGGAGCTTCTCAACTCCGAAAACTTTGAAGCAAATTGTCAACTCGGCATCAGTTTTCGCAAGACTGCCTATATTCGAAATCTAAACAGTTAATTTCTTGCCTAAAACGTTGTCAGAAGTGAATTTAATGATGACTATGATGGTGAAAATTGTTAAAAATGTCCCGTTGTTGCTCTGTCTGCAAGTTCTGAGTTGGCAGTGGGCGTGACTTATAAGTTCGACCAATCAAGTACACCTAGGAAAAGGGAAAAGACCCTGCTCTGGAGTAGGAGCTAAAAAAGTACGCTACTGAGGCCAGAGGAACTTAAAAATCCCCAAATTTTTCCTGTCAGAACACGACGAAGAAAGTGTTCTAGGAACGTTTAGTTCTAAGAACTGCAAAAATCCCTCCGGTCGGAAAGCCCCTATTATTAAGGAGTGTGATATGTTTGCTAGTGGGTCAGTTGCATAGTTACTGTGTTCTTCATAGAAAGAATGGAGGAGGTGATCCACTTGGGATCCAGATAGTTTAAATCCAATTCCAACAAATAGCTCATTATTTAAGTGTTTATGTCAACTACAAAGGCACCCTGAGACTGGACTGAATGTTTACTTGTCTTCTGAGGTTTTCTACCAAATCACTCAAGGACAATGGCAGGAATGCTATGTTTATAATAGCTCTAAAGAAGTCGAGGACTCTCTTTAGGTTGACAGGTTAGTTTAATAAGCAGCCCTTCATCTTGGAGCCCTGCTGTTGTGCAGCCCATTGGAGAAGTCTTTGTTCGTTCTTCATTAAAAAGATAACAAGAAGCATCTGGCTTTCTGGAGGATGCTGTGTAGCTTGAATGGGATGACCCAGCCAGCTAAGAACTCTAATAATGTATTTTTGTTCAGAGATTGAAGGGAAACAATCAATGTACCTGTAATGGTCCTGTCTTTATATACTGTAAGCTCTTGCTCTCTTTTTAGCCATGCTAACGACATGTCTGTCTGTTGGTCTGTCACCCCTTGGATTGGAACAGAATGTTTTGGACAGACATTCATATTGCCCAGAGGATGAACCCTACTGACTTTTTTGACCCCCTGCCTTTTCCTCTAGAGCCACCATGATGTTGACATGTGTGGTTTTAAGTGAAGTGGCTCAACAGCTACCGAAAGGATTGCCATCAAATTTTGTACACACATTAATGTCCCCCCCTCAGGATGAATTTTAATGACTTTAATGATCCTCTGACTTCTAGCATCTAGCACCACCATCAGGTCAAAATTATAATTCTTGTACGAGCAAATAAACATTTTTTACGGCAAACATGTTGACATGTCATAGTAGGAAAAGCACAGGTGTATTAGTGATGGCTGCATTCCACTAGGAAAGGCCCTGGTATGGTGCATGCTGACTCTGAAATAGCTCACTGGGACACTTGATGGAATGGAGCCATCGTTAAGGTTATCAGTTTCAGCTGTGCTTTGTACTATGACAAGTCAAAATGCCTGCTGTGAAAAAGGTCCATACCTGCAAAATAATGACATCGTGAGCATGTCTATGGTATCATTTAGCTCAAAGCACTGCTGAGCTAAAGTACAGTCCCACATGGCTGTAGACTATTGTTAGTCCGGCTTTAATCATGAAAATTGGTGTTGACCAGGAACTGCCATGAGGTCAGAATATTAATGCTCAATCGGTGTTATTATCTTTTGATTTCAGGTCAGATAGCATGTTAAGTTGCGTTTTGGATGGAGTGATGGTCTGCTCTGGCTTAAGTTTTTGGCGAGTCAATACTATGTAGGATGCTAGTCATATTCGGCTCCTCTTTTCCATCTCTGCTTGTGATTAAAACAATGGAAACAAAGGGAAAAGGGGAAAAAAATACAGGCGTTGGGAGCTGGGGTCAGCAGACCCCTGGATATTCTTAAGAGCTGTGATGAAAACCCAGTATGACAGAGCGAGCAACCGCCACATCACTCAGGAGACGCCTTAACGGCAGAGACCAAGATGGCCAAATGGTTATACAGGGGTCTTAAGTGCAGCAGCGGCCATTAAAATAGCATTCACTGACAGATGCTCAGTGTAATCATTTCTCAGATATTGAAAATTGCAGCTCACTGTGATTTATATAGTAACCACTGCCATTAGCGCTGTGACAGTTGCAAGGCAGGTGTTTTTTTTAAAAGCAGACCCAGATGATTTATGGTCCCATGCCGTTTGAAATTGCACATTAAAGACATTGTGAAACTTACAAGCATCCACCCCCGCCCCTCCCACCATTAAAACAAGGGTGTACATACTGGCCAAGCCTCGTCTCCAACATGTGAGCCAGAACTGTTGTTTTGCACATTTGGAGTATTAATTAGGATGTCTAAACAGGCAAGCCGACACATGTGGAGGCCTCAGCCTGTGTATACATTACAGCAGGTCAGCCAGTCACTAGGAGTCTTCCCTTTGTATTCTCATGAACCATGGTAGAGCTGAGCCCGACCACCCACCTGCATAGCTGCGTCCTCCTCTATACTCCGTCTACGTTTAATACAATGGACCCAAGAGGGAAGAGAAAAGAGTCCAATATACTATAAGGTGCTTGCGTGTACCTGCTCTCCATAGTTTTCACAAGAAGCCCCCACTGACCTTGTGGCCTTAGACGTATTTTAACAGGACTGAATGTAGAGAAGATGGTCATTTTAATAAAAAAACAAAAAAAAACAGAGCTCAGATAGACTTGGTTCCGTTGTTGTGGTAAAACTCCAGAAACCAATGTCTGTTTTAAACAGGCTGTATGTACAAAGCAGAATGCATATACAAAGCTTTAATGAGTCTTTGGGCCGTAGTAGCCTCACCTATTCTCTTTGCACAAAGAGCCCTACAAATGTTGCCATTTAACCGTCTGGAAGGTATAAAAGACGCCATGAGCTGCTGACACCTGCTAGGAGGCCTCCGGGGTGCAGTCCAGGGAGACCGTGTAGACACTGGTGGTGGTAGATCACTCAAAGTTGAAAGAGGTGTAAGTCAGCCTGCTATTAAAATATCTCTCAACAATAATAAAAGGAATAAAAGAAAGAAAGGGCACGGAGTGTTTTTAAAAAAAAAAAAGCAGAAATGGACAGGAAGAAAGAGCAAAGAACTTCCTATACTTCATCTCATCGTTGTAGCTATATGTTTATTGGTTGTTTCCTCCTTTTAACGAGAGTCCTTCCTTTATATTTTAAAGTTATCTATGTCTAGACCCTGCAGTTAAAGAGCTGGCAGGCTGGGGCGCACATATTCTCTCCCATAAAGACAGGGGACTTTCCTGTGAGATGCAGCTTTTGTCTTTTTTACGGTGTCAGGGCTCCACACTTATTAATTACATATTTTTACACAGGGCCAGTGCTTGCACGTTAACTGTCCTGTGGTGAGATTGCTCTGAAGGGTAGATGAGAAGGGAAGAGAATTTTTTTATGAGCGAGGGGGGGGATAGACTGTTGCTCTCAACTCACTGTCATTTATTTTTGTCCAGGGCACACAGAGTTTAATATTGGCTAAATGAAAGCAGATTTCATGTTTCAGTAATCAGTCTTTTAAATGGATGCTAAAGTGAGTGGGTGTGTTGATTATGGTGCCTGTCATATTCAGTTTGCTGTGTGTTTCACGGACATGACCTGTCAACAGAGCTGCCACAGAGGGGAGCTGGAGAGGGATGTGCTGACGGAAGAAACGGCTTGATGGAGGAAAGTGAGGAAATGTGAGGAGCACTGCTGAGATAGAGATGATTAAATTTGATTTATGTGTACAACAACATTAAACAAAAGAACCAACAGCACCATGCACAAGGTGCAAGAGTCGAAGTAAGCATGAGCTCATTTGAAAACAACACAAAAGCAATCTTACAAGCCAGTGGGAAAGCACAATTAGTGCAACAAACAGTATTTCTCCAGCCTGTGTGTCAATCGTTCTGGTTTGTGTCTGTTTATTCTGGACATTTCATCATGATGGACAGACCGGGTACTGATTTTGGCCTGTATATATCTCCAGGAGTGTAATTTATTTCATCCTGTTGAGTGTAGATGACTGCTTCAGTGAATGGCATTCTGTCTCCTCTGACTCTGCTATTCCTTACATACCACTTACATTTTTCCTGTTGTAGCAGGAATGATAGCAATGGTTATCTGTCCCCATGGTCCGAAACCTGAGTTAGATGAAAACTGAGAAAGGAAAAAAAAGTGACTTTTTATTGACAGCAAAATGAATTGTTCTGAGACTTTGTATTCTGACTTTTTGCATTGTTGTATGTTTGCTCGACATCTTCTATTGTTTTGAGCGCTTTCTTGGCATGGTCTCCTTTTTGAAAGGCGTTTAAATCTCGGTGGGACAAATCTGGTCAGATTAGATAATATATAAGATGATAAAATATGCTCGCTAACTGAATCACATACTGCTTTGGCGCCTCCTTCCTTCCCTCCATCCTCAGACTTCCTCCCTCGATCCTCCCAACTGGTGTGTAATAATATATTTGACTTTTCGGAACGTCCCCGGGAGGAATTCCTAGTGTTTGGTGAACCGGGGTCGCTCCAGTGTGATTTCAGACACAGTGGACAGCAGTCATTAATCACTTGGCTGTGACTATGACGGTGTATGTTCATGTTTTTTTTGCGTCTGTGTTGGAATGGGCTCTGTTTTCCTTTTCGTGAGTGTTGATCAGCAAACAAATCCTATCTGTTTGTGGGGAAGTGATATTGGGAATGCCAGCGGTGCAAGGGGATTGCCTATTTTGTTGTTCTTCCTCTCCCTGTTCGTTATTTCCTATTGCTTAGATATGGCCTCTGGCATGCCGCCTTGTCCGTGGGGCCCTGGCTGCACGTCGGGGATATAGAGGGGCCAAAAAGTGTCTGACTGTGTGGCCCTGAGGCTGCAGCGTCTCACTCTTTACTTGCCAGCCTTTAGAAGCAACATCCTGTTAGAATTCATTATAGGGCTAGAATGACCCCCATCTGTTAAGGGTTTACTTCTTTAACTTCCCAGAGTTGCAGTGTAATGTGTGAATGAGGTGTTTACAGTGAGCATCTCCAGACAGGCTCAGATATGAGTAGGAGCCTTGGGTAAGTTCATGTTATCAAAAGCAAATGCTTTTACAGCTGAAATGCTGAAAAGTGGGTGTTATCAAAGATTTCAGAGAATCGAGATCGGAGTAAAATCTGGCCTTCAGAATGTCACAACCACATCTGAATCTATACATTAACCTGCAGGGCTACAGTGCCGTTAGCATGATCTCAGTTGACAGTAGGAGGAAGTGTATTCTGACATTGCCTCAAGCACTTGTAGGTCAGAGTTAGAGGGGAGGAATAGCCCCATATCTGCTCTCACACAGGATTAACCAAAGACCATGACCCAGTCTCCAGGGGGCGCACACACACACACACACACACACACACACACACACACACACACACACACACACACACAGAGAGAGAGAGGAGGCATGCCGGATGTACATACTCACCAGTACACACTCATCCACATGCACACGCAAAGCATTCAACACATGTCTGCACATACTCTACAGGCACATCAGAACGCATCTGCTGCTTCTGGCATCGCTGTCATATACAGTTGAGGTCATATGTTTTGATACACCTAGGCTAAAGACATGCAAACACAATTTTTCCAAACTCCACATATTTCATGTTACCATACATTCATTGTGTTAAGTCAGTGGATATCTACTTTATGCCCATAAGAGATCATTTCAAAAATAATACCCAAGAAAGAAATTTAATTTCAGCTTTTAATTACAAGTAGGTCAAACGTTTAAATACACCAAGTGGATTGTCTCTTTAAACTGCAACTGAAATTACTTTTGGAAGCTTCGGATAGGCCAATTGTCATTATTGGAAGCTAATTGTGAATGGGGCTTGACCGGGCTTATATTTGGTCAGTGCCTTATTGCACTTGATACCATGGGAAAAGCTAGCAAGCAACTTAGCCAAGCCCTCAGAAAAAGAATTGTGACCCTTCACAAGTCTGGTTTCTTCTTAGGAGCAATTTCCAAGCAGCTGAAGGTCCCACAAGTGTCTTTTGAAATAAATTGTACCCAGGTATAAAAATGATGGAGCCACACAGACACTGAATCGTTCAGGAAGAAGGAGAACATCATCCCCTAGGGCTGAACAAACCTTGGCCCGAACAGTCAAACTGAACCCCAAGACAACAACAAAGAGGCTGGTGAAGGAGTAAGAGGCACAAAGTAACAATGTATCTAAATCTGCTATTAGGAGAGCCTTACATTGCCGAGGCCGGAAAGGTTGTATTGCATGGAAGAAGCCCCAACTCCTACAGGCATAAAAATGCAATAATTTTTTGCAAATGATCACCAGGACAAAGTCATAGCCTTTTAGAGGACAGTTCTTTGGTGATGAGATGAGGTACAAATTGAACCGTTTGGCCACAATGATCAGCCCTGTGTGTGTAGAAAAAAAAGGGTGAGGCTTTCCATCCAAATAACACTGTCCCAAATAAGGTTGGAAAATAGATGGCATCATGAGGAAGAAGGATTATCTGCAAATACTGAAGCAACATCTTAAGACATCAGCTAGAAATTTGAAGCTAGGTTGTAATTGGGTCCTCCAGCGGGACAACGATCCTAAGCATACCCCCAAAGTTGTGACAAAATGGTCACCGACAACAAAGTAAAAGGATTGGAGTGGCCATGACCTGAATCCAATCAAGAATTTGTGGACTGAACTAAACTGGTGTGTCCTAACTCCAGTAGCAAAAACCACTGTCACATAACAGCCCTGCAGCTCATTTAAGTTGAGCTGGTGCATTTTCTAATCATTTGTGGGAGTTACTGAAGGGGATGCATCAAGGTGCTGCTTCAAACACAATTCTGGGCTGTTGTTTTGATGTGGGCTTCCCTCACATGGGCATCAGACAATAACACAAGCTTTATTAGTTAGTTTTCAGATGGAAAGGCTTATTTTTACAATAATATTTCCTCTGCTCGTTGTCCCCCTGTTGGCGTGGCCTTTTGGCAGCTGTGTGTGTTGTTGGATTTATGCTCTTACAAATACCAGATGTCAATTTCATATGCAGAAAGGAGCAGTGCAAATCCTCTAAAATGAAGACATATTTCCTCCAATATCTTAAAAAGCATTATTTCAGTGTGTGGGTGAGAGGTTAAGAGTGGGATTGGTTTTACGTCACTCTCATGTTTAAGGTGAAGTATTAAGAGATGGGGTTTAGATTAGGCTACGATATATAGTAGATAACAAAGGTTATCACAAGTGCAAATGCAAACAGGTGTGTGTGTCTGTTTTGTCAGACCAAAGTCCTGCTCAGTTCATGGAGCTGGTTTCCCAACATATGGTATTTTCTCAGTGGGAGATCAGCAGACATAAGCACATAATGACAGGTAGGGATGAATTCAGCTTTAAGTCTTTGATTGCAGAGAGAATCTCCCCTGTCTACATGTCAGCATGTTCCCCTCTCTACCCTACCCCAACACCCAGGGATAACTTCCCCATCCTTTAAGAGCACTCCCTGTGCAGTGCTAACTAAGACATCTGACTGGCACCATTGGGACTTTCCCACTATGCTGAAAGGAAAGGTTCTCTTTGTTCCTGCTCAGAGGCAGATGGACAGGCTGTTTGGACGCCTCCGCTCCTGTTTGATATTTCAGTTTAACAAGGCACAGAGGTGGCGTCTGTGGGATGGGATCATAGACCCAGACCCAGCATCATCAGCAATCTACAAGAGTTACTGACTGTAAATGCCGCTGGCTATGTGAACGGCCATTTTCAATGATGGGAAGAATTCATTGCCTGTTGCAGAGCCAAAGAACAACAGTCTCTTGAGGTAAAATTAACAAGCAATGGACCCCATTTTAATCCCACCACCCTTTATTGGTATTTTCATACAGATAGACCTATAATATGATATGTAGTATGGATATAAGGCCGTTGTAAGCTTGACTGTGCTTTGTTGGCTTGAGAGTGTGTTTGTTCGCAGTGTCTTTAACACCTTTGCTTTTTAGACTCTGTTGGTAATGGATTAAGTGGAATAAATCGCCTGTTCCTGTGTAACACCATGCTTGTCTTTTTCTCCTGTTTTTAACAGATTCCCTTTGTACCCCAGAGGAGAGCGCTTTCATTTTGAATATGGTGTCTACTTACTCAACAAGAACATTGCCCAGGTATGAACAGACAAACAGTGCACAAATGTTTGCTACAAATGTGTCAATGGCAACTTATTCTGACAAATTTTGTGAAAGTGAAAAAGTGTTAATTAATTCTAGCGTAGCATTTTTTATCCTGTTATCCTATAGTCAAAGATTTTTACGGAGGGGATCTACCGTGACTACAAACCAAGATTTGTTTGGGAACCAGTACATTCTCTGAACAATACACTGGTGGGGAAAATAATGAAAAGGCCATGTTCCCGCTGAAGACATACGTCTTTAGAAACGGGTCACAAATATATAGTTTTGTTTATAAAGAAAGAAAGAAAAATAATTTCCAAAAACAGCAGGACACTAAGTTTCTTAGCAAGGCTTACAGGAGTAAACAGTGCATTTGTTGGGGACTATTTTCAGCCACAGATTTGGTGCTCTTGTGAGTATCTATACAGCAGCAGGAGGTGTATGTGGGACAGACTCAAAATACTATTACTACTACTATTACAGTTTCCATGTTATTTGTAAATTAAGGAACGTGTCACTCAGTGAAACACTGATGTGTTTTCATCCATGCGAGTGGCATGGTTATATGGAGGTCGGTCGGTCGGTCGGTCGGTCGGTCGGACAGTCCACCTCTTTGGTCCGGACTGACATAAAAACTTGGGGATGAATTGGCATGGCATTTCGTCCAGTACCTAACTAGTTGATGACCAAATACCTGCAAAACTAAGGAAATACCCATCAGCCCCAACTGTACCTTGTGTTAAGAGGTAATGAACAAATGTTAGCATGCTAAACTAAGACATCACTAAACTCCCTTCATTCATCCCTTTGACATATACCACTGACTTATAACAATTTGCATTCCATTCCCTGTTTTTCGACCACATTCAGGCAGGAATGAAGGGCCTCTCCACTGAATAAGACTGGGCAATTAGCGCTAGCAGGTGGCTGACTTCAAACCACTGCGCTTTGGGAGGTTTCAGTTCTAATGCCAGACCACAATCTGCTAGCCAATATCCAAGTCTGCCATCTTCCCACCAGATTCCAAGGATACAAAAATAAGCCAGATAAGAACACATTTTAGACAGCAAATGAAAATAAGTGCTCTGTGAAACCACCAAAGGGAGCGACAAAGTGGCCTGTTGTGTTTTGGAAGCCATTTTTCAAAGTACTGTAGTGTACATTGTTAGCTCAGTGTACATTGTAAACGGCAAACTCTAATCTGACACTCATTCCATCACGTCAAGTCAATTTTATTAAATAGCCCAATATCGAAATTACAAATTTGCCTCAAGGGCCTTTACAATTTGTTCAGCACATGACGCCACCCCTTTATCGGGGAAAAAAAAGGAGGACACCTCAGGAAGAGCAACAGAGGAGGAATCCCTCATCCAGGACGGACAGACAGGAAATAGATGTTGTACAGCATAGACCAACATAGTAACATGACAGTATGGACAACCAGGATTGTAAACATGTCTGGGCATAGATTATTGCTTGCCGATCTAAGCGCGCTCAATAACTCTCAAGACTGAACCCACACACACGCGTTAGATTCTCCCAAATATTCACGGGCATGCATTTGCACCATTGTGACTTTTTATACTGCTCATATATCCCATAGTTGTATTTGTTGGGGACTATTTTCAGCTGCAGATTTGGTGCGCTTGTGAGTATTTATACGGCAGCGGGATGGTTCATGTGGGCACAAAGACCCAAAATACTATTACAGTGGCCATGTTAATTGTAATGAAGCTGTACTTTTGCGTGAAATACATTTTAGTCTGTGAGGTAACACAGGATCTACAGACTAACTTAGCTTCTGAAATAGCTTATTGTGATGGTGATATATATGTGTGTGTGTGTGTGTATGTATGTATGTATATATATATATATATATATATATATATATATATATATATATATATATAGTACTGTGTCCCAGAGACCACTTTAAATGTGCCTGACACTATGTAATCTTTTTCACATGTAGGACATTTGGCATGCAGCCATCTACATTCATATTCCTACCTTCTTTTTCACATGTAGGACATTTGGCATGAAGTCATGCTCACCCTCCTGAAAGTTTAATTTGACTACTGATAGAAGGCACATGTTTAAAGAGAAGTGTTCTTAATCTGACTCAGCTTCTCAGCAATAAAATCTAAAATAATATTTCTGAATTTGTGGTGTCAAAATGGTGCAGTGATGCTAATCAAGAATGGAACACATTGCACATACTTTAAAGTCCACTGCAGAGATTGAAGCTTTTTGAAACCAGATGTAAACCATCTGCTGTAACACGGGTGGGCACATGTGAGGAGTGCATGATAACTTTGTAAGCGCAATCTGTGGAATGATAGATTAATAAATGACAGCATGACATCTGTGGCTTATTCTGTCAGTGACAGAAGGGGCACACGGCAAACTGAATGTAGCCCATATTACACCTTATGACAACCTTTGATATAAAAACACTTCTTTTTCCTATTGTCACCAATGCTAATGTGCTCTATTTTGAACAGCCTGGTAGGGCATCAGTAGTTTTACAGGAGCACAGCAGCTTTCATTGAAAACCCTCTCATGCAGACCATGTGTGCCTGGCTACTTAAGGATGAGTTATCGTGTTGACTCTAAAACAATGTAACAGTGCTACAGGGGTAGTCCAGCTCCATATGAGATTGATATTAGACCATAGTTTTAAAACTGAAGCAGTTGTAAACATTTCAAAGTCGATAAAAAAAGTTGTTTTTTCATTTTTGTAACTTGGCTTTAATGGTCACCTTTTGTTGAGCCAGGTGTGTTCTGCAGCCACTGCACAGCTTGTTCACTGTCTGGCTCTGTGATACAAAGCAGAGGGCTGATGTCACAGCAGAGCCATCTCATTGGCTGATTGGCTGGTTTGCCGACCCACTAGAGCCTGGGTGGGAGACGTTAGCTGTCCATCTCTTATTAAATTGCCCTGTGTGTCTGTGTTTGAAAGTGATACAGGGACGCTGGCGAAGGATCAGGGTCACATCAGGTCGACCCTGCTTTGATGTGGCAGAGGGAGAAGTTTGCTTTTATTAGGCCTCATGTCATGAGGCCATGGGCAAGGGGGGGTGGCTGTTTGGAGCACCCTGGATGTCAGGTGGTAACACACTCCCATGTTGCCACCATCCGGTTAATTTGTTTGCCAAAGACAAGTTAAGAAAGGCTTTATGGAAATGCAGTCATTCTCACTAGCTCCTTCCTATTTCTTGTGCAATTAGCAAATATTGCGAAATCTGCAATGCGTGAGTGACTTATGTTTATGTGGAGTGTTATCATGTATACTTTCTCTCTGGTCCCAGTTGAACTGATACCAGAATGTGAATTAAAGACAATGTGTTTTTTCTCTCAGCTAAGTTGTTAAATGAATGGCATCTGGCTGGCTGTGGCTTTTCCTTGAAGTAGTTGGCCACAGGTATGTAGCTGGGCCTGAAGTGCCCATCCACAGGGACGCACAAATGTTAAACCTGCCATTCCTCCATTCACAGAGACAAATTAGCCAAGTTAGTGTGGCTGACTCCAAAGGAAAGGCACGCCATGTGTTGCTTTTACTTACTCTCTGTGTTCTCCACTAGGCTACGTTGTTGTGAAACCGGCATGTGTGGCTGATTAGATGACAACTAATTTTTTTAAGGAGGAGGGGTGGGCACAACAATTAGCTCTCAGTCACTAAGCTTGGCGTATCATATTTTGTGGGCCTCAGGCACAGGAAACCTAGTATTGGGAATTAAAACAGCAAATCTGTTGCGGCACAACCAGGTCACCTCTGGGATCGCCTTTATTTTTCTCTACTGGGGAAAGTCGCCTGCAGTCTCCCACCTTCCAAGTCTCTGGGCAATTTGCACACCATGACCTGCAGGCAGAGTGCCATTCTGGTGGTCTGAAGTATACGTCAGAGCGCCTGTGGCCATTAAGAGTGGCAACTGTGGCTCCATAAAACACGGCTATGACTCATGGGGGAGCCTACTGTGTTTAGTGGTTAGTGGAGGTGGCAGCAAGCGGAACAGGAGCTGGTTGGCTAAGGTTATTCATTTTGAAGCTATTTGGAAAGGTTGTAGGTGCTCTAGCAAAACTAAGTTTTGCTTCAAAATGACAAAAATAATGAGCGAGAGTTAGTGTTTTCCACAGGTTGACTTAATTAATGGAAGTGGTAGATATGGAGTGGTGTTTATGGTGTTGTTTTGTACATTACTAAATATTGACATGTATTAGGCTGATAAATCCAGACGTAATGAATACAGATGTAAATGAATACTATGAAACAAATTTCATTATATCACAGCCTATTGAGCATGATGCATTATTAACTTATTCTCGCCTACAGCGAGTTCATCAGCACGGTACAGTCTGCGGTGAACAGGCAGCATTTTTTGCATTGTATTGATGTTAAACTGGGTTAAACATTTAAAAAAGCAAGAGTTAGATGCAAGAAAAAGGCAAACTCAGAGTGTTGTGGTTACATGGTATTATGATCCACTGGCACTAATCTCAACCTTACAAGGAGACCTGGTTTCGAGATAATATAAGAAGAGAAATTGTTCCTCCGCTGACACCACTGAAACCGAGGTTTAAACATAAGTCTCACTGATGCGTACCTGGAAAATGAGCCGACTGGCGAGCAGTCTCTGTGTGCTATTTTAAAAAGAGATTATGGCAATATACTGTGTGTGGGTCATTAGATTTGGTGGGCTGACTGTAAGCAAACCCATTCACCTTCTCTTCTGTTCTTTGCACTCTTTTCTCATCCATGTCATCTTTGTTCATTTGACATATTCCAAAGTCGAGGTCCTTCCTTTAGCCCTGCACCACTGTGACATCTCATAACCCCAGTCAAAAGAGATACAACATAGTCTTGGCATAGCCCCTTGCGGCCATTAGCTCATGTGATTGTGCTTCGATAAAAACCATATGACCCAAGCAAAGACGTGCAAAAAGGGAACATTACAGCTCCCTTGCACCTCATAACTCCTCTACATTTCAGACTGAGTTGTCAAGAATGTTCAAATTTCCCAATGAAAACTATCTCCACTGGTTACCTTATTTCCTCTCTGCTGTATTGCGAATGTTAGAGATGGTACAGTCCACAACAGGGTTTTGTGAATATAGTTGACTCTATAGTGAAACAATGGGCGAACTCAGTTTTTCCACATTTGACATTCCTGTAAGGAGTTGTGTGTTTACTCTGTCGATCCACAGGCCTGTGAATCAGAAATGGCTGTGTAGAGTAAGTGATTGTGTAAGCATGTGCTTCAATCTTCGTAGTGTTGTCTAGGACTGTTCTTTTGCTAAATATTTTGCAAACTTTCCTTCAATTGTATTTTTACAGTGTTATACCAAACAGGATTGCATGTGTCAGACCCCATATCCTGAACCTACGTCTTGTAAGAGTCCTTCCTTGGGGAAAAAAAAGATCATAGCTGACAAGGATCTATTATTCGACGCCCAGGGCATTGGTCATATCTGCGGTATTTATCACCATTTATTTACTGAATTTCTTCAAATAAGAGCAGAAACTGGAGCTTCAGCCTATTTCCCAGCACAATCTTTCTGAGAATTGGAACATTTTTAGACCGAACTATTCCAGGTTTCCCTCAGAAGCCTGTTGGTCTGTCTCTCCGTGTCCGACTAGGGCTTGCGGTTTGTGACTCACTTCTCGGTACATCCCAGAGAACGTTCCAGAAAAACAGTCGATTACATCTTCACTGTCCACTGTCCAAACAGACTCCTCAATGTTCAGAATTTATAATGCAGCCCACTGTACGCTGTTTGTTTACCTGAACCCTGGACCACGGCTCCCCAGGCTCTGCCACCATCTCTTCCAGACAGAGCCTGGAAGTAATCAGGCCATTTCAACTGCCTGCTGCCACTCATTGTCTCCATCCTTCCATAACAGCCACATCCGTTTTCCATTTTACAGGGATTGATATGATAAAACACATAATGGGCAGGACAGGCATCAGAAAATGTAGTGCCAAGTCAACGTAATATACGTCATGACACACTCACAGGAGGAAAGAAGGAATGAGGCACCAAGTTAGGTTCTCTTTTAGGCCGAGCCGTAAACGTTTTATGTTTTTGCTTTAGCCCGGTGAAAAATAATTTGAATCTGTATGCTCTGAGCATCATTTCCCACATGGCCACATGCTGTACAAATGTTGGATAATCACCCCCTTACATGTAATAGAGGATAAGTTATGGACCCTAAATCTGACAATGTGTTTTGCATTTGAACGCCATTAAGTTGCCACTTTAAACAAGATCTCTGTGCTCCGCTGACAGTTAAAAGCACTTCATTAGTGTACTTTATTTATCACATTTCAAGCAAGAAATTATTTTTGGCAGGTTATAAGTGGGTTAAGTTGAGAGCGGTGTGGGTTGCTTTGTGAAATTGTTAACAGCATGACATGAGACAGTAGGCTGAAGGCTGTCTGCGCGCTCCCTCCTGTGATTGATGCACAGAGAAGAGGGGAGTCACTGTTTTCATGGTGCTGGTCTTAAGATTAGATTGTCTCATTTGGATCATACATTGTATATATTGAACAGACAAGATCTGAATATTATTATGATAATAGGGGTGTATGTTTGCATCTAATAATGCAGATTATAGGTGAATTATCCTCAAATGTGGTAGTGTTTTTTGATGAACTGCTGTATATGTTTCTGTTTGTGCTTAGATTTAGCAGATTTTTTTGAAAACATGAAACATGAACTTTGAGCAACCTGTGATTTATGTGTCTTGGCCCAATCCGAGCAAGAGATGTGTGAGTAGAAGCTTGACCAGCTCTGTGCACTGCTTCAGGAAGAATGGCTACTGAGAAATTCTATTTAGATAAGAACTGTTTTTCTGCTCTGAAGAAACTGCCTGTAGGAGAAAAAAAAAGTAGTATAGTCATCCTGTGGCTCTCTGAAACTCCTTGTTCAAGCTACCTATTAACCAAACCCAGGCCTTAATGTACACGTCTCTATGCCCATTGGTTTTCATAGACTTACTGTGTGGTCCCTGTTTTCCATCACAAACTTTTGTTGTTAGCTACTGCTCGCATCCAGCGCCACTCATTGGCCAGAGCGAGTTGTTGGTGGCACTCTTTACAACCAGAAGTGGGAGAACCCTCTTCTATAAACAGATATTTTCCATACACTGCTGAATCAGGGAGATTGTGGAAAGGCACTAGTGCGTCTAAAGTGCTGTTCTTGCAAAGCTTTAATTGCCCTTGCAGATCCCGTTTTTGATAAGAAAGAAGAGTGGAATTAATTGATGCTCCAGTCCTGACCAGTACAATAGAGAGAGAGTGATCTTTGTAGTCCGTCAGCTTGATGTCGGCCAGAAGTTGAGATTTACAAGCAGCCCTCAGACCGCAGTTGTAAGTGTATGTCACCGTTGTGTGGTTTCCAGTTCTGGGCGTAGGTGCGTAGCGAAGGCCGTCAGTGCGCTGCGATTATGCCTGAGCTCCAGGGTTTTACGGGAATTCCTCTGGATAGCCACCTATGACTTTATGAAACACTCAAATCGTCTAATTGAATTTCCACATTTTGTGGTTGGTAGTTCCAGGGTTGTCCATCACCGCAAAGAGGTACCAGAGGAGCTAGTTCCACTAAATATAATGATACAAGTAAATGTTAATCGTGTGTGTGTGTGTGTGTGTGTGTGTGTGTGTGTGAGAGAGAGAGGGTGTCAGTGACTGGAGAGACTCACATGTGCTGCCAGTATTCCATTTTTGTTGGTTATTTAAGCCTTGACCAAAGTTTGGGGTCTTTAGGTAGTCAAGTCAAGCCACAATGTTATGTAATGTGCAGAGATTGATGAGGGCGAAGACGTCATTGGGCAGAGAGGGACCCCGTAGTGATAGTATATTTTATCTTATAACATCAGAATTAATAGGTGGACATCCAGAAATGATACCTTTAGTGGCATTTTTAATTAGCTTGAATCGCCTTTTATAATCAATCAGTGCTTTGCGGTCACGTTATCATCATCTCAGTATATCTTCTTCCCACAGGTCAGACTGTGGCTTTTACTGGCAAAATGTTCTGAAAACCAGGGGGTTTGCTGTGATTCTGGGTGTTTGGAAAGTTTTGGCTGCTCTGCTCCATCATTTACTTAATAGTGCGTCTGCAGTTTCCAGCTGGTTTGAATTTGTAGCTGAGGCCGGTTTGTTCGTTGTCTGCTCTCCTGTTGTCTCGCTACATGCATACCACTCTGCTTCAGCACCAAGGCCTTCTCTGAAGTCCCTTCACTTACATACAACTCCTCTGTCTCAACTCCACTTCATGTTTCTATGGTAATATCTAAAAATGTTGGCTTTGGTTGGAAGGAAACTAACTGCTCAGTAGATAAAAGGAACGAGAAAACCCCATCAGACAGCCCATTGCAAGTTATATAAGTGCTTTAGTCTTCGCTGGAGGTTATATCTCTTCCTTTGAGCATAGTTATGTCATTGTGTCTTCAATTATCTCCAGTTTTTGGATTATTCTGTTTTTCTCTTAGTGAGGTAGAGGGAAACTGGACCAAGGCACACAAACATAATAATTCTCTCTGCTTGGGGTCTGTTTCGATCTGCCCGAGCTCAGCTCCTTGGCCCACCACCAACTTGTCCTAAGAATGGAGAGGGCAGAGACCAAATATATTTAATGTCAGCAAGTTTAGAAAAACTAGTCTTTCTTGTTAATTTATCAAACCCTGTGTGCTGTCATGTGGGTGTTTGGGAGTAGAGGTATTCAATCATGAGCGCAGGCCTTGCAGCTCTTAGAATTAAACAATGCTGGCCTCATCTGGTCAGTATTCGAAAGAAATAGCAGCCGTCCTGGCTCTGTGTTACTCCTTTTATTCGATGCCGTTCCTGCTTCCATGTGGATTTCATTACGGCCCTTTGACTCTGGCCGATCAGCAGCTTTTCATCTGACGTACACAGCGGCTCTAGACCACAGTTCTTTTAGTGGCACTCATCATCGAGCTAAGAGAGTCAGTGTCTCTTTCCCCTAATTTGGTTTCATCAAGTTGATGTCAGCATTAGTCTCTTTCTCTATATGTCAGTCACTCCAACACTCCTCTCTGTCAAATAAAGTCTCACCTCATTAGGCTAGTGTCTCCCTATCTGCCCTGATGTCAGCCTCCATTACTCTGCCAGGAGGAGAGGATATGGGTGGGGTGTCCTTGTGGGGTGTCATGTCATCCTCTGTGCCATCCAGCCACAGCTTTCTCTTTATTAATGAAGCGTTTGTGATGAGCCCAGGCCTGTTGTCCCAGAGGCCAAATAATCGTTTTACAGTTATTGGAGAAAGGGGGCTAAGTGGCTCATGAAAGCAGCTGTTAAATAAACACCAGCTCGAGTTAAAAAAAAAAAGGAGGCTGCGAGACGAGAGGGCTCCTTTTTTCTTTTCCTTTGAGAATAATTATTGTAAGCTGTTTTCTCTAAATCCAAATAACTTGTATTTCCAAGGTATTAGCTGTGTGAACAATGTTACTGTGTTAGTGTGGTCCTGAGACGAGTAACAAAATGCATAGCACTTACCGATACCTACAGTATTGGCCTATATGGTGCAACAACATACAATATCTAATATATAGTGCAAGAATAGTAGAAATTTGGCCGCGCATATTCATATACTAATTCAGTATCTACATTAGCATAGAAAGCTGCCTTGGGAACCATGGCCATTTATAAAATAATTATAACTAAGTAGTAGTTAATTGGCTTGAATCTCACAGGAAAACAACTGCTGAGTGTGTGAAGTCAAAGGCACTGCTCAAAGGTTGGTTCCAGTTGCACGTGAGCTTATATCATATATTTAGATTCAGTTTGATTGCATCTCAACTGTTTTGTTTGTTGTTACGCTCCAGATTGTTACTCACCCATTATGACGCCAAGCAGGCATCTCTTAGGTTTTAGTGGACAAATTATTGCCAATACCGTTGTCGTCCCCATGGAAACGGACCCTTTTTTAAGTTTTAAATGTCTCTGCCAAGTCGTTGGCTTGTGCGTTTCAGGGCAATTAGGATGCCGTCCACAGAAACTGCATCCAACTACAAAGATATACATGCTGTAATTATATTATGTCAGCTCATGTGTTTTGGCTTTTATGTGTTTGGAGCCGTAGCCTCACAACCGTTAGGACGGTCAGAGTGAAGCAGTTTGGGGCAGAAAGTTATTCTCGTGTGGTGGAGAGTATTGCTGTGAGAACCACCTGTCAGCAGCAGTGACATAATTCATCTCCTTCATCCATGTTGACTAGGCTTTTCTCCACTTGACAACCTCAGCCAGTCTATACCAATTCACTGTAGAACTGTAGAACACAGAGTTAGGCTCAATAAATCCAACTGATGAGAGGAGCTGTGTGAACAGTGTTTTTGTAGATTGGTTGTGTATAATTTCACTTGGCCTTTAGTTTTAGTTTGTCAAATGTCATTATTGCATCTAATAGAGTTGCGCTGTCTTGCTTTTTAATGTCACTGATGAGATGACAGATGCTGATCTTTCTGAAGCTGCAAGTGTTTGGTTCTTATGAAATGGCAGTTGTAGGAGAGCCAGATTGACTCGTATTTCACTTCAACCTTCATTTCAATTCAGCAGTGGCCTTCTTCCAGCTCATTAGAGAGTTAGAAGCCACACGTTTAACCTCACACTCTTTCCCTCATGTTGAATTAATGTAACAACCCACATAGTTGGCTACCAAAAGTGTGAAAAAAAAAACCCCAAAAAACTTGACCACACAATAGCTATTTGTTTCTTTTCCATCCGTCTGTTTCTGCCTCTCCTCAAGTCCTAATCGTATTAGGTTCCTTGAGAATTGGGTCACATTTTTGAAAAATCCAGCACATGTATTTATTTATTATGAAAACCTGCAGCTGTTTTTGAAGAGGAGTTGGACACACAACATGGAGCTTCATAGTTACATCTAACATGCAACTGTATTAGGAGAAAGCAATATTACTGAATGTGTTGTCATTTGACTGTGATGCAATTTCAAGTGAAAGGTAATACTATGTATTACCTTCATTATATTGAAATATTAGTTAATTTTTTTTGTCCGGCTGTAGCAAATGGAGGCTGGCTGCAGCTGGAGAGGAAGTGCAGCAAATGAATCTAATCACTGTATCCTAGTTAAACAAATTAAGAGCTGTGAGCTGGTATTATTGAGCATAAAGTCGAGCGGGTTTGAACTCTGGACAGCACTCAGTTTGAGGACATTGTGAGCCTGGATCTGCCAGTCTAATCACAGATTACACCTCTTTATCTGATTTAAAACAAAGCAGCAAAGTATTGCATTGCTTTTCTAGGTAGGATCAAATATTGTATATAATAAATTGTCTCTGATTCTAATCAGCCATTCACTATGACAAACTCTTTCTGTATTGGACTATGATTCCTAAAAGTGCAGCCCATTGGCACTGCAAAAAAAACAACCTTTAACACTATGCAGGGTCACAGTTGAACAAACCCAGATGATTAGAGAATGCTCCAGGCTCTCCAAAGTTAACCGGACACGGCCTATACTCCTCCCATACCGTGGCAGGTTTCAATTTGATACTTGGAGCCAATAAAAAAAAGAAAGCCAAGGGTTCTTTTTCCTCTCTTTTGTTTATTGAACGGTTGCTGCTTTTTAATTTTTAACCCCTTAAGAAATAATTTTCATCGCTACTCTATTTGCTGAACATATGCACTGGATTTTACTGCACAATTTGTTTACAGTTACATTTGTGACTGGAGATATGAGTTAACAAGCTGAGTCATTACTATTATCTCCTTTAGGCAAAGTAGCACTCAACCATCTTACAGTGTAATGTCACTTTTTTCATCACTGAAATCCTGGTTTGGGGCAACACAATTTAGTTTGATCAAGTGTGTATCTAAAATCAATGTGAACCTTTTATACCACATTTAACATAAGCTGTTCTTTTCTGTGTTATTGTTCTCATGTAAGAGTTCTTTCTGAAGCATTATGTGGACTTTGCCAGTGACTCCTGGATAGCTGACCACAGTCTCGGATCTGTTCTACAAGACCTCAGACATAGCTGATCTGTCAGCTTACAACTAGGATGCATGCTAATACTTAATATGTTCATGGCCGTATCCTGATGGCTCTGTCTGGCTCCCACACAAACACACATTTACACAGATACATACGAAAAACAAATATCTTACACAATCTGCAGTATGTCCTGTGTGCACAAATCAGTGCAGTCAATAAACATACGTACATCGCATGCCATACACATAGCCAAATCCTTCACCATATGGATATATTAAATACCTCTCGTTTTACAATTTATACTATTTTCCTCACCAACCTAAATTCCTCGTCAGAGCAGTTTGATGCTGCATATTTTATCCTGGTAGAATAGCAGCATGATCTGTCAGGAAATCCCTTTGAACTCTGTATAATATTGGAAGTCTGAGTTTTAATCTAGGGCTCTCTGGTTACTGTTTTGATAGGGCATGTAGTTGAACCATAGGCCAGACATGGTCATTTTACTGTCATCAAGGTTGTATTCATACTTGACAAATTGTTTTTACCTCGTTAGCTGAAAGAGGTTTACAATGTTATTTTCCAGATGCAAATGTTTGCTATTTTTATGTAGTGAGGACTAGTGAGAAACGACCAAACTATATCCCAGATCCGTTATTATTCATTCTTCATTTCTTGTTATGGCTCACTCACACTTTTGACTTGTTAAAATAACTCCAGACATTTGGATAAGTAGCTCTCAACAACCATAACTGTGAAAGCAATCCATTTGAAAGTTAGTAACTGAGACAGATGAAGAGGAATGTACACAGTATGCCAGCCCAGGCTCTCCCTGTGACCTCCAGTCCAGTGGTAATACTAAAAGAAAATCTCAGTCGTAAAGCCATCCACAAAATAAAGAGGAAAAGAAAATAATATGCCCATTCACGAGGAGTGGAAGGGAGAGGAATTGTGGGCAGCATGAAGCCAGGATAGGCACCTGCCCACAAACCATATATTCATCCTCCTTTCTGGCCTACTATTTTCCTAGGGGCCTCGTAGAAACATAACACACACATAAAAAAAGATTTCCCTTGTAAAATACCACAACACTCTTATTCCAAATAATCAAATGAGTGTGATCAGACTGGCTAAATTAAAAATAATTTTTTAACGATTATATTTGGCAGCTTTATTTAAACGGCGTACCACAACTAGGGCAACGTTTGTTGTGTTGGTTGAGGAACGCTTTACTCCTTGGACTGGAAAGATACATTATTAGGAGGAGACATTAGACCCGGTAGATCCTCCATTTGACTGCAGTCACCCATCACACATCTTGTGCCTTTCACTGTTTCACTGCCACCCTTCGCCATTCAGACCACAAACGTTTGTGGCTTTTCCTCAGGAACAAGCTCTGTATGCTTTGAATGGGAATCTTCAAAGCATTGAATTAGCATATTCTCCTAGGTGTGTGCCTCAGCCAGGCACCAGGAGTCCTCCTTGTGAGGGCTGCCATGGAGGTTTGATGACGTTCCAGCATGCCAATACTGCTAACAGGAAGTTGACCTCAGTATTGTGGCTTCACAAACAGGGTCAGCCTCTGTGGCTGCTGGGTTACTTTACAGCAATAGCTCGGCTCCAGTGTTACAGCGATGAGGGGGATTAGCCCTGAGGACCAAAGCGACCCTTTAAGGATGGTGGCTCGTCCAATGCTGTAGGTGTCACTGTAGCACACAACACTCATTGGCCTCCTGTGCTGACCAGCCCATACATAGACTAAATAACCACATCATGAAGGGGTTTCATTAAGACTGTAGGCATGGCAGTACCCACCTCCCACCCTCCCTGCAGTGATTGGGGTCAGAGGAGACTAACATTGGTCTCTTGTCACCGGTGGTCTCCCTAACTGAATTTCCTATTCATCTCACACAGCCTTTCCCGTAATTATGTAAATCTGTTGACCGAATTTGGCGGCAATATGATACTCCGCAAAGTGTAACAACAAGTAATGCGACGAAAGAATCTGGTTTGAATTAGGGCTGCATTTGAATCAGACTCAGGCCCAGTGAGTGCACCACACCTGTATTAGATTACTGCAGTGTGGAGGAGACAGAACGGAGAGAGTAAAAGGAGCAGAGTTAAAGGATGTTAAATGAAGTGGAAGAACTTAGAGTATGCAATATTAAAAACTGTTTTATTACACGCTTGTCTGAAATGGCAACAGGGACAGGAAGTAGAAAGAATATTACATTTCATTTATGTTGAGGAAGTGCTTAAACATATAGTATGAACCATGCAGCCAGGCAGTTCCCATGGACACAAGTGTTAAGTTTGCTTTGGTTCTTAAACATCTTAGTGATAAGGCCGCGGCTAAAGTTAATAACTTAGTCAAACACCATAATCTTCAACATACTGCTCCCCTGTCTGCTATCTAATCGTTTAGAGGTGTGGATATGTTTATGAAAGTGAAAAGGACTTTAAGGCCCTGCACATCTTGAGAGGATTCTGAAAGGCAATTATTGTTAAAGTTGCAATGAGGGCAGTTTTTCCAGGCCTGTAGCACAAAATCTTCCTGGATGTTTAAGTAGGAAAGCTGACCAGCAATTTTACCAAATTTTAGGCTTAGAACTCCCTCTTCAACTTGGAACAAAAACCAAAGGACACCTTTTCACTAGACATTGAATTTAAGCTCTGCTCTAAGTATCTTGCTCACATGCCTGAGCAAGATAATTGTGAATATTAGATTTGAGTGCTTTAGATCAGTTACAGGCCTCCATAAGCTAAGCTACGGACCTTTTTAGATGATAGAGGCTGATAAAAACCATAAAGTATTAACCCATGACTTTCATTCAACACAGAAACAGTCCTGTTGCAATTCTTCAAATTCAGTCAGACCATTTCGGTCTTGCTAGTCCCTTTTTGAAAGTTCGTACACTTCCTCATACACTCAGGGCTGCTCAGCAGAAGAATGGCCTTTGATTGCTACAACCTGAAAGTGTTCTTTATCTGTTTCCAACAACCACTTAAAACTCATATCTAAAAAATATTTTAGTTTGAATTTGAATTCTATCATAAACAAACTGGAGCAGGTGTATTGATATTGCCAGTATGCTTGATTTTAATTACTGTGAATGTAACTAATTAATTTAGTTCAGGCCTGGACTGCTGACATCAGTTATTCTTTTTTATCGCTTGTGTTGACACATTTCTGGAATTGACGGGAACAGTTAATCAACCATTCAACATTTAATATTGACATAAAATCTGATAATGACATGAAAGACTTGATCCGACTGCTGTCCAATCTGTGCAAAATATACATGGTTCTGGCAAAAGAAGTCTTGTGACTCCATTGATTCAGCTCTACTCTTTATCTGCGTGTTTAATTTGAAATGAATATAACGTACTGGACAATCCCTGGAGCTTAAGAGATCCTATACAGAACCGTTGGTTTACTTCCTCTGAACATTTGAATGAAAATAAACTGAATACAGACAAAGTAATAATGCACTTCTTTGTTGATCCTTCTTGTCTCTTTCGGTTTGCCCTTTTGAAACGTTTGAAGCCGGGCCATTTGGGTGAACAATAATTTCTCGAACCATTTGGCCACTCGGCGGACCGAGTTATTATGTTGAAGTGTCAACATTTCAGTATGGCATTTTCCGCCCAGTATACATCCAATGTAACGAAGTGGAAACGTTACAATATGAAATAATTATTGCGATCTTAACTCAAAATTGAACATGGAAAATAAAGAAATACTTTGCAAGTCATGTATGAGACAGCGGAAATTCTTGAATATGTGGGAAGATAATTTCTATGGTAAGCAAACGCCTGTGGTGTTTATGAATCCAGATTCCCAGTTTGGCTTAAAGACTGGATGATGATGACCATGGCATGTATTCAAAGCCAGAAAACAGCTCTGAGTTGAAGGGAAGTGAATTTCTGTTGTGAATGAATTATATGACTTTAGCCAGACTCAAACAACATTTCAGCATTGCTCTGTATATTTATTGAGACACATGAAAGGCTGCAGTGATTAATCAAGTTGGATTACATATTCAACGCTGTACCACATGATCTTTGAGGTTTTGAGGCTCCATTGCACCATGAGATGCATTACCTACCGTTCTCATACAAAGCTGCAAATGTAAAATCTAAAAACTGCAGGTCAGCGAATAACAACAAAGGATAGCTATAAACACACATCAAATGAAAACATTAAGGAGCAATAAGAATGAACAGAATATTTTCATATTCTCGTTATTCTGTAAAACCTCTTTACAACCGTTCTTTGACTTCATCTCCCAGCCTCCATCTGCATCCGCTTTGTCTCGGCCATTTTGTACGCATCCTGGTCAACATTTCACCGTAACTTATTTAGTGGATGAGTGAAGGCTGTACAGAGTGAGTTTCATTATGTGCCCAAGATCAGCCAGATGGGCTGAATCATAGCACTGCTGCCAACATAATCAACCATTTTAAATCCACTAGTGAGCTAGAAAGAGCTTCTCAGAGGGGGGGATCCTGTCCAATATAATTTAAATGAAGTTTTGGAGACAACACAAGGCATGTTGATGAGACCAGAAAGTACAATCTTACACTATAGTTCCACAGAGCCTTTTATATATCACAACTATGGACAACATCAGTGGTTCTGAGTGGATTTCTTAACCTTACATTATCATCCCCAAACATTGCTGTTTTGGCTACATGTGCCTAGGTAAATGTTTCAGTATTCACATTTTCAACCTTTGTGTCAAGAATGAATGTTTTTGGTTCCTGGCATTTCTGTTACAGCTGCTTTAGATGAGACATGGACCAAACTGATGGTTGCCTCTTCTCTCACACTCCTTTATTCCAAATGAATTTTTTTTTTGGGGGGGGGGGGAGAACAACAACTTTATTTCTTAATGATACTTCCTCAAAGTCATGACTCGAAGCCAATTTGATCAATTATCCCCAAGCACCTACTGATTGGTTTGCAGTGTAAGGTTAATATATTTCATATATATATCTGAATATTAGCAACACAACTAAATTAATGACAGACTAGGTGCACAGGTTACTTAGACTGGTGCATTTAAATATATCTTCCCAGTTTAAATGAAGAACCTGTGGAGAGATTGTTTGGCACAAAGCTTTTTTTGTTATTTCTATCCAGTGCTCATGCACTGGACCTTCGTGCAAAATGAGCATAACGTGCAAGTATCGGAACATAAAGCGTCGTCCGAATGAATACTGTCTTAATGCAGTTTGGCTGCTTGTTATTATTGCGATAGAAATTAAAAAATAAATATATGTGCAATAGACATTTTATATCGTTTAGACGATATATGTCGTCACATCACCCAGCCCTAGTGGAAAGTACAGCTCAAGTGAGATGGTAAGGATCAGTTGCCATGGTAACTACCTACTACACTTTCAGTTTCAGCTGCCACGTGTTGTATTTGTTGTTATGTTTAATTTTATTTACCACGTTCAAAGTAATAGTCAATCATAGTTCTGTTATATTGTTGGGTTAAAGTAAATATACTGTATAACACAAAAACTTGTGAGGTCTGGTTTTGCAGCTGGGCCACAAAAGATAATGCCAGTGCTGTAATTCTTCTGGACGAGTCAAACTGTTTATTGAAACGTCAAAACAATAGATCAGACATAAAATCTCTGTACATGTAAATATAGTGTTGTAATGTACGTTGTAACTAACCATATCAGCCCACTGAGGTGAATGGCGTGTTTATTTCCTCAAAGCTGGACTTCGAAAAGTTGGCAACAACAAAAAAACCGACCCTGAGCTTATGTGTGGCTCACAGGGCTGTAAACAAAGATTTAAGATAATTGGATCGATGTGCCACTGTGTGAGTTGGTTATAAGAAGACAAAGAGACATAATTAGAGAATCAAAACAGGAACATGCATAAATAAATGTAACGACCACAATAATGAAGGGAGTAAAAGTTCACCTGCTGCAAACAGGAAAGTTGGCGCTTGCAGTCTAGTGTGAAGGAATCATCTGCAGGCAAATTCTTGGCTAGAGTTGCTTAATCATGAAACAAACATGAACTTTGTGTGGGGTATGTGGTTTTCATGAGCCAATCAAACAGACACCATAGATGCCCAATAACCGCTCTCACGAGAAACAGTTGTTTATTTTTTTTGTCTCACTTGAAAATGAAATGTATTAAAATCATGTATTAGAACCTGCGACAAATTGCCCATGACCTTTCCACCCATATAAGTAAAAATAAAAGTGAATGCAACATTGGTAATAGTATGGTACATGAGAATCTAACTATTATTTATAGTTTTCACTATTTCACTGGACTCATTAGCAACGTGTCAGATTTGAACAGTAATTAGATTTTTGACTACTGTACTTGTGTGTTTTTAACTTGCACAAACTAGTTAGTTGTTTGTGCAGTTTGACTGACCACTTTGTTTGACGTACAGGTCACTGAAACACTGTTAGCTTTGGCTTAATAATGAGCAGTCCAGCATGCAGACTTTAAAGCACTTCCTGGCACCATCAGTAGAAATGATGGTAGAAGTGACAGGAACTCCTCCACTAAACTGTGACAAATTAGTCCACGCAAATGTTCATAATTTGTTGCAGGATATTTTATTATGCCATAGTGTCTTTCAGCTCTTCTAATGTTTGTTTTTACAGCTTGTTATTTATTCACTGGTATGTAAGCTGTTCATGAATCAGTCATCTTAACCAGAAGAGACGCAACCCTGAAATATTGTCAGTGGCAGGTTGTCTCCCTTAGCTCCAGTTCTTTACACATAAGGTCTATGTATGGAGACTGTGTCAACCTCACGGTCTCTGCTGAAGTATCCTGTCCATGGTTTGACCAGAGGGATGGTGGAGGGAGGAACACCTGGTTAGCCCCTCTTTAACAAGCTGTCACAGGACCTAATGAGCTCCCTGATTATCTTCCCCAGGGAGTACGTAAAACCTATGTCCTCTGTAAAATAACCATTTCTATTTTTACCCCAGTGGACAAAACCCTGCTGATTATACATCTCTGGGTAATTGTCCATGATACAGGTCAGACATGCACAGAATACTCCAGAGTTTGATTTGGAGACTTTTAACCTATTGACACATGAAACGCAACGCTCTTGATGAAAATATCCTGCGTCCCAGATTTCCGTCCACTGGCCATCTCCGGTGACGATGGAAGACCACTTGTCATACAATGCCAATACCACGCAACAGTTAAACTGTTGGGATGTCTGCGCTGACAAGTGGCTCCTATAATGACCTCGTAGAATAAAAGGTGGGGAGGGGGCGCTTTGTTACCTGGGCCACCCTTCTACACCACATCATCAGCAATCAACCTCAAAATTCTCTGCAGCCCGCCCACATTTGTGGTTTAATGTGAGAGTGATTAGTACTGACAAACCCAGGGAAACAGTAATACGTGGAATAAGCCAGGCTGTGTTTGTTTAGCCTCTGTACAGAGCTCAGGGCAAACAAGCAGGTTTTGCCAAATGATGGGTGGCATGTACTGTAAACTGACTGGTTCCCGCTGGCTCGAGTCAGTTTGAGTGTGTGTTTATGTGTGGTCGTGGCTCCAGTGGATTGGCAGGCTGGGACTGTATACACTGCTGCATTCTTTGGGCTGTTACTTTATCTTTGAGATGGATGAGTTCCCATATTCTCAGATGTGATGGGTCAGTTGCCCTCATCCTCTAAACTCTCACACAGAATCATATCAAACCTTGCAGTCATACCAACTGATTACCCACTGCTGCGGAGTCTCCACAGCCCTGAGTGGGTTTTGTAGAATAGCTAAACAGGAAAGGGAGTGTCCAGACACAAAGGTGTGAGCAGCGATGGGGAGACCTGGCCAGATCCGTTTCACTATGTCATCATGTGAAAGCCCCCCCACCCATCAACTCCTCTCGCCTTTCAGCCGTTCTCAATGGGCCCTGGGAATTTCTCACCACGATCTGGTTAGCCCCATTACAAAGAACCCCGTGGCCAGCAGCTTTGAAAGCACTCTTCCATACACATAGGAACAGGCACGCAAAGGACTCCAGCAGCATTCATCACATAGATGGATGAAAGGGAAACTAGAAATGACAAGCTGTCTTAAGTGGATTGATCCTGAGCAATTTGTATGATCTGGTCTGGAGCTGTTGACATAGGAGGTTGTTTCTTGTTGCCGTGTTTGTGTAAAAATTCTCTGTGATACTCACTTTACTGGGTTGTGGAAATAATTCACCAGTTTTCGTTCGCGTTCCGTGCGACAGAAATCAATTTGCTGTGCCTTTTTTTTTCACTGCTAAAGTACACACATTGCCTCATATCAGTTACAACACACTCCCAAAGACCAGTTTGGGTTCACAGACCAGAATCTAAACCTCCCCGCTCAGCTGTTTGTTTCCATCCTACAGTCAAAACCTTCATGGCGCCGACAACTGGAAATGACACCCAGCTTCATGTCACTAAGCTGCCCCGTACATTTCTTCCTCTTTTACAACATTCTCTGTTTTCTTTCCCGCCAGCTGACACAGCCGGGTCACTAATGTGTTTCTGTTTGTCTCAAGTGAGCAGAGAAGAAGGGAGGGGGTTGATGTCTGCATATTCGACAGCCTGCGTCCAGGATATATGCCTTCCCAGGACGAAGGCCATGAGCAACACACATATATACACATACAGTGCACCCTGAGGAGAAACTTAATGCAGCTTCCACCAGGGAGGGCCAGACCACTTTATGAATCTTGATAGAGTCTGGGTCAGCTGTAGGGCTGCAGTATTCAGTCTTCCAAACTGTCTGAATGTGTTTAACACATCTCCTGACAAAGACGGTGTGAAGCAGCAGCCACCCCGTGCTGGTGGCTCTGCACTGCTGCCAACCAGACACTTAGCTCAAGTGTTGTTGGTACCCACTGGCAGAGATTTGGCAAAAGCCTGAGTGAACATGCCTGCAGGTAGAGTTTTGAATTCTTCTGTGTTGGCTTGTCGGAGGCATACATTAGGAAGAATCTTGGACCAGCCAGTAACATCCTCCTATTTTTTTTTAATTCCCCAGAGCAAGCTCCATAGTAATGCAAGCCAGTGATGTAACCAATCACTCTCTTGTCTTCACCCATATCCAGTTTCTGTATGCTGCACTTGGCAAGATCTCTTCACACGAGGAAAACAACAGGAGGCACACATACAAATGCAAACTCATGCTCTCCCTGTCTCCCAAGCACTCTGACACACAGCCGGACAATTTGACATAGGGCTCCTGTCAGACATGCAGTGTAGCTATTACACACACTTCAGAGTTCAAGCCAAGTAATGGAATTTAAAGATAGCCGTTTGTTACGCCTTATGACTGAGAATCAAAGAAAGCACACAGTATATCCAACAAACGCTGTTTACCTTTAGCTGAAGCCATAATATTTATTCTTTGCTCATATCTGATTCACGATTTCTGATTCATACTTTCTAGACCGTAACCTTGAGATTTCCATGAGATTGGGATTTTCCTTTTTTAAGCATCTGGCCACAGAACAAGCAAGCCCCCCCCTGTTGCTATGCTCTTTCTGTTTCTAAACTGGTGGTGTTATTGATCTTGGCCTACTGCTTTAAACACAATTCCGTTCAGCTGGTCCTGTGGACAGCGCAGCACCGTCATTTGGTCAGACCCTGAGGTTTACACTGAGCCATGAATGGATCTCTGTGTTGTTCTCATAGGTCTTGGACCGTTCCATCACAATCTGTGTTTGGAGGCGACACCCCTTGTCCCTCTCCCTCAATCTGAGCTTCTTTTGATAAAGTCCTCCTCTGATACTGTCATGACTGTTGTTTCTATGGCTCCCCTAACAGACACGGACCATTGAGGCCATGACACACACACACGTGCAAACAAACTAGAACATTGATACAGACATTTGAACACAATGGTACATGTCATGCACATACCGTACCGTTCATACCATACAGCTGTTCAGACAGAAGGGGTTTTGGCCAATTTATGTTGAGTAGAAATTTGACACACATGCGCATGTGGCCTGTGTGTACTCCTCCTATGCCACTCCTCTTGCCATTAGTCAGGCTTTACAAGAGCCACTATGTACTACAGCAGGGTTCTGAATGAATTACTGTACAGACATGACCACAAGAAAACATGATGTGTTTTAAGGGCTGCTGATACCCTGGAAACCATTTGTCTCCTCCTTAACTGTTGGCAACTGGAAACGTGACCTTTGCTCTCTGGGGCTCAGAGATTTATTCCTCTGTAATTCCTTTATTATTATGCCACTCATTCATTATGTGCTCATATATGAAGAAGCATTTATCCTGGGTGAGTGATGTGTCAGAGTCATGTGCACTGCATCTCTTCACCAGAAGTGTGTGTGTGTGTGTGTGTGTGTGTGTGTGTAAAAAGCAGAGTGGTTGCCGTGGCACCCAAGTGGAAACACAACACATGTCAGCTGGTGCAGGCAGTGTGTGTGACAGAGGGGCCTCAGAGATATACGCTGGACGTGCGGCATGATGCTCCTCTGCTGTTGGGTAATATAGGTTAAATAAACTCTCCGGGACAAGAGTTGGCTCGCTGTGACATCGCTCAACTGTTAGAGGAGATATTTCTGGCACCAGAGCTGGAGTTTCAAGGTGTCGCTGTTGATTTTCTTTCCCCCACTAGATTTGATTCTGTCATCATGAAATAAAGCACTGTGGTAGAAGGGAGGGAACGTTCAAGGCCAAATTTAAAAGTGGGTCTATTGAAGAGAGAGAGAGAGAGAGAGAGAGAGAGATCATGGGAGAATGTAACAGGGTTTTAATGTGCTCTCTTTGCCCCATTTCAACCAGATGTTTAACAGCGAGTTTGGTTTTTTTTGCCACCCGCATCTTATCCCGTCTTTCAACACACCTTACATATTAGCGCACATGCCTGTTATCAGGGAAGGATGCCCATTGTGTGTCCAGATGAGTAATGGTCTGATGGTGAGAGGAGAAATGTGTCATGGTAAAAGAATGTATACTTTAGACCTCTCCTGTAGGTGGTATTTCTTTCTTCTCCGAACAACATGGAGACTGTGCATACGTGTCTAAGTGATTTGCTGTAGTGCTATCCTGCCACACGCTATATGTTGGATTGTAGGATGTACCATGTGGTAAGTTGTTTGAGGTTATGGTTAATGATACGGTATGTGTTCCCTTTTCTCACAGCTGAGATATCAACATGGCTTGACCACCCCAGACCTGCAGCAGACATTACCCAACCTGAAGAACTTTCTGGAGCATGGTCTGCTGGTCCGATGGTAAGCCACTTTACGCCTCAAATATTTCTTCCAAGGTCACTGAAGCCGGGAGATGTGATAAATGTGACATATCTGGTTTTACAGTGGATTTGCTTCTATCCACCACAAGGATCAATCACTCTTTGGAACAATCACAATAGTTTCTTTTTTTTCACAAATTGACCATTTTTCTCTTTTTTCTTTTATCATATCCACATTACCTTCATTAAAACAGAAGCTATTCCTTCTGTGGTCTAATCACCCACCACATGAACAGACAACATATAATAACATCACATCGTAACACCAAACCGCGATATTCAAAATCAGACAAAGACAAAAATAGGTAGCTTATTAATTTCACCACCGGATCAACAGTCTTTATCCACTTTAATACATCATAATTTATTTATTCATAATACTTTGTATTATTAATCTGAATCTGCAAATTAAGCTATAAAATAAATGGTGAAGTAAAACGTAAAATAGGCCTACTTGAATTGAAGTGTGAAGTTAAATACTCAAAATTAAAATACTCAAACTGAATCTGAATCAGACTGCGCGGACCTCGACTGTATAATAATAATAATTCTGGTTCCTGGGAATGAGAACTGTGCAATTCTTTTCCTTTTGTATCAAGCAGCAAAAAAGTTGTAGCATGATGTGTTTGAGTTCATTTGCCTGACTGGACATTGCACATCCTGCAATCTGACAATTGAGCATGCGCACACCACAATGTTGATGTTGAAACGATATATAGTGCGGCACTAATTTGAAAGCACTTTCAGACCAGTCCTGTTTGGAATCTTTCCTCAGATACTGTTAGCATCTTGAGAAAAGACTCTACGTCTTGAAGCCTTTTCTCTCGTAAACTGAGACATGAAAGCATATCATAAATCCCACATTTATCTTTCTTGCCTATCAGTCACATCCTCAAAAATGTTGCTGTCAGATTCTTGGAAGAATGGTTTTCCTGGGCTGTTTATCATCAGTCCTCATGGCATTCTGTGTCAGCAGTAACTCCTGGTAGCTTGACAGAGGATTCTGTCCCCAGTCAGTAAAGGTGTTGGGAGATGTATTTAACTCCATTCAAGTTTACGTAAGCTGTTGGAAACTCCTGTATCTTACACTGTGATTAACTCACTCCAGAAACACTATAAACAGACTTGAAGAAACTCACTAGCATAGAAACGTTACGGCTACAAACAGGGGTGGACTGGGACCAAAATTCAGCCCTGGCACTGTAGTCACACCAGCCCACATTACCACGCAGCCCCACCCACGGACACGTGCATTCACTAATTACATTTGTGTACAGATGGTGAAATAATATAAGCAGTACCTTATGTAACAGCTTTTTAAACATTTAATGTAAGTAACAGGCAAACAATGCTTACTACTTTTTAACGAGCACACGTATTACAATTTATAATGTTTATGCCGTTTGTGCTCAGAATTGGCCTTTGGGGAACACATAAAGCAGGGGGGTCTGGTCTCCCCCAGGGAATTTTGAGGGTAAAAGACTTCAATTCCTGCATTCTGATTAATTTTTGGGCACCAATTTATGGTAACAATGTCTATATTTATGGCAAGGAAATCACAAAATTCTGGTGGCAGGTAACAATTTAAAATACTAAATATACTGGAATATTATTATATTCAGTAGTCCAGTAAGGGGGCTTTCACATCTGGGACATGGGCCGGATACGACAACACTTGACCCCAAGGTCCAGCTGTTTAATTAGCATGAACAGGGCTTTATGGTCACTTTTTTTCCCCAAGGAGCACGTTTTGCTCCCAAGTTGAAAAAATGTAGGATTGACTTACATAGGCTACTGCTTTTACTGTTAAATTGTACAATAACACAATCATGTTATGGATACAAAACGTTATGAAGTGTAATGTTTTCTATATTCTATTGATCAAAAATGATCAGTGATGTTGAGACTACAGTGTAATGGACCACCACAGTTCCTGCATACATGTGAACCGCGGATTAATTGCAGTGTAAAACGTGACGCTACATGAATGGGGCACAGCAGAAAGACGAGCAGAACGACGCTGCTTGTTCAGGGTTTTCATGTATACTCCTATAGGCCTACACTTCGCATCAGGCGTTAAAACCAACTGTACCAAAACACTGAACTGGACTACTATTTAACGCGACAATGAGACCTTTTTAACCGGTAATGAAACCGTCTCAATTTAATACTGATGCTGTCAGACGGCCGCGCGGACGGACAGCAGTCAGAGCTATGGCGGAGCTCTCTGCCCGTCAGCAGCGGCTTCTCGCTGCTGCAGCCGGTCCCCCAGAGCAAGTGCTTGTATTTTGACTGAATGTCCCAATTTGAGTAACTTCTGATTGGGTCGGTCGGCCCATCTCGGGACCAGCCCGGCCATTGCCGACTGGCCAAATGCTTAATATTTATTATTAATATTATTATTATAACCATAGTGAAAACGTGCAAGCGATAAAAACCCGTCTGTTGGCTGTCGGCCTGTGAAGACAATTTATTTGTATATTAAAAAAAATAATAATCTGACCCACATTTAAAAATAAATGGTCCGGCCCACTCTGGCATTTGCCAGAGTTGCCAGATGGCCAATCCGCCCCTGGCTACAAACAAACATTTTGTCATAAATGTATATTGTTGAATCATCAGCATAAATACAACCTTTTGCACTGTCTCGGACTAATGGAAAATCATCAGCTTCCTTGAGGTATCCCACAACTGGTAGAGTTTACACTTGGAAATCAATGTATTTTCTCTATATATTACTCTACAGGAATTGTAAAATGTACTGAGACCATCCACTGCAATCTCTTTAAGATTGTTCATATACAGTACATGTCTAGCAGATGTGGGTTTTCAAAGTAAGAACTGTTCTGACAACAGAAGTTTGGTCTGACAGCGCAGTATTCTCTAACATCGTATGGTTGTATTAAGAATCAGTCCCTCCAGAAAAACGCGAGTATGCAATCACATAATTCAATGCATAATCAGCCAAAGTTTGCATATTTATGCGGGGGCCGCATGTTTTCAAATACGTCGCACTTTCGCCTCATGAATTGCAGATTTCCACGCAAAATATGCAGGGCTTGCATGATTTCATAATCGCATAAATCTGCATAACATTGCATAAATAGCCCGCATATTCCGTCGCATGTTTTTAGAAAACGTGCCGCATAATCAAGGATTTTTGCCCACAACAATCACAAAAAAACTCCGCATTTTTCTGGAAGGACTGAAGAATTAATGCTATATACTTCACCTTTGTAATGATGTAGCACCTCTGCACATCATCAGTATCTCAACATTAAAAAAAAAAAAAGTTCTTGATGAGATTTGCAGCAGCCACTTTGTCCCGATGATGTGGAATGCTTAGATCTCTGCCTCTCTCTGTCTACAGGCTAATGGCCTGTAAGTAACCCTTCACTAAATCCTGAGAGTTGGTCTGTGTTGGACTTGAGCTCCACTGCCCTATAAAAGAGAAAGCTGTCTTTGATCTCCACTCCTCTCCCAGGGTCAGCAAAGGGGAAAATGTGTATTACACACATTAATTGAATAATCTTTTGTTTTGAAAGGAAAGAAGCCATGAAAAGCCCAAACTCTCAAATCAGCCTTCCACCGTCCCCCTCCTTAATGGGAAGTGGAAGGGCCCAAAGATAGATGAGATGAAAGCATTGGCTCGCTAAGCCTGAAGCTGTGTGTGTGTGTGTGTGTGTGTGTGTGTGTGAGTCTGTGTGTGAGAGTCTGTGTGTGTGTGAGTCTGTGTGTACGTGAACATGCATGACAGTGTTTAAAGAAGTGGAAGTGTAACAGTTCGACAGTGGCTTGCCACAGCCACACACCTTGTGCGACAATGAGCCCATAGGGACAGAAACAAAAGCTGCCCTGTACCAGCTCAGAAGTCATCAGCTGAAAATGAAGAAACTGCCTTTCTCATTAGCTCGAGCAGCACTTAGCTTCAAAAACATACATTGAAATACAATACAGAGCTCTGCTACTAAGGGTATAGATTTAGCAGCACCTTAAAGCAGCTGTACTCGACATTCAGAGCAATAATATAGCAGCAAACTAAAATGTGCCTTGTAAAGATACAGTAATGGCGTCCTGAGTCGAGAATGAAGTCACACTCCCTCTGTGTGTGTTGTAATCCGAGCTTGTCTGTTCTTCAATTTTGATAGTCGGATACATACACTTTAGTGCATGTACCGTGAAAAGAATGCAGGTATTTCATGTATTGGAGAACGGTCTGTGAGAGCCATTTGAAGTCAATCCCAGCCCGCTGTTTTCACTTTCTCTCAGTATTTTGAGTACAGCCCCTTTAAAGGAATAGTTTAACATTTAGGTAGAATGCGTATGTGCTCTTTTGCTGAGAGTTATATTAGAAGATAACTCATTTCTGTATCGTAAGTATGGCGTCGTCAGCAGCCGATTAGCTTATGTTGCCAGAAAGACTGGAAGCAGGGGAAACAATTTGCCTGGCTCTGTCTGAAAGGTTACATCCGCCCACCAAAGCGCCCAAATACACCCATAAAACCAAAACATGTTTTATATACTGTATACATTTGGGTTCTTGTACGTATTACCCAAACGAGACAAAACTTGTTAATTAGTGAGCTTTAGCTTTCAACCCTTCTTTACATTATACCAGTCATCTTGTAAATCTCATATCTAATAAATATTTTCTTTCTCAATACAGGACACTACAGCACATTTGTTATATTAGTGTCTTGCGTTTGTTTATTAATTAATTTTTCCACAGAATTATCAATATGCCCCTATATTGAAAAGCCACACTCAGACAAGCAAGCCATATTGTACTGTAGCTCCATGAATTCCATCAATTAGCATAACGGTATACTTTAGACAACAAACGAGCATGATTGGAAAATAATGCCAAACTTGATAAGAAAAAAAGGTAATAATGATAATAATTATATATATATATATATATATATAATGCTAACATCTAAGCAGAGTTACATTCAGATACAATTTCAGTCGCTGGGACCCTTCTCATGAAATATGCATGTATGAAAAAGCTGCATGGCAGCTGCAGATAATTAGCTTATAGACTGTGAGAGAGAAACTAATATGCTTCCTCCATCCCTCCTTGCCACCTCTTTCTTCCCTCCACGCTTCCAAACGAGGATGATGTGATGAAGGATATGACCATGGGCACTGTTTCCAGAACACATTTGGAAACAGTTCCTCCCTCCATATAGAACTAATTCAGCATGCATCAGCTGGATGCATGCAGCAGCGAGAGCCTTTCCCCAAGCGCCAAGACCGACACCACGGGAGCATTGCGGGTTCATCTTGGACATTTTAGACAGACCGGATGGAAAAGCTGAGTGCATGTAGGAATAAAAAGGGTACAAAGTATGTTCAGTGGGCTGTATGATGCTGGTCTGGTGAGCTGCTGATCATATCTTTATACATTTCCAAACAGTACTGTCTCAGAAACACATCATAACATGTCATGATATATACAGCCCAGCTCTGGTGAAAAATGGACAGTGTAGTTTTTTTTGTTTTGTTTTTAAATCTTGCTGAAGGATAAGAAACAGGGGAAATGGTGAATCTATAACCCAGAGGCAGACAGAGACAGTACCAGAAATAAATTCTTTGTAAACTCTACAGTCTGCTGAGATCAAAGCAAACACATTTAACATGCTGCCATTTGCCGCTGCACATCCGCTGAGGGCCTGGCAGAGTTTCACAGGGCCCTAATCCTGCTCCGGTGCCTGGAAGCAGGGCTACGTACACAGGGGAGGCAAGGTGTGGTAGAGCTCCTGGCCTGACAGATTCAACACTGCCGCTGGAGGATGTGAACCTCCTCAAAGACCCCATAGTGTGTGAAATGTAAGCAAAACCACAGTAGTCCCCCTGTGTTACATGATGTACACAAAGGGATGCAATCATACAGCTGCAGTCTAGTCAAGGATGAAAGGATATAATCTAAAATTTATATACCTAAAATAAGCATTTGCAAGGTACATTAAGCCTGACAGGAGCCCTATGGATTTACAATACTTATCATAGGCGATGTTCATTTGGAAGGATAAATCAAGGATTTTTTCTTTTTCCTTGTTCATGTGATATGAACCACTTCCTCCTTTACTATTGGGGATATTGATGTCATTTCCATTTCATTTCTCTTCCTCTTTAAACCATTTTTCTAACCAACCACGTTTCAAGTTTCATTTTTTAAAGAAAGTTACTATAATTTGATAGCTTTTTATTTTTGAAATTAAGCTTTTAAATCCTCTAAAATAAAATAAAAACTGTCATAGATCTTATTAGAACGTACACTGAAGATTAAGTACATTTTTACACTCTACAAAAAGTGAGTAGAATACTGCTTTTTTTAACAGATTAGGTTTGGTCAACAAAATAATCTTAATTTAAGACTGGTAGCAGAATAGGAAGTCACTGTGCATGAAAAAAGATATGTTGTCGTTTTTACACTTTGGTTTTTGGTGCATAGAACACAGACCTATGATGTGTTGTGTTCAGGACATGTTGTTACAGAGCCAGGCTAGCTGTTTCCCTTCTTTTCCAGTCTTCCTGTCTTTCCAGGCTAAGCTAAGCTAACTGTGCCAGGCTGTAGCTTCATATTTATTGTACACGCGCATATATATATATATATATATATATATATATATATATATATATATATATATATATATATATATATATATATATATATATAAAATTGGTTTATTTAACAGTGCACATTAATAAACATGGCTGTAAAAGTGCCAAAGTTATCCAAAAGGCTATTTTTCATCTGTAGTCCCTGGACAGATGTTACAAAGCCATCCTAAAAAAGGAAATAAGATTGAAATTTACAAAAGTGACATTATTGTTATAAACCATGCATTTACAAACAATAGTATTTCCTTTGTAATAGATGTAATACGTCCACTAATGCACCATTGAGCAGTATGCGGTGTCGATATTGTCAGCTTGTTGTTCGTGTTGCACGATCTGTGGTGATTCCCGGTCTTCAAAGGCCAGACAGTCAATAAGTCCTGCACTGTTAAGACAAAAAGAAAGTTGCTTCCACCACAGTGCATATCAAATTCTTAGTAATGTTTTCTCTTGGGGTTTCACAGGGATTCCCTGAAACCACATCAAACAGCCAAATCTTATCGGCCATTGTTGGTTTTGGCCCAAAATTGTGGCTTCCTAGCAGGATTTGGATATGAACTGGGGCGTGTTGTGAAGCATGTCGGGGGATCGGACATTGGAAAGGTCTGGCTTACGAAATTCCTGAGTTGGCCTGAAATATACCAGGTTTGACATCAGCAGTGGAAAGGAAGAGAGCAGACATTTGCAGTGTGCAGTGAAGTTGTTGTCAGGGTAGTGCAGCAGATTGGGGTACAGTGAGACTTAAGGCCTTACTCTAGGTGGTAGCTATTATTGGAGGGAACCTATCACTGTAGAGCTGTGTATCATATATTTTGAATGAGCAACAGGCCTTTTTCCCATCAGTATGATATATCAATATATTGTTATGAAGTTGTAGACCAAGTGCTAGCTGCACAGAAAATTTGAAATCTGATCCCTCTATTAGAAATCCCCATCCTTATTAATTGTGTACATAAATATGGATAGAATAATTTATTTTAATTTTCTGCATTATTGTTGTATTGTTGTTTTAAATGGGGTAGTGGTATCAGTAGAAATTGAAAGCAACAATTCACAAAGCTCAAGCCATTGCATCAGAAAGTTGAAAATATAAAAGTAAACGTTGAGGAATGCTAAAGACATTCCCAATAACATCATTACAGGGTTTCCCGCAGAAAATTTGTTAGTTAAGGTGGGGGGGGGGCTACATTTAACAACACACACACAAACACTGGCGCACACACCAGACGCCAGCCACCACGTCACTTCTGTTTACTGATAGCTAGCATTTAACTCAGGCTAATTAATTGGTTACTAAGTGGCGAATTTTGGCAGCCAGCCTTCCAAAAGAAAGCACAATGAAATTAAATGTTAACCGATCATTAACCTTTGACCGACAAGCAGGTAACGGAGTCTCAGTTCACCGTCCGGGAGGCTCTGACACACTTTCCACACTCCGTGTCCGCAGACAGCTGTAGGCTTGTACCGGATAATGTTCTGTGCATTGTCGGACACATGCAGCCACTTTCCTGAAACCGCTTGCGAGACTGACACAAGACCACAGCGGCGTGTATGTCCGAGCCTGTCTCCGCCGCCTCCACCTGCAGGTTTTCAACTGTGTGGTTTGGAATGAAAGGGAGAAAACAGGACAAAACGTCGCCAACTACGTTTTTTGTTGGCGACGTAGTTAAGGCGGCAGGTGCGTGTTGCTAAGGCGGCCGCCTTAACTACAGAGTGCTGTGGGAAACCCTGCATTACATGCACAATAACAGCTTCTGGTGGGACGCAGTATCTTAGCCTAAGAACATCAATTAATGTATGCCTAAGGGATGCCTGGCAACAGATCAGCAGTGAATATTTAAACCTATGTTTTCAACTAAACAAAGAGTCTACAGTCACACAAGCAGCACTGTGAGGCTGTACTTGAAGCACTGTGGTGCTTTGAGCTAAATGTTCACAATAACAATGCTAACATGCTAAGCCTGTATAATGTCTACCATGTTCACCACCTTAGTTCAGCGTTTTAATATGAGGTTGATGGAACTGTAATTGGTTTCTCAAGTAGCCAAAGTATTGGACACCTTTTACATTTCAACTGATGATGGTGCTAGATTAAAAGTTGAGAGATCACCATAGTCACAACAATTCATCCTGAGGGGGTCATGAATGTATGCACCAAATTATTATTATTGTTATTGAGACATTTTACTTAAAATTACAAATGTTAACTTTATGATGGCGCTTAAGGAAAGTCAGGGGATCATGTACAACAAAACATGCAATAATTAAATCCCCCTTTCAATACCATGGATATAGAGCCACTCGGCCAGCCACGCCAAAACACTTAATTATGAACTTCAATATTCAATGGAAAATAATCTCAAAATGATGTAGCACAATGTGGTGTCAACATAAAACACAGAGCTTTCAAGCCAAAGAGCGGAGTTCACTTCACGGCGAAAACAAAATACTTTCATCCAGGAAACGCTCGTTCGTTCGTCAGGAGTGTTTTAACCACGATATTTTTTCTAAACTTAACGAGGTGTCTAAACATAACTGTCATCGCTGCATGACCCTCACCTTTTCTGGCTAAACTCCACTACCACGGCCCCTGAAAGGAGCGTCATCTGGCGGTGCCTGTAGCCGGCTCACAGTCACCTGTTGGCGGCTAAACAACTGCCGCTGGTAGCCGGCGTCCCGGAGCTCTGAAACGGCTAAATACAACCAGCAACTGCTGCTCAGATTTTATCGTTCAGTCACACTATAGACTGTTCATAGACTGTGTTCATGTTACAGCGCTTTACTTCTATTTTGGTATATAATGGTCTATTGGTGAAGTAGCATTGATCACTTTGAGGGGGGGAAACATTTTGTCCTCAACGTGGATAAAAATAATTTAGCAGAGGCAGGGATATGTAAACCAGATAGGGACAAACAGACATTGCCATCCCTAGAATTTTATTCCACCCCATTAAAAAAAAAAGCACATTAAGGACGACTTGTAAGAATGATTTATGCAAGGCGAAGGACATTTCAATATGGGAACAGAGTAAATGTTTAATAACAATATGAAAAATCTCACGCAGTGCACCAAGAATGTCAACAAGAGACTGTTAGCTCATGCAATGTAAGTATTTGGCCTGTATGAGTTACAGCTTTTCCAAACAACTTTAGGAAGTGTGTCGCAGCAGTTGCATCTGCACACATGCTTACAGTGGCCGTACATGTGTAGCCTAATTTCCCACATTAAAAAACATGTCATTGATATAATAGCTAAAATGTTTCAAGAAAAAAATGTTATGACTGCCCAGAGGTTTTCTTGGCTGAAGTCCTCACCGACACACCCAGTCTTCTCTGTTACTCATAGACTGCTGCACAATTTGACACAAATAATAGCACAAATGTAGGCCAAACATAGAAACTGAGTGGAACAAAATAACATGGTCCACATACAAAATTCCTCATTATACAAAAGACTTTATTGCCAGTGTCAATACATTTGCTAGTGGTATAGATGGCCAGCTAAAATCAGACCAAATGGGTTATATTAGAGATCCAGCTGGAGGGAGGAATGGAAAAAAAATGGCTGATAATAATTAAAATCAAAGCCATCTAATCAGCCGTTGCCGTAAGGACATCAGTCAGTCAAGTTAGAAAACATAGTCACTTATTAGCTTCTTATAAATGATGCATGGAAACTTGAACTTTTCGCTTAGTACCAGTTGTCTCCAGTTTCCAAACCTGTATTGTGTTTCAAAGAGTCTGAATCACATTTTCCACTTACTTAAATGATAACAGACTTCTCATGACATCTGTCTTTCTTCCTTTCTACCGAATCAGGTTTTGAAATTTTGGACTGGCTACCAAAGAGCCCATGATGGTTTCATTTGGAAAGTCACAGATAAGTGTATGAGATGGCAAATCATTAATTCATTCATTCTTTTTCATTTGAGTCTCTCCATAAATTAAGTGTTGAAGAGCACATTGTTTCCATTTTGCCCGAAATGCTTTGCTGCAGTATTAACCATATGCTCGTTGGAGGGGCAAGCTGAAGCCAGTCGTATTAAATGATGTGTTTTGATGGACATGCGCTGCCAAGTAAAGCACAGTCCATCTCCTGTTCTGCCCACTTAATAGGAACACCCTCACACGTTCAGGTCATTACCCTATTTTCTTAACCCTGATCTTGGTTGACCATCCAACATGTATGCCTCCGAAATGTTATCCATCCAGTATTTACAGGTTGTTACCATAAGCGGTTACATACTGTACCTTCAGACCACGGATGGTTTTCATTTACTGTATCCCAGGCGCTTTGAAGTTTGACAAGTTTCTCTCTTAAAACTAGACAGGCTTCTTCACTCTTCTCAGCAGAGTGTCCTGCCTGTGAACCCTGTCAGGACCACCTCGGCAGGGTGCTGGCATGGGTCAAGGTCAGGCACCTTTTTACATGCGTTTGCTGGCGGAACTGTCCATCAGACTACGAGCTGGTACGCAAAATAAATGCATACGTCAAAGACAACTTGCCTGGTAAGTGCAAAGCAACAGGAGAAAATTTACAAGGACATCTATTATGGCTGCATGTCCAACTGAAAAAGCAGAGATTTGTCCTCAACTCGTTAACCAACACGTGAATCTCTAGAAAACAGAGAGGCCCTGCTTCACCTTTGACCCCAACAGTACAGTCCTCGGCTCCTGACATAGCGGAATGGCCATGTTAAGCAGAGCGCTAAGCAGTCCAGTGATTTAGGCCTTGGCTATCACAAGCCGGCAGTAAGGCCCTCATTTAAGTAGATTTATGGCTTCAGTACTGGGGCCAGGCGAGGTGTCCCCAGATCCCGAGTCTGTTATCTGTTATAGAAGTAAATGTCTGGCATACTTGGGTGGACGCCTGCTGCGCACTTCCAGGCATCAGAACGTAAGTGTAGTCTCACAGGATGCACAAATGTTTTCTGAATGTTGTAAGTTGGAGTGATTTACAAAGAGCTGCAGCTGTCTTTTCTCCAGGACCAGGGGAAAGGAGTTGAGCTCTTAAGGTGGAGGGGTGCGAATGAGATCAATGAAGAATCAGGTCCAAATAGAGCCTGGGTGTCTCATTCGACCCTTCAGAACGTCCCAGTCGCATGTGTTGGCTGGAGAGATTGTTGCTTACTGTAATAAATCAAATACAGTTTTAGGCTGCGTTCAAACTAGATTAGGCGCTGTGGTGAAAACGACAGTCCTTCCATTCATTTGAATATGGGTAGTCCATTTAGGCCATGGCGGTGGAGCATGCAGCAGCAGCCTGTGGCAAAAAGTAACATGTTTTGGAGAAACGCAACCAGACGTTACGCTGCAATGGCCATCCACATACCTGGCAATCAGACCTGACACAACACAACTGACACACGGAGTGTGGAAACACAAACGGGCAACACACACACACCATCGCACAACCCTGCGGCTAATTACCGCAACGCCTGTGAATGCCGTTTTGAGTTTTATCTTGATTTTATCTTCTTAATTTAATACCGTGCTTAGAAATTGTTTGATTGTCATTGCTTTTATTTATGTCCTTGCTTATTTAGTGTCTTTCTCTTTGTTCCTCACAGTGACAGACATCAGGTCTCAAGCTCCATCCCAGTGCCGACCAAGTCTCAGCTTGGTGTGTCTGCTGCCTCAGAGATAGGCTACCCCTGCCAAACCAGGTCCCCTGACCGAGGCCTGAGAAAAAGGGCAAGCTCGGAAGCCGATAAGTACAAGCCAACTCCTTCAGCCAGCTATAACGCGGCTGTGGGTGAAGAGCAGCCCCCGGTTGGCCTGGCACCGCCCTCGCCTTCACCCAAACACCTATCCTCCTCCCTTGATGCCGGCATGGCCTCACTTAACCTGGCCAAGACTACGGAGTCCAACAAGGAGGGAGAGCAGAAGGAAGAGAAGAAGGAGGGCAAGGAGACAGCTGATGAGCTGGAGAGACGCAGAAGCATTGACAGAGACTCTGAAGTAGAAAAAGAAGAAGAGACTGAGGCGCAACCGCCCACTGGCACCGTTTCGCCCAACTCTTTTACAGAGCAGGACACTGGTGAGGAAACTGTTCCAACTAGTCAGCACACAAGAGCCATGAATGGCTCTTTGGTACCAGGACAGGCGCCTGTTAGCCTGGTCCCAGAGCTGCGTTGCTCTGTGGAGCAAGCTGAGGAGATCATGGGCACAGAGGCCACAGGTTTAGGCTTGGGGTTGGGGTTAGGGCTAGCAGATGAGGCCCAGATGGAAGACTACCGCTGCATCCCTGTGGACCACGCAGTAGCTGTGGAGTGTGATGAACAGGTGCTGGGGGAGCTGGACGCCGCTGGCTTTGAGGAGTTCTCCAGACGCATCTATGCACTAAATGAGAACATGTCCAGCTTCCGCAGACCGCGCAAGAACTCTGATAAGTGAGGCAGAGGACCTAAGGAGAGAGGGAGGCACGAAAAAACTTGCACAGAGGGTTTGGACAAATACAAGGCAGGGACATGAGGACAAGGATAGGGTCCCCACTCCCTTATCACAGCATCAAAAATCATCTGAGCTATTCTGGAATAACGACCAATTTGCACTTGTAAGCATTTCCATAGTAATCTTTTAAATGGAATACAGTTAAACGTGCAAGTATCGGGACAGTAAGCTTTACTTTTATTTTTGATGGCAGCATTAATGTATTTTTTAACAATGGATGGAGCAATGAATCATCTTTCAGACATTTTTATTCACAAACTAATTTGGCCTCAGCGTTAGCAATCGCCCTCATGAAGTAGTGTCAGTTATTAGTAGTCTGTTGGTCCATGACAGGGGACCATTAATGTAAAATGACAAACTGTGTGTACAGCATGCAATAACAGCCCTTAACTCCTCGTACAAAACATAATTGTCTCAAAACTGCATTTAAGATTCACATCCACACTCAAGAGTGCAGCCTCAGTACATCAGTGTGTAAAGATCTTTCAATGCAGCAGCTTATTTGTGACATTTTATCAATTATAGAATCATTAACAAACAATAGGCGCACACATCGAGAAGTTTTATCAACATGAATCATCTTCACTAAGGACGCTGTCCCAGTACTTGCACCTTTGAGTGTACAAATAAATGTTTTAGACACTTCCCGAGCCTTCATTCAGGGTGAATGACAGTTGGTGTGTGCAGGAGGGAGGACGTGATGTGTATGCGTGTGTCGGGGCTTCACATGAGCATGCAACAGTCACACAATCACAGTTAGGTTTCAAGTAACCTCACCAATGACCTTTGGACGCGGCATGGTTTTGCCACCACAAAGTGAGGTGGGAGCCGGAAGCAGTTGCCCAATCTGAGACTCCCTAACTGTGACACATGGCATCCCCCCTCAGCAGCTCAGGCCACCCGTCATTCTCCACATGGAGTCAAAGTTCTCCTTCAGGTCTTTAGATGAGGATCAGGTGACAGGTTTGAGTGTACAGCACATGGCAGGGATACAGTGCAAATATTTTTCTGTCCAGCTCCATGTCCTCTGTTTTTTTCGTTTTATTTTTTTGAATTTTAATAAACCCCATCATTATTAACATCAATGTTAATGTTACGTCCACTGACTCTCATATTCAGTAGACCAAAAATAAAATTTTGTGTTCGTGTTCTGTTGGAATGTCTCACTCAGGCTCTACTTTAAGTGTTAATAGCAAGTGTCTCAAACCCAATGTCTGTGATTTTGTCCCGTGTCTCCATGTTCTGAATGCTTCTTGCACTGGTATTCACTGATTGCGTTATTTATGTCTCAACGATTGTGTGTGCTTTGTTTTGAAGGAGATCAATATTTAGTTTTATTTTCCCCACTCACATGGGATGTTGCTCATTAATAATGTCAAATGTTAAACTGATATAACCAGTGTCTGGGTCCTGAGGTGAACAGCTGCTTTGCATCGCCCACCAGTAAAAAGATGGACTCTCCACCGGCAGCCCACTTTGTGTTTCAGATCCAGTGCCGTGGTTGCTGACTGTTTAGAAGTATTGTATTTAAAACTAAAAGATGAACCATGTTAAATCATTTCCATAAAATGCTATACAGTTCAGTAAGTGACCATGTACAGATACTTTTGTATGGAGGGTTTCTTTTGTTATTAAAGACTTGCAGTCCAATGGCATGGATGTATGTAGTAGTGGTGTGTGATACTGCAAAATTTGGTATCGATCCGTATTTGCATACAGGCGCCAGTATCGCCGATGCCGTGCTCTGCCAACATTTGTATCGGTGTGCTCAAGTTTGACAGCAATTTAATTACAATATATGGAACATGTAGGATATGATGGTTTCAAGATGCTATGAAAATGGACAAAATTCCAATATTTCCTGGAAACCGTTAGTTTAAAACAAGTCACTCTAGTAGCTGTGTGAGGCGGTGCTGTGAGCTTAATGCTAACGTCAGCGTGCTAAAACGCTCACAATTACAATGGTAATGCAAATAAGTTATGTTTACAGTGTTAACCATCTTAGTTTATCGTGTTAGCATGCTAACATTTACTATTTAGCACGAAAGACAAGAACAGCTGAGGTTCATGGGAATATTTATAATAAATTTGCAGGTTGCAGGTCATGAAGCAAAGTACTGGACAAATACAATCTTTGACCTGATGATGGTGTAGAGGAAAAGTCAGAGGATCCCAAACGTTATTACAACTCAATTGATAAATCATTTGGTTCATGAATAGTGAGACAGTAGTCATAACATGTACATCAGAATGACCTAACGCCCATGAACATGTCAGATGTCTTTTTTTCCCCTGACTAACACTCGAAAACCTAAAGATATCCAGTTTTCTATCACAGAAGACCAGAAGCAGACAATTGAAAAAAAGTTTGAGACCTTTGTTTTTGTCAGTGGACTATATTATTATATTATATCGACTGTTCTGTTTCAGCTTTACTCCATGAACCAATAAGCCAATGGACCTTTTCAAGGAAGACTTGTTGACTTGTTATAGCAGGAACGGAACAAGCGTAGCTAATGACATTAATGATTGCTGTGTTCCATGAATGTGTCGCAGTAAGCACATTACACAGGCCCTGGACCCAGCACAGCTGAATGGAAAGAAGCCGTTGTGAATGTTTGTTTATTCCTCACTAATAGCACCTGTCCCTATTAGATCCAAATAGCTCCTGTGTAAAAGGTCTATAACAGTGTAAGGTGTCCTGAACATACCAGCACAGTCCTGACAAGGTAAAATTAGTGCAAAAATCTGCGTTGGTTGGACCAAGGTTCTCTAACTGCAGTGCTGGCATATGAACTGCCAATATCAATCTTCTTTCCCATAACTGATATGTTTATGTGTATTTCATCAGAGTCATGGACAGGGGGAGGATTCCAGGTGCATCCTCCTTGGAACTGCCTGAAGCACATTAATCTGGCAGGTACAGCTCTTAATCTTGTTTAACATGTTTATCTGGCCCATCTCAAATACTTTACAGCTCAGTTTAATTTTGTCAGATTGAACCATTTGTGCTTCTTTATTTAGGTTTTAGCGACATGCACCCCTGCTTATTATTGTTTTGAACGGAGACAAAGCTCTTCTGTCTATAATTAATCATTTGTACTATAGCCAGAATCTAAGATTATGAGTAACTCTAGTATTTTTTTTGTATTGTGGCCAGTTACATCACATTTGTTTGATTAATTTGACTAGATGAAACTTTAATGATCCTTATAGAGCTCAACAGCGTGGTTCCGGAAGTAAAAATCTAATTTATGTTCTCCATAAGGATTGATTATTAGCCATAATGTCTAATCCATCCGAGGCAGACTGACCGCGAGCTACGAGGTTGTAAAACAAAGGTTCATGCTCCTGTAAAAGCCAGAAGTCCGCATGAAATCAAGTGTTTTAAAGCTATAGTGTGCAACTATTTTATTTTAATGAACGTCTGTTACATTCGAGCAATTGCCAAATAAGTTCATACAAAGCAACAGTAATTAGGACTATCAGCTCCACACAACTCTCTCTCTGTATTTCTCAGTATGGCTATGGTTACTAAATGGTGTGCAGCAGCTCAAGTGATGCGTTTTACCTCATCGCTGAGAAAGAACAACAGCAACGTTCAGCTTTGGAGACGAAGAGGACATACAAATTACAAGATAATTACCTCTTCTGTAGAGTCCACCGTGTTTAGACAGTAGTCTATATCCACGACGTTCCACTTCCGGGATTGCTCTTGTGCCGCAGGAAATTCCGCTGGATGCGTGTATTTTCGCCGGTGTCCGTTTCCTACCACTTCCTTTGTGTTGGAATTCTAAACTCCGGTGGTTTTCTGAGGACTATGGTTAACTGCTCCTCCGATTTAGAGCTGTAATCGGGCCTTAAAAGTTCGGCCCGAAAAGGACCGAGCCCGAAAGCCTGAACCCGAACCCGTCTCAAGTCTCTGCAGGGTAAATCTAGACAGCCAGCTAGACTATCTGTCCAATCTGAGTTTTCTGTTACACGACTAAAACTACTTTTGAACGTACACGTTCCACCAAAACAAGTTCCTTCACGAGGCTATTTTACAGCGGCACCACAGCTTTTCTCTGGTGCTAAGCACCACCCAAGAAGATTGTGATTGGTTTAAAGAAATGCCAATAAACCAGAGCACGTTTTTCTCCCATCCCGGAATGCTGTGTGGACTAGCCAGACCCTCCTCCGCTCCGCAGCGTGTGGACGGTCTGGCAAACAGATTATTCCAACAGTGTTGTTGTCATTACTTAGAATTCCTCATGGGGGGGTGACAGAAACTACGCACTATAGCTTTAAGAAAAACATTTTATTCACAATGTCATGGAGTACCACACTACCCACAATTCTACGTGCAACAGCAACGTCTCTGATTGGTGGGGCTCGCCGTTACTATGGAAATGTTTACTGCACCCCCGAACGACTAGCAAGCTGCAACCACTGAAGTCCAGGATCATTTCGATACACAGCGCAGTATCTTAGCCTTTTTTGCCGTTTTCAGAATGTTCTTTTTTTTTTTTTTACCGAATCAAATGTTTTATGGTCACGATTCATCTCAGAGCTGGTTGGCTTGGTTCCAGGCTTAAAAGTCTTTTTTATAAGCATTTAATAAAAAGTCAATGGAGATACTGAATGGGGAAAATCACTTATGGAACCAGAGGGCGGTCACAGTGGAGCTCTATAGGGAAACTGATTTATTTCAGATTCATAACATCACAATAGTTTTGCTTTGAACTAACTGGAGCGGTTTCAGTCCGTTGGCCAGAACGGGTTACAGCTCGTTCCGTTGGTTGAGCCTGTTAAATGTGAGCACCGTGGACCTTACATACTGTGTGTACACATGTGGCTGCAAATTGGTTAAATGTGTTTAGCCTTACAGTACCTTCAGCACTTGAAGTAAGCCCTTTTTTTAATGAAATAAGCCCTTCTGCATTTCTTTACGTCATTATACACTTGTCTAAATGCATAAAATGCAACCTTTCTGGTGGTATTACCGTGTCACTGTGCTGTCAGGGCTCCAGATAGTGTGTCAATTTGTTCACATTAAGCACCGGAAAGCAGTAACTTAAAGCATTTGAAGTATACAGTGTGCTTGTAATTTACATCCCCTCTTGGTTGTTTCAGGCAGATTATGGTTGGCTACTATCAATATATGTTAGCCCGTTTCTCATGGCTATAAAGCTTTCTCTTTTAGAATCACCTGTTGGACTTTTCATAGTCGTTCCCATTAGGAATTTTAGTAATGCAGATGGTTGCTGACTGTGCTTTACTTTGTGTTTCCAGACACACATTTCACATAGAGCAGTTCCCTGCTCTTATAAGCTCCTTGTGTCACTCTGCAGACTGTCTCTCACAGCTAAGCACCTACAGGTGTCTGAAGGCCTCAACGCTCTGACTCCTGGAAATCACATTTCATCCAGCCAAAGGACCACGGGACATTTGTGCCATCATGGAAGGCTCTAAACGTATAGCCTGTGAGTGCATGTGCCTTTAGACAGGTGCACGGCTTAAAACTTTGATAGTTTGCAGGTTATTATTGTAGTTTAAAGTTTATGAGAACAAGAACCGAGGCATTGAGAGTGAGAATAAGCAGGCCTATTTTCTTACTCACAAAGCCATCTTCATATTTTTGAGTGCTCAGTTTCTAGAGTTCAGCACTGCTACAGTGTATAGTCTGCTGTACTGTTCATCATCACAGGCACCTCACAAAATACACACCAGCAAAACCAGCACTACCGGCTGTCTAAGCCCGGGCCTCTGGGCTTTACACCACTGTGTGTGTGTGTGTGTGTGTGTGTGTGTGTGTGTGTGTGTGTGTGTGTGTGTGTGTGTGTGTTTGTAAGTGCGTGACAGTAATGAATGAACCCTAACTCTCTGTCTTTAGCCCCACAGCAGTGTCCTTATCAGGACACAAATCAGATTATTGATTTTAATAGTCACTGGTAGGGATGTAACCAGGGTGTGATTTTCCGGGGGGGGGGTGTGGGATTTCAATAGAAGTAGCCTATTTTAAATTAAGTAAAGCCCTGTAACGTGAACACATAGTACCATAGAACGATCAAATCTGAGCAGCAGTTGCTGGCCGTTACAGAGCTCCGGGACGCCGGCTACCAGCGGCAGTTGTTTAGCCGCCAACAGGTGACTGTGAGCCGGCTACAGGCACCGCCAGATGACGCTCCTTTCAGGGGCCGTGGTAGTGGAGTTTAGCCAGAAAAGGTGAGGGTCATGCAGCGATGACAGTTATGTTTAGACACCAAAATGTTAAGTTTAGGAAAAAGATTGTGTTTTGGATTAAAATACTCTTAAGGAACGAACAAGTGTTTCCTGGGTGAAAGTATTTTGTTTTTACTGCAAAGTGAACTCTGCTCTCCGGTTTGAAAGCGCTGTGTTTTCCATTTGATATTGAAGTGCATATTTAAGTGTTTTGGCACGGCTGGCCGATTGGCTCTATATCCGTGGTATTGAAAAGGGGATTTAATTCTTGCATGTTTTGTTTTGTTGTGCATGATCAAAAAATAAAAAAAATTTCACAAATCGCACGCTGGATGAAACGATGCAATGTAAATCAGTTAAAAATCAATATATAAATGTGTAAAGATTACAACCGGTAGAGATAAAACGGTCTAGGGCGTAATCTACTTTTGTTTACATTTGTTTGACTTCTGATGTCACTACGCCTTCTTAGTTTATTTTTGTTTTATTTTTTTCTATGCATATAGTTATTTTGATGTGGGATTTGTTTTAAAAACCAAATTAATTAATTTTTTCATTTTTGTGATAAAATACGATTTCAAGGACACATCTTTTGTTTTGCGCAGTTTATATAAATAAGTATTCAGTCATTTGTATCGTCGTATTGTGAACTTAAACATCGTGAATTGTGAGTTGGGTGTATCGTTACATCCCTAGTCACTGGCCAAATTGCCAAATCCAACTGATCCTGATGAGCATCCTATGATAGAGTAGAATCCATCTCAGCATACATCATAAGTACTGTAGGATCAACAGTGTGCACAGGGAGCAGAATCGCTGCGGTCCATCAGCACCTTATTCATACAGCAGCCATATCATCTGACACCATCAGTCTCAGGTGGAAGTAATTCGCCGTACCCCTGTCATTCTTAGGTCTCAGTGAAACTCTAGACCCTTGTCATTGCCTGGTCTCCGTCATCATGCAGTAGATCCATTGTAATTATTACTGTGGGTGTCACTCATGCAATGTAATCCTGTCATTGCTACATGTCAGGCATAACAACATGTACTGTACATTTATTTTTGGAAATCTGTAAACAAATGGAAAACAAAGAAGTCAAGAGTATTTGGTGACTGCATTACAGTATATTGTGTGGATTAATGACTAACATGCTTCTGTTGGGAATAACCCAAGAAGCTATATATAAGTGCAAATTCCTCATTTCAGTCACTTTTAACTTTTAAATAGGATAAGACAGATATCACATCTGTGCGTTTAAGATCGACCATGTAACCTTTGGAGAAACGTTCCTCATCTTAGAAATGAAACTGTGATTTCAAGAGCAATAAATGTACCCTTGTTCAGTTTATTACTCTCAGGGGTTTTGAGCTACAGCCTGCGTGGTTTGGTATGACAAGTAGCTTATGCTGACTAATGTTAGCTAACATTAGCAGACTTCAGAAATATATTGCTGTATGACTGACACTGAGTTATGACTCTTCTCTACTTGTGCTACTGTTACACTATGTTTTAGCATGAACCATTATACTGTAATTGCCACTTGTGGCCACAGCAAAAGTTACATAGGCTTGCTTTAAATATGAAGCTGGAGCCAGGAGTTAGTTTAGCTACTAAAAGGGCCTACCAGCACTTCTAAAGCTCAATTACATACAAAAAAAACTTTAGTTTAAAAACTAAAGTTGCTGTTTTATTGGAGGTTGTGGACTTCTATAAATTTCTTGGTCTGCACAGTGAATTCCTGGAGTCGTCTTGTTACCGTGATGTTGTCAGTTGCCGTTTTTACTTTGTTTTTTGTACGGATTAAACCAGCAGTGTAGTCTAGTTTATTGTAAAAAAGTTTTTTTAAAGTTCTGTCACAAGACTATGTTGTTTACGTATCATTGCACATTTTTAACTGGGTATATGGAAATTCTGGAGGTTTTTTTGTGGGTATACAGCATATACCATAGACTACACCACTGGATTAAACAAACAAGATATACAGTATGTTTTACCTTTGGATAGACCCAGGCTAGCTGTTTGCCCCTGTTTCCAGTCTCTATGCTAAGCTAATGGCTAACCATCTTCTGGCTGTTGCTTCATATTTGATGCACAAATATGAGAGGGGTATCAATCTTCCCATCTACCTCTCGGTAAGAAAGCAAATAAGCTAATATCCCAAACTATTCTTTTGACTCTGCACACAGTATTCAGGATATTAGCTGTGTTGCATGTATCACCCTGTGTCCTAACGTCTCCTTATGCCCCACATTCACGTCCCGTCACAGGACAAGAGGAAGGCAGGAGTCGGGTATCAGCCTTGGCAAGTGTTCAACTCTGTGCTTTAAAGTCAACACAAAGACGTAAAGTACTTTCTCATTCATTAGCGAGTTGAGACCTCATACTACGACTATAAGTCTTTATAGCTGGATTATAGTCATAATACAGGGATCGGGGGACTGCGTTAGAAGTGCAGGGGGAGACGCAGCAGCTCTGGTGTCCTGTCTGAGAGCTCAGACCAGGCCCTGGTGGATCCGCTCACCTTGACCCGTCCTGGTCTTGGACTTGGCTGGTCAACATTGGCTCAGCTGTTAAAACCATCTCTGAAACGAGACTATGTGCCTGGTTGAAATCCAGTCACCTCTCCAATTTTTCAGCAGTAAAACCTCGCTCCTCTCTTTCACTCCCAGTCTTTCCTTCTTTTTTTAAACGCGTGCCTCAACCTTTCCCAGCCATTCAGCAAACTTAGACTTTTATGGAGCTGACTTATTCTCCCCACATGCTCCAGTTGCACAGCCTAATGAAATGCAGCGGTGTCCAGCTGATTTCATTGCAGTAATATCAATATTGGGATTGGAGTGCTGTGAGTGCAGAATGCTGGGTAAAAAGTAATATCACAATGATCATGACGGTTTTATTATGGACCTCGTGAAATTAAAACCGATTGCTGAGGACTGATGTCATTGTGCTGATATGAGGATTGCGGGGTGAATTCGTGCTTGAAGACATTGTGGTTTTCTATAATTACCTTTAGAAAGTTTGAATGACGTAATTGACACCTGACATACAGAAGAAGAAAGGAATACTCCCCAAACACACAATAGGCATTAACAACAGTCCCCCTACAGCTAACAATATGAAACAATATGAAAAGGCATATCACAGCACAGACGGAAAGATTTAGTTTTTGACGGATGATCATTTTGCTTTTGTGCTGTATGTGGTGTACATGTTTTGAAGTAGATGGACTTTCATGGATAACATCATGTTTTCTCCTCTCTTATTTCTGGGAATGATTCTCTCTGTGTGTCTTTGAGGTAACTGCCGTGCATTGATTCATAGTCCTGATCTCGTGACTAACACACTGGCTGAGCATCAGTCTTCATCATCAACGGTGTCCTGCTGAGCAGCTACCAGGATTACATACCAGTGAATTGCAGCGGATGAGAGGAACTGAGAATAGAAAAAAGAAATACCATTTATGTCTGTCTGTTATTTGCACATATAGAACCATTATTGGTAGATTGTTTCAGCATAATTCTGCTCTTTTTCTGACCAAGTCCCACCACACCCATATATACTGTCCTCTACGTAATCTCGGAACACATCGGCTACCGGTCTGATGGCGGTTTAGCCTCTGGGTGCAACGGACGATATTTCGGGGGTTCCAGTGTCGCCAGTGGATATCAGGATAACGGATAGCAACTAGATGTGCGAGAATTGAGTTGGAGTTGAGAGACAATGTCTACGACCAAAGACAATTTTGTACTTAATTACTTTACTACTTTATTACTAATTACTATACTACTTACTAATTACTATACTTTAATAAACTTTATAGTCAAACGTTTCACCACACAATACACAATCATAGTTCCAGATGGCATTTCGGCCAGTCTCTATAAACAGACATCTGCCGATACATTAAAAAAAGCTAATGAAAAGCTAAATCTTCATCAGACGATAGCTGATAGGGTCCGAGATTGCAGTTCGGCCAATGTCTTCCGCCTCGTTTGCTCTCCACGCAGACAGTTTACCCTGCATGCAGCTAAAGCCCTTATACGTGATTGGTCTATACAACTCGGACTACAAACAGACCTGCTGTCCATACCTAATGTTTATATTGGACTGTAGTTAGAAATACACTCATACTCTTCTGTTAACTTATTTACTTATTATTGGCCATCTTGGCCATTTGGTGGTTGTAATGTATTGATGAACATATGCATGTGTTGTTGTTCTTTTTTGTTTTTTTGTTTGTTGTTGTTTTTGTTTAGTTTTTTCACTTCTCTGTTGTTATGTAATGATTGTGTTATATGTTGGGACCCCCTCGAAAACGAGATGATACATCTCAAGGGGTTTATCCTAATAATAAGCAAATTTTGACAAAATGTTTGAACATATAGAATCTAAGTAATAATGTGGGAAACACTGCAGCTATTTCATTAGAATGACATGACAGGAATTAATGTCACTAAACGTCACGTGAATACAATTTTAATACATTAACTCGTCCAAAAAACGGCTACATTTTTTAATCTGCAGTAGTTGTCAACAATGAAGAAAACAACTCCCATGATCCCACGAAACTTCACGACATCATCAAAAGTCTGTGTTTACATCCATGGTTTTGAGTAAAGCTGCTTACACACCAACCAGACGGCCAACCGTCGGCAGAAAAGGAAGTTGGACTGATCAGTCTCCCCGAGTTGGTCCAAAAAATGCCTCAGAACACACCGAAGACGTAAAATGTCTCCTTAACAGCAGGCTAGCTAATCTGTTTTGTCGTCCAAAAATGAAAACCGGCAGCTGATTGGACGAACGCGTCACGTGGGTCTGGTTTCTCCGGAAATTCAAAGACAGACTGTCATGGCGGCTTGTTCAGAATACGATCTCATATTGTACTAAAATAGTTCACTGAAACGTGTTTCTGAAAACATTTTAAGTGAGAAATAGGCCGTGCAGTTGCTGAATCTGTCTTCATTTCAGATCGACAAAGGTCAGTTTAAAAGATTTCCGTCAGATTTTGAGAGACTCTAGTCACGCTCTTCCCGCTCCCTGTTTCTGGGTTAGCACTCTACCAATCAGATTGGTCATTTGTGTCCGACTGTCAGCAGTGCCCGCCCCGCCGATTGTACATGTGAAATCAGCCAAAATGAAGGCCGACGGCCCCTCGGACAGACCACTGCACGGAACGCACTGAACAGACTCGAGTCACCGACCTCGCCAGACTTAGAGACCTTAAGAGACCCCTAGTGGCAGAAAATGACATATTGTAAGTTTAATTACAAAATACTCAAGAGTTTAACCTCTTTAGGCCTTAAATTAAAGAGAACCTAACTTTTTGGTGGTGCTGCTCACAACTCATAGACACCTACAACTTGTGATAAGGGGTTACATGTCGATATCGGTTCGGTTTAAGAGGTCACAAGCCCAAAAAGTACATTGTTTACTTGTGTTAATAGGCAAAGGCAACTTTTTTGGTTTATTGTTAAACCCAAAATTGACCACCAGTCAGCTCAGACAGTTATTCAACTTTACAGACTTTACTCCCATAGCAACCATTACAAACACAAGTCAAACACAGGTCACAGTGTCATTTTTACCGCATCCATGTGTTTCCTTTGGGACAGTGCATGTTTGTGTTACTGTACAGTAGAAGCTGTATTAATAACATATGTTGTTTGGATATGTATCAGCAGCATATGTTGTTGAAAAGTCTGAACAATCTGAGGTATGCAGATTCTTATTGTAAGATTTTGTATACTTTTGTGCGCTCTTATCTAGCATTTCGTAACTTAACTTATTAAAAAGTTAACTCCGTATTTTTTGAGTTTGTCCCATCCCAAGTGTGCTGCAAATGAAAATGATCCTGCATGGGAAAGAAGATTCAGTTTGGACTCAAACCAAGACCCAGCAGTGCAAGCTCAGTCATCTGTTAATGGGACACACATGGCCACTGTCACTGATAATCACTAAAATACCCGCATTTTATGGGGAAATCTTCAAGGTTGTTAAATTGACTTGAAGTTCTCTTCGCTAATTACCTTGTCACGATGTGCGTAATTTACTCATCTTGTACATCACAGGTGCTTCCAGGTCTTTAGATCCCAGCAGCAATTACACACATCTGATGCTCATTGTCTCTCAGAGGGGCCAGTTAAACAAAGGAGGGAGAGGAAGTGAAAAAAGGGGAGAGGAATGAAACGTGTGTGTTGTGCATGTGTGTGTGAAGGAGAGCCACTTGAGTGCTAAGTAGTGGAGGTGAGGTTTCCTGGGAGGGGCCAAGCACCCTTTTCTAGAAATCCACCCAGCCAGTTGGCCTGAAGATTTACTAAAGCCTCCTGGCTGCATTGGAGAATACAAGCTTTTTTTGTGTGAAAAGAGAAGAATGTCCTCCTGGCGGCACCGACAGCTTTGATACACCTGTAAAACAGTGACTGATTTGCCCAGAACAGAGCCTGGTACTTTTCTTCCTGCCTGCTCTATACTAACTTGCATACACATTCTCACCTCTCAAATATGAAATCCGTGTTCATTGGCAGTGTTATCCGACCACCACTTCCCAAAGCTGAGAGCTGGTTTAAGATATGTATCTGGTGGTCAAATTGTCAGCAAAACCGTTCATCAACATGTCAAGTTAATTTCTGACAAATCGTCTCTGGTCCTGCTCTCAAACGTGCCAAAGCTCTGTGTGGAGGCATTCTGGGAGAACTCCCGGTATTTTACCTCCTCAAGGAGTTAAGGGAGCCAGTAGGGAACATGAAACCCTACTGATGATGAAACTTTAGGGCTTTAACGCTTAATGCCCTCATCGACATTTTCAGAGAGCTAAAAGAAATAAGATCTGTTTATTATAAGCTTTATTGTTCATTACATCATAGCTATAGTATACAATGGATAATGCTTAAGTATCTGTGCTGTACAAGTTATTACTAAGGCTCACCCTACACTACTACATTTTGATGTTTAAGCAGCGTTTTGAGCCCAAAACAATCCCGGCCCACACAAGAGTTTTAGCTCCAGTAGCAGTACTACTCTCCGTCTATATCATATATATAACACGTCAGATAATGCATATCACATGACCATTCACATACACTGATTGTCTGATGTTACTCTGCGGTGGAAAATCATTGATGTATAAGTTGGAAATACAGAAAATCCTTTGGAGAAAGAACATCAACGGTGAAAAGTAAGAGCAGCGATTTATTAGCTTGGAGCACGGCGAGGTGGAACTGTTACTGAAAGGTCTGTAAGCCGACCTAACCGCTAAGACTGACTGACGTGCGGTGTCGTTTCCCAAAGGTCTCCGTTTGTGCCCGTCCAGACTACAAAGCAACCCCGAGTTTTCAAACTAAAACGGGGGCAGCAGTGTTACCGAATGTCTCCGTTTTAGGGGCTCGGACTCACCGGAGTAGTGTGGACGCAAGGCGTAAACATATCAAAAGAAATTAGTTTTTAAACCAAAACGTAGTAGTGTAAATGTAGCCTAAGGAGGTTATGATTTTAGCTTGGTTTGTCTGTTTATCAGTTATTTTTTTTGTACTAAAACCAATTTTCATGAAACTTGGTGGAAGGGTGTAGCATGGGCTAAGGAAGATCCAATACATTTTGGAGTAGACCCGAATTAGGGAGCGGATACACAAATTATTTTTCACTTTTGTTAACATTGCAAGATAGGGAATTTGTGCTGCATTCATCTGGGGCCGGAATAATTGGGAAAATTCACGCTGCGTTACGATTGTGTTTTACTGTTGTTAATGTAGTTATTTTTTATTCGTGATTACGCCTTTCAAAAGCAAGCATATAACTTTGCATATTATATTACTTGTGCAAACGCATGGGAGAGATGAAAATGCCTAGAATGGAATGGAGATCGGTAAATGCCCTTGCATTTACGCCAGACTAATGCAGACCCTCAATTGTAGTATGAATGGAACCGCACGCTCATCCGCGCGACTGGAAGTTCACAGCTGTGCACGGACGAAGAATGCGGAAAGTATGTCCGAGCCTTAATAAATAAGAGTAAGTTAAGATAATTTAAATGAAATAACTGGGAGAAAGGCGGCTGGGGTCTCCCATCTCTGAGGAATTATTACATCTCAGCACAGATGAGAGCGTTACTCTGCTGGTGTAATCCCACTTACAAAGCACAATGGAAGGATATTGAATGCAATGGGATACCTGATTTTCATATACAAGCTGCATTACCGGATAAAAACTTACAACAATGCATAGATAGACTAGAGAATCAGTGGGTAAAATCCTCTCTCAAGGTCTGGAGATCATTAATTAGAAAACACAAATTGGTTGAAGATATTAAAATTTTGAGCTGGTGTTACTACGATTCAGATTTCACACCGAATACATTTGACAATAGATTCAAGGTTTGGATTAAAAAAGGCATTACATCTCTATGTAGCATTACACAGAAGGAGACCATCGTAAGTTTTCAAACTTTATTGGACAATTTCTCTCTACAAAAACAAGATTTTTATAGATACCTTCAACTCCGACATTACTACAATCATAAAATGAAAAACAAGGATCCTAGAGAAGCCAGTAAACCTTTTGTCCAGCTATTTATCGATGCATATAAATCAAACACTAAAAGAGGGGTTATTTCCCAATTGTATAAGAGTCTGCAAAATTTTGAAACTTCCTCAACAAAATACATACAGGACAAATGGGAACGGGAAGGAGGTCTAATAATAATGGACAAAGAATGGGAGGATATCTGTGTATTACAATGGAAAACTACAAAATCCCATGCATGGAAGGAACTCTGCTGGAAAAATGTAGCCCGATATTTCATCACTCCACTCATGAAGGTACATCAATGTAATGGTAATTCCCAGTGCTGGCGGAACTGTGGATGTCAGGCTGCAGGTCACTACCATGTGTTTTGGGACTGTCCAAACATACAAAGTTACTGGAAAGATATACATAAAGCAATACAAGATCATTTTAACACACATATACCATTTGATTTCAAAATCATGTACTTAGGGTATATCCCCCCAGAACTGAGTATTGGTATTGACAAATATTTAATGAGGGCATTATTGGCAGCAGGAAAAAAGGCCCTAACTAAAAGATGGATGCTACAGATTGGACCTACAATAAATAATTGGATAGATGTGACAATATATATATATATATATATATATATATACACACTATGGAGAAGGTTACTTTTTCTCTCAACCTAAAGTTAGACGTAACACTGGGAAAAATGGGTACAATTCATCAGACCTTTAAGACCAGATTTCGTCAAGGTAACGAGCTGAAGGAACGTCCACTTTTTATCTGAGTTCCTCTTTTTTTGGGGTTTCCCAAGGTACCTCAGTGATGTGAACACAACTGAACGATGCCAAACTGCTAGACACATTTCTATTTATTTTTTCATATTAAGTATTTACTTTTTGCTTCTATACCCCTCTGGATGTAAAAAGTTAAATTGTATGTTTTTCTTTTCCATACATAAATACATATTATCGAAAGGGAATGGACATTGGACATCTGGAACAAGAAACTGTTGATACAAAACCTTTGGTTCTGTACAATTCTGATGTTAACAACTGCAATTCCATTTGTACTTGTCATTTGATGTGAAATTTCCTTATAAAAACATAATTAAAAAAAAGAAGAAATAACTGGGAGAGTTAGTGAGGCTGCCCAGTGTTGCCCAGCTTTTGTAAGACAAGATAGCAAGCAGTGATGTGGGGCTGTCAACAACACACAAATAAGTTGACCAATACATTTGGCTAACTTGAAGGTTAGTTTAAGGTGTGTTTGTCTGACTGCTTATGTTTCTTGCCCTGTGTGACATTTTTTAAGAGATGTTGCTGCATCTCCAGATCTCACCAATGAACTTTGTGAGTGCAATGCTATTATAACATGTTGTAATCCTTTAGGAAACCTCCAGCACTTAGTCAGGGTCTTTTCAGATTCACTCTCTATGTGCCTATATATCTTAGGTTTGCAAAACAAATCTTTTTCAGGGGATAGATTGGTTCATTCAGTGGCATGAGAATAACAATTCCCAACATGCAACATTCTCCAGCAGCCACACTTTTGTCTGGCTCAGAGAAAAATGTTGTTACTTGATGCCACTAGTCAACTTCTGTTGTGCTCGGCCTCTTTATAGCTCTGCTCCACATCCAGCTTGGCATTTCCCTCGCTACTCATTTGAAATATTTATTAAAGATGGACTCAGTCTGCTTGTTTTCTCCATCTAAACATTGAGCTTCACATTTAACGAAGTCATAAAAATCTTGGAACCAATTTAGATTCTATTAAATGTCACCTAACTCTCCACACACTATTCATATTACATACGTAGAGAGGAGGATGCACATTGCACACAGCATTCCAGATGAATCACTTGGCCCTGAGTGAAATTCCCAACAATAAATCACAAGGTGGATTTGCAGACAATAAAACAGAATGTCTATTAGGCTTTCACATCAAGTTATCCAACACAGAAATCACACACACATGTCATAATGTGCAGTGTCTGCTGCCAAGTATTGTAATTACTCTGATAAGTGGGATGAGATTTCTGAGATCAACCCTAAATCTGTCAACTTCGGCATCACGTCCCTACTAGAAAGCTCCCAGAATCGGGTGTAGAAAACCTGGAACTATCACAATGCAAAGATTCAGTGAAATTTATGTCTGTATGCTCACTAGTGCACCTAACACATGTGTTTTCCAGATATCAAAGTAATGGGATTTTGATCAAAACTTTTCAAAATGCTTGGAGTTTAAAGAGAGCTCTGTCCAAATGTTCTGCTTCCTGTCCAGCCCAGTAAGTGGTCACCTACTAACATGTGCTATATATTACTATAGGGCATGTTCAGATAAAACAGGGCCCTTCTCCTCACAACATACATACTGTTACGCCCTGCAGTGCCCTGCTATGACATGAACTACTATGACTACCATTTTCTAGTCACTGTTCCATTATCTTTATTGTGACTATTATTGCCATTATTCATCACACCCCCAACTGGCACGTCAGACACCGCCTACCAAGAACCTGGGTCTGCTGAGGTTTCTTCCTAAAAGGGAGTTTTTCCTCGCCACTGTTGCACTAATGCTTGCTCTTTGGGGGAATTACTAGAATTATCGGGACTTTATAAATTATAGAGTGTGGTCTAGACCAGTGGTTCCCAACCTGGGGTCCGGGGACCCCTCAGGGGGGCAGCAAAGATCAGAGGGGGTGCGCAAGTCTTTATCTGGTTTGAGGTTGAGGTAAAAAAAAATATTTGCACATGTTAAACAAATTATGATAATACACTAGAATATATAATGTATACAAAAGTCTGTATAAAAATGATATGTTTTTGTTTGGCAGGCTACTTAGTAGGCCAAACCTCCGGGACCTCTTAACCTGGGACCCTTGCTGTCATCAGGTCAGCTGCTAGCTGCTATCATCCTCGTTTTTCCTGCCGCCACGGCATCACTATTTTATGAATGAAACATGGCGGAGAAACGTAAAAGTGCTGATAACCTCTCTGTATCAAAAAAGAAAGTAAGGCTCTATCTCGAGAGTTACCTCAACTTCGGTTTCGGAGGGGGGGCTCAGCTTTTCTTAGACATAAGTAGGGGGGGCGCCAAGGAAAAAAGGTTGGGAACCACTGGTCTAGACCTATTCTATCTGTAAAGTGTCTCAAGATAACTCTTGTTATGATTTGATACTATAAATAAAATTGAATTGAATTGAAAAACAATATATGCTGTAGTCTGACAGAATCAACTAAAATAAACAGATGGATCTGTTTGATAGTTAAGTATCCAGCAAGCTAAATCGTTAGCAGCAGCAAATGTTAATGTTTAGTGACTAATAGCTTCTATCTTTGTTTAGCTGACCAGATGCTTCAATCAAGATGAAATGCACCAGTCAGGAACAAATATGTTACTTTTGGTAAGTAAAACATAAAAATACATCATCTGCACCTACAGTCATGTGAAAAAATTAGGACACCCATGCTAAAGTTGACTAAAAAGAGGAATAAAAAAATCATCTTTTGGAAATTGATCTTAATGCCTTAATTAAAAAAATTAGGAAAAATCCAACCTTTAAGGACACCAATTTTCTTTGTGAATGAATAATGTATCGTAAATAAATAAATGTTCTTCCTTAAAATACAGGGGGCATAAGTAAGTACACCCTTATGTTAAATTGGGTACTTTCCATAAAATCATCTCTCAATGCAAATCAAACCAGCTATTAGGCTAACTGAAATAAGACCATGCCACTCTCTAGGTATGGTGAAGGGGATGTGATGATGTGGGGGGGCTATTTTAATTCCAAAGGCCAAGGGAACTGTATCAGGATCATAGTATCCTGGATCCATGAAATAACTGGCCTTTAAAAATAGAAATCTGCCTGCCTCTATGGGAATTTAACATAAGGGTGTACTGACTTATGCCCCCTGTATTTTAAGGAAGAACATTTATTTATTTATGATACATTATTCATTCACAAAGAAAATTGGTGTCCTTAAAGATTGGATTTTTCCTAATTTTTTTAATTAAGGCATTAAGATCACTTTCCAAAAGATGTTTTTTTTATTCCTCTTTTTAGTCAACTTTAGCATGGGTGTCCTAATTTGTTCACATGACTGTAAATTAAATATTTCTAGCCAATTGTACTGCCAGAGATACAGTGAGTCTTACAGTTTGTAATCCAGAAACTCTTTATATAATCTATATTTGAGACATGGCTTTGCTAACTATATTTACTTTTTTCCACACGGGGCTTTTATTCTGTGCAGAAAATAAAGATTTTCACTGGTCCTCTTATGTAGTACTCCCGGGACACAAGTACCCGTTTCCTGGGTGAAAGTCTTGTGTTTTCCCCTTAACTTCTATCAGGACACAAACTCTACTCCCCCGCTTGAAAGCCCTGTGCTTACGCACTCAAAATAACCACTTACATTTACATACAAAATGTCATGAAAATAACCCATATGTCCTGTTTGTTTAAATTCATTATTTCTCAAAAATATCCATCAGAATCAGTCTTAGAGTATGGTTTGTAGTCTGTTACAAACACATCAGTATCACTTCACTGTTATGTTGTTACAGTAAGATTGTACATGCAATTATTAGCTGCCAGGAGAACTTGTCTCTCTTGCTTGGTGTGTATAATCAAGATTGGTTTCAGTTACCTCATGTGTATGATGAAGGCAACAGGAGACATGACTGCCAGGAAGTCCGATGGATAGCTTGGTAAGCCTGCTCAATAAAACCTGTTTCCTTGTTTTTTATGATAAAGAGGGCAGTGTTCTTATCAATCTGCACATTTTTCAGAGCTGCGCTGGAGACTAAATCCAAATACTCCCCTTTTGTGTGATATGGGGAGGATTATTTTTGCTCCAAGCATTCCGTGTTATTCTAGAGGGCCTCATGTTCCACTGTAGTTTTTCAACTAGGAGAAGAAACATGACAGGTCTCTGTCTGAAGGACCCTTTCAGAAATCTGTTCCATGACAAACCACCCTGGCCTTCCTCAACGTCCTTTGGAGAGGAATCCAAACAAATATTGTTATAAAAGGCCTTATCATAATCTGGGGTAAATAGGGAGAAGCAGGTTTGCGTCAGGGGTAGGACAGGGCTCCAAAGGTTTTTGTGACCACCAACTTCTCTTTTTTTTGTTTTTTTTAATGGCTTTGGTACTATTATCGCAACTATGTGGTACAATTTCACAACTCTTAGGTACAAAACTCCAAACTCATCACACGTAACACAGCCTTTCATTCAAAACTTGCCATTGTGCATTCACTGGATTGTAAACATCTCTCACCACACAATCATTAATTCAAAACATAAGCTTTTTTTGTGAAATGTCCTGAGAATCATTTAATCGCCAAAACACAACATAATGATATCATTTCAGTTTAGTCTAACTACCAGTGAATCCAGTAACAAACAAATGCAAGATACATGTTTCAAATCGCCGTTAGAAGTGCTGAAAGAAATATGCTACAGTCAGTGTATGAAGTATACGGTGGCCTTTGGGGGAGCCCACTTTTTTTTTTTTTTTTTTTACCCTATTATACTTTATCGACAGAAATTGATAGGTCACACAGCAAACAGCCACCCACAAATAGTCTATAAACAAAGCATCAGGCTGTCTTTGAGATTTCACATGAACAACGGTTAAAGTTACTCAGGCTACCGAAGAATACCATAATTCCTCTGTTCAATTAGGCCTTAGCGACGCAACACAAGCTTCCATCCTTAATGAACAGCCATGTATATTTTTCAGAGGAGCCCGTGTCTTATTAAGGATAGCCAAGCTCCCCCGTAGTTCACACCCTGGCTACAACAGTCTAAAAGACAAATGACAGGTTTCACATTAGGTAACACACTTACATTATCCAACATTTACAGAATCTATCATCTCCATGATATCTATCCTATGTGTAATCAAGTTGTGATCAATGAAGACATGCTCTACAATCATTTGGCCAAATTAATTTTTACAGTATTTACAGTAACACATGCTCCATGTTGAAGGAAATTGCCAGTGTTTCCTACACTGTGTTACACTGAAGTTAAACGTGCACACACATAAAAGTTCCAAGATTTGAGTTATTTAGCTGTATTTGTGAAAAAAAGACGTGATTTCCCTGATTTTTTCCCACCTGGACCACTAGACCGTTTGACTAATTAAAGAAACACGACTTAATTGTGAAAAGTTACTTTTTGCTACAAAAGAAAAAAACATTTTCCGTGTAAATATGTTTGGATCGTTATTCCTACACTGTGTGGGACTAACATTGATTTAAAAAAGTCTTATTTTTATTTGAAATTTATTTGAAAGTTCCATCTCTTACTGACAGGCATAGCAACAGTAACTATGGGGGGCGGAGCTTAGCAAACAGTCAAAGTGTGACATCACTTCCTGTTGGAACACTCTTTATCTAAGAGCTTCCCTTTATCTAAGGTTCCATGTGACATCATTTTCTGATGAAACATTTGTGCTTTGATCTAAGATTCCATGTAACATAATTTTGTCCACAGACAGAGCAGAGGAGTATTTTGATCATTTCTCATTCAATTTCAGATTTGTTAACGAATTGTTTGTCCCATCATTCGTCCTATCACTTCAAGAATCAGTAAGTTATCACCAGAACTCACGGCACACACTCACTATTTAGTAGCTACATCTGTCTGCAACAAGAATAGTTTTTACTTACAGAAACTAAATATGATGGATATCTTAGAAACACACATTGGGGAAATCAAGGCAGAATTTCAGAAGCTCGATGGTGACAAACAGTTTTATAAGAACAGCAGTGAGCAACTCTTGAAGAATAGCTCTCAATTACACATTATCACCAATGACAAAGATTCGGTGGTTTGGAGGAGCCATCAAGTTCTAAAACTAGAGATTGAAACCCTAAAGAGAACCATTGAGGAAGAACAAAACAAGAATGCTCTCCTCCAGGATGAGCTTAAGAAGAATGCTCTCCTCCAGGATGAGCTTAAGAAGAATGCTCTCCTCCAGGTAGAAAAACAGGATCTCAAAGAGGATTTGCAGTTGAAAAACGTAACGGAGAAAGACATCAAAAACAACTATGCAGAACTCGTTCTTAAAAGCAGTCAAGCTCTCCGAGAAGAGATTGAAAAAATGACGAAAATAATTGATGAAAGTAAGGATGAAAGTAACAGGAATGCTGTCCTCCTGGTAGAAAAAGAAAATGTGAAAGAGCATGTCCAGGTGATAAACGGTCCCATGGAAGCTCTTCGAGAAGAGAATCAAAGCTTAAAGAAAATAGAGGCTGTCATCCAGACACAGAAAGAGGGTGTAAAAGGGCACTCCCAGGTGAAAAACGATGTCATGGAAAGCAGTCAATCCCTCCAAGATGAGAATGAAAGCTTGAAGAAAAAAATTGAGGAGGAACGAAACAAGAATGCTGACCTCCGGATAGAAAACGACGACATGAATGTAAACTATGGTAATCTTCAGCGAGCACTGGGTTACCTTAGGTTTGAATACAGCTATCTCCAGGACAAAAACAAAGACCAGCCAGAAAACAAGGACGCTCTCCTGGTAGGAAGCGAGGTCATGGACCACATCAACCTTGAGGTGGAACTCGGCCACCTTCTGTGTGAGAATAAGCAGCTTATGGTAGAAAAGGAGGATCTCAAGGTACAACTCTATGATATGGAGTTAAACTGCGAGAACTCAGTGTATGAATGCCATCTCCTCCGGTCCGAAAACAGGTATCTCCAAGCAACAATCGAGAAACTTCAGGAAGATATACTCCAGAGCACCAACAAGGCCCTACAATCAAAAATCAAGAAACTTGAGGCAACAAATAAAGACATCCAGGAAGACAGGGACATGCTCCAAGGAGACAACAATACCCTACAGGCAAACATTAAGCAACTGGAGGCAACAAACAAAGACATCTATGAAGAAAAGGCCATACTCCAAAAAATCAACAATGACCTAGAGGCCAAAATCATGGAAGCAAACATGGAACCCCAAGAAAATGGACTCCTGATGAATGACAACATACTCCAAGGAAACGTAAAAGCAAAAATCAAAGCCTTCGAAGAGAAGGGTAGAGAAATGGTAAAAGACCTTCCCAGGCAGGCAGAGGTCTGTTATGGAGAAATCAAACAGAAAAAGACTTCAGCTTGGAAGACATGTAAGAGTATCTTAAAGCATGGATTTAAAAAGAACTCCAAAAGCAAAGACACTTCCCAAAGTAATGGCATCGAACATGAACTGTCAGATGATGAGTTTAATGGTAAAATAATCACCCATAGATCCAAAAAGATCTCCAAAAACAAAGGCGATCCCCAAAGTAATGACATTGAACATGAACACACGGGTGATGAGTTAAATGGTATAATTGGCACCCATGGATCCAAAACAAACTCCGAAAGCAAAGGCGAGGCTCACAGTGATGGCATCAACAGGAAGCAGGGGAAGTCCGACGATAAGTTGTCGACTACCTGTGACAATGAACATCAACCAGTTTGTTCGGGTTTGAAGGCCAAACGCAAACATAAACGCTGATATTTGTTCAAACCTAGACTTTCTGGCGTGCTGCCAGAAAATTCATATTTGACTTCATTGACCATTATCAGTCAAAACATTCAAGTTCATAGAAGATCTACTTAAATAAATTGAATAAATAAAAGGTGTTTAATTATATGGTATGTGATATACCATATAATGCTACATGGAAGAAGTCTCCATCTAAATAACCCCAGTAGAAGAATGGCTACAGAACTAGCTACATAAAATGATCTTTCTCTGCTGAGTTTGCTTATTTTGGCCTCTGAACCTCCCCAGGTTTGTGTGGGTTTACTCCCACTATAAAGACAATGTCAAAATGTATTTGGCAAATAAATGATACATTCAAATTATAAATCCATATGCCTCTGTCCTCTTCCCGACTGTTTAAAAATGTATTGGTCATTGGTGCGGCCTCTGGCTCGCCCAGTGGGAGCGTTCGCCCCATGTTGGCTGAGTCCTGCAGCAGCGCAGGGTTCAAATCTGACCTGCTGCCCTTTGCTGCGTGTCATCCCCCATCTCTCTCCCCCTTTCACATCTATCCACTTTCTAATAGAGGGAAAAGCCTCAAAAAATAATACTTTAAAAAAAAAATGTATTGGTGAAAAGCCTACATTTAAAACAATGGGAAATAGGTAGACTTAGATGTATTAAGTGGGTGAATGTTTTTTTAGTGAATTTAAGGGAAACTTGGATGATTTTCAACCAGTTTCGTGTCACTACAGCGTGGATGGTACATGCAGATAACCCAGCTAGATAATAATAACAACAACAATGAAACCTTTATTTATGAGGCACTTTTCAAAAGGAAAAAAGTTAAAAGAAGTGCATTACATAGAAATAGAAAAGTCAATAAGTTAACAGTTATTAAATATGATTAAACAAAAAATATATATAAACCACAATAAAACCAATACAAAGAAATAAAAACTTAAAATAGTGAGTTTTAAAAGTGACTTAAAAGTAGACAATGTGTGTAAAACTGGTGTGATGTGTTTTCTCCTGTTGGACCTGGTTATGAGTCTGTCTGCGGCGTTTTTTTGTTGTGTGAGGCATGAGAAGAGTGCATTGCAGTGATCTAACCAGAATTAATTAAAATGCATGAATTACAGTTTCTAGATTCTTTGCAGATAAACATGACCTGATTTTTAAAATGTTCCTAAATTGGAAAAAGCATTATTGGACTTACGTTTGTAAGTTTAAAAAAAAGTCAACATTGACTTTTGGTTTCACGCGGGACACAAATAGCAGTCTCCTGGGTGAAAGTCCCATGTATGTTTGACCCATTATCAACTGTGAACCAGGGAATATGTGTGTCCACATCAACAAAGAATCCAATTGACTTTCCATTAGCATTTTTTCCGTGGTGCCGGTGTTGTATTGAACTCTGTTTCCCTGTCGAGATCTGTTCTCTTAACCTGAACCAAACATTAACCTAACCCTAACTATGGAGGGGGGCACTGCGATTTTAACAGGAGGGAAACACTATTTGATGGGGGAACAGACTTTGACACAACACCGGCGCATCATTTTAACACATTACGTGCCACCACCACATAATGCGCTGTTAAGAGGTTAAGAGGTCAGTTATCCCAAACACATGTACAGGGGCCTCATAAAGTCCCAGTTGATATGCTTCCACAGGATTTGCACCTTCCCGAGCATGTGGAGTTGGCCACCAGTACACTCTTTAGTGCATTGAGGTTAAGGGGTTACTCTAGGCGCTTCCTTAGTATAAAGGCGGAGGTCAGCGGCAGTTTTAATGAAAACAACAAGATGTAGTCATGCCAGAAATATTAAAAACTCCCCCTATTTTGCTCTGTCCTCTTCAACCTCCACAAACGGGGGTGGGGGGGGGATATAACTGATGATGATGAACTGAATGATTTCCAGCCTGCATACACAGAGCCTTACGGAGCCCCGCAAGGATCACACATAGACAAAAAAAAGTATATTAAGGCCACAAAATGCTATTGCCTGGCCACGAGATACTACTTCGTACCCATTTTTTAATTAACTTGTGGCTACGAGATTCTACTTCTTTCCCAAGTTTTAATTAACTTGTTCGCATGTTTTAATTAACTTGTGGCCACAAGGAATCTGTATATAAAAAAAGCCAGCACAATGGACCAGTAGTGCACAGCGCCTGCTTCAAGGTAAGTTAAGTGGATTATTATTATTATTATTATTAGCTAACAAGGCAACACTGATTAGTTAGTGTAATTGCATTAATTAAATACATGATACTTATGTATGTACACATAATACATGAATTGGTCATTAATCATCCAAATGTAACTCATCTTGGAAAGACCAGTGAGTATGCATGTAACGTTTTGGTTAATAGTCCAATTGCACAGTGCTTTTGTCATAAAACATTAACTTTACCCGAGTGGACTGTGAAGACATGGTTTATTAAGTCTTGATGTGTTTCGAAATTAAGAGAAACTGAAACACATTTGGTACTTATGAATGTTATAAGCCTGTATCCGTGCTAGCTAGACTACGGAAAAAGTCAGCAGAGGGCATTCTAGTTGGCTGCATGGCTCTGGCTGTATTTCCCAGTAGACAGCAAGGACCTGTAACGTTTGGCAGAATAGGTAGCTCACTTGTTTGAGCATGCGCCCCATGTACCAAGACTCAGTCCTTACCGTATGTGTGATTTAGAAAAGGAAATAATGAAGTGCAGACTATCTTCTGTTCCAAAATGCTGCTTTCAAACTATTGTCGATTCTGACAGAATCAATTTTGGATATGTGTGTTTCCCAGGTTTGGATCCGGAGGATGCAAACAACTACAGGCCAAACTCCAACCTTCCATTCCCAAGTAAAATCCTGGAAAAAGCAGTTGCCGCCCAAATCCATCAGCATATGTCCAACCATGAGCTCTATGAACCCCTTTAGTCAGGATTCAGACTGTATCATAGTACCATTCCCCTCAACCGCCTATCCCATCACCTTAGTTTCACTGGCACAGCTTTCTCCTGGTTTCAGTCTTACCTCTCACACAGGAAGCAATTTATCACCATTAGCAACTCCCACTCCCATCCAGCTCCAGTCAATCAAGGCATTCCTCAAGGCTCTGTGCTTGGACCCATGCTCTTCACCATCTACATGCTCCCCCTTGGTCAGATTATCCGGCAACATGGTCTCAGTTTCCAAACCTACGCCAATAATACACAGCTCTATATCAGTACCAAACCATCCACTCAGCCCCTCCCCCCCTCTCCCTGGTCAACTGTCTGCATGTCATCAAAGCCTGGATGTAAACCAACCTACTCAAACTGAACAGCAATAAAACAGAGCTCTTGGTTGTGGCCCCCAAGGCGCTGCTCCAGAAGTTGGAGATCTCATCCTGGATGTTGATGGGTGCGCCATTTGCCCATCCTCTGAGGTCCGCAACCTTGGTGTAACCCTGGATTCCACCCTGTCTTTCCATACTCACATCAAATCCATCACCAAATCAGCCTTTTTTTCATCTCAAAAATATCTCCAGGCTCTGGCCATCACTCTCTGACTCGGTAGCAGAAACCCTCATACATGCTTTCATAACCTCCCATTTGGACTACTGCAATGGAGTCCTGTCTGGGGTCCCCGGAAAAAGCCTAGACAGGCTCCAGTATGTCCAAAACTCTGCTGCCAGGGTCCGCACCCACACAAAGACCTGGCAGCACATCACCCCAACCCTCATCCACCTTCACTGGCTCCCAATTAAGTCCCGCATCACATATAAAATCCTCCTTCTCACCTACAAATCCCTCCATGCCCTGGCCCCACAGTACCTCTCCAACCTCCTCCATCCATACACCCCACAGAGACAGAGCCTTTAGTGTTGCAGCCCCATCCCTCTGGAACACCCTCCTTGCAGATAGCTGAAATGCTACATCCCTGGACAAAAAACTCCTGAAACACCACCCGTTTACCACAGCCTACAACCTCCTTTAGCTTAGCCACTGTAATTCTGTAAAGTGTCCTTGGGTTTCTTGAAAGGTGCTATATAAATAAACGTTAATATTATTATTATAATTATTATATCGTGCAATAGAGGTGTTTTTATTTTTCACAACCATAAAGACCACAGCTGTCACTATATCTATTGTTCAGTAGTCGCATATTTCTGTCTCATGTTTGTCAAAGGAGACCTGAAACATTCCTAAGCTTCTTCTCTCACACCAGTAGTCCATTAGTGGCCCTTGAAATGGATACTCAGCCCCTCTATCATAAAATGGTAGTATTACGCCACTAACATTACTCCTATTATCAGTTTAACACTGAAATCCGATACAGTTTCAAAATATTTTGTAATGTGAAGAAGGACATAAGACAATATGATCTTGACTAAGCTTAAGAAAGCACATAAGTCCATTTAGGGTGTTATTATGTCATTATACTTTTTGATAAAGATGTCAGATGGAGTTACTTTAATCTGTGTAATCATCCAACCCTAGAGGAGAAAATGATTTTTTGGAGATTGCTGTGCTCTGGGATTCTTTTGCATTTGCCCTTTGGTGTTCATTATTGTTGGCTCTGTCCAACAACATAAAGTATGCAGCACATCCAAACTTTTGATGCAGCATGTATCTTTAAAGGAATACTCTCAGTTTTTAGAAGTTTGATTGGATGTTTACGGCTCGAGGGATGTTAATGTAGATCAGTTAACCACTTTGATCAAGAGTGAAATATCTAAAAAACTATGGATGTAGATATTGAGATGTACAGATTATTCATCATCCCCAGATTCATCCGCTGGGGATGATGAATATCTGTACACCTCAATATATGACTTTGGATACCCTGATTTTTCGTCTTGCGCCATCATCAGGTCAAATCTTTAATTTGTCCAACACTTTGGTTTATGATCAAATGCCTGCAAAACTAATGCCTTCCTATGAACCTCAGCCAGCTGTAGCTTTTTTGTGCTAAATAGCAAATGTTAGCATGCTAACACACTAAAGGGCCTTTCAGACCAAATGCGGTTTGCGCTAGACCCATGCTCTTCACCATCTACATGCTCCCCCTTGGTCAGATTATCCGGCAACATGGTCTCAGTTTCCACTCCTACGCTGATAATACACAGCTCTATATCAGCACCAAACCATCCACTCAGCCCCTCCCTGGTCAACTGTCTGCATGTCATCAAAGCCTGAATGTAAACCAACCTACTCAAACTGAACAGCAATAAAACAGAGTTCTTGGTTGTGGCCCCCAAGGCGCTGCTCCAGAAGTTGGAGATCTCATCCTGGATGTTGATGGGTGCGCCATCTGCCCATCCTCTGAGGTCCGCAACCTTGGTGTAATCCTGGACTCCACATTCTCTTTCCATACTCACATCAAATCCATCATCAAATCAGCCACTACACAGCTGGGTTCAGCGCACATCTAGGCCTACAGTGCGCTGCTGCGTCCGCGCTGTGCTCGATGCAGCGCTAACGCCATAGTGGCATTGCCCGGCCATTGGAAACAATGGTTTTCAGCGTGCAGCTGGTGCCATTGCCCCCTTTGGTTTGAAAGGCCCATAAGATGGTGAATATAGTAAACATTTTTGCTTAACATCAGCATGTTAACATTGTCACTGTAAGCATCTTAGCATGTTGATATTAGCATGTAGCTTAAAACACAGCTCTGCCTGAATACAGTCTCACAGAGACTTTTCACATTTTCACAGGCAGCTTTTTCAAATGCAACTCCCCTATATCGGTCACTTGCGGCAGATTCCAAGCAAAATTGTCTTACAATTTGTAGTGGGTTTTGGTGGTGTTGATATGTTTCTATCAAGCTAGCTGTTTTCTATTAACATCCTTGTAGTCATACAGAGATGTATCATAAAGTATAGGAAAAACACTTGTGTTCATTAACTTTCTCTGTTTTTTTTCTTTTAATTTGCAGGAATTTTAAGTATAGCATGTGTGTACACAGGACAATTTATTGGAGACACATTCCCAAGTCTGCCCTCTCATTGGCCTACGCTCGGGCTGCAGACTTTTCACATATTGCTGTTCTCATAGGAAATTAATTGAACCACTCTGCCACTATTGAAGCTGCCTGTAAAAACCCAGCGTTAGACGTGCTGGTGGATCAAAAAACAGGTTTATTGCCTAGTTGGTTTTCTCAAATTTGCCTTTGTGTTGTCTTGCATAACGGTCTAAATAAACAAAGTAGGAGAAAAGAAAACAAGTACTGTGTAAGTCAAGAGTCTTAAATATAAAATATGAAATTTACAGTTGAAGTATGTAAAATATACATATTCTCAAATGAAGAGGATGAAATGTGCAAAATATTGACTAAAGAATGTCAAAATATTCACAGTATAAAAAAAGAGAATATGTGCAGTATGCGAAAAGAAATTCACAAATGGGCCTTGATGTAACATGTCAAATTGGATGTGGAGACTGAAGTGTCCATAGCCTATGGTCTAGATCGATCTGGCATGCATGCTTCTCTTTAAGTATACAACAATAATCCTCTGGCATCTGTGAGGCACGATATCAGACACAGAATGACACAGAACCCTGTACAGATAATGTCCTGTGACTTTTCCCATAGTGCAGTTCCAGCAAATAGCACTGCTTCCTGCTTTGCTGTTGTCCAATTGGACTGCTCCCAACATAGACTGGTCAGTTGCCTATCACCAGCAGCAGGGAGGGGAAGGATGAGATAAGCTAGGCAATGCCAACAGGCAATATTGTACTTTGTGTATAACAATGGTTGGGCTGAATAATGTATCAGGAATTTCCTACACAATATTAGGCTTAGCCGACGAAAAGCAGACTGGATGAGACCACACTATAAACCAGAAGACTGAGGATGAAAAGCTCATGGCACCATATGTCAGTGAGTGGTACATATAACAGACAGCATGCAACGTCAGAAAGTGCACAGAGAAAACATGGGTTGCCTGTGGCTAACCCAAAGGTATACTTTTTAGTTATAAATGGCCGAATCAGAAATAGTGCACAGTGTGCTATGCAGCTGTTACAAAGCTCATATTCAGGCGTGATAAACCAGAGTTCATGTAACACATACTGAACTGCCAGCAGAGGAAAAACATTTTTCAATGTTTGAAATTCACTCATATTCCCCATAAATATTGTAAGCATCTTATTTCAGTGACAGGAAGGTCTGTTCCAGTGGTAAGTTGGATAAACGTCACTTTAATTTGTACCAGCAGTGCAGCAGGTTTCATCATCTGCATGTATTAAGTATAGACTCCAAAAATGGACTCCTAATAGAGATTGATGCATTTAATCAAACGTTCCCTCGGCCTTTGCCATTCCAAAGATTTTGTCCTGGTTATCATAACAATAATGTCTAATGACGTTGAAATGGCAAGCGACGGAGCAAGGGGCGAAATTGTTTCGATCTATCAAGAGTACATTAAAGTAAGTGTACACTGACTAACTGACTAGTCACACATAAGTCACACATGCGCTGTAAAACAACACTGAGCCATATTAAAGACTGATTAGAGTCTAATGAGGAGAACGATTCAAGTGGTTGGAGTGCAGATTGCTTGTCCATTTGTCTCCATGTACTACACAGTGCACACAGTGTTCATGCTTTAGTAGCTGCATGACAAATGTACTGTAGACCCAGGCTGCAGAAACATCAGCAAATGTGCTTATTTTCATGCTGCAGAAGGTAACTCATTTTAGATTAAAGGAACACTTTGCTCGTTTTCAACTTTATTTCCATATGTCAAACTTACTGTACAGACGTATCATGTTCTCTGTATCACTGTTGCCAGCTGTAGCTGGTTCACTACCACCTTCCACTGACATACTCTCACATCAGTGGATGGCAGAATAATTATGGTAAATGTACTTAACTTAAATGTCCTCATATGAGCTACTAGGAAATGCATCAGAGTGGCTCAGGTTGCTGCTTTGACTGTGCAGCAGTAATGATAGCTGGGACGATAAAGACTTGAGCCAGCAGGGGCGCCCTTACTGCAGCGGCCTGGGTTTGAGTCCTGCTCAGGGCCCTTTGCTGCATGTCATCCCCTCTCACTCCCCTGCCTTTCCTGCCTGTCTCTCTTGCTATCAAAGTAAAGCAGAAATGCAAAAACACCTAAATCCAGTGGTGGTTCTAGGGGGTGGGGCAAGGGGGGGCCTGTGCCCCCATAATATTAAGCCTCACCCCACCCCCCCTCTGGCCACCATAACGAGGCAAACATGTTTATACATTTTTAACCCCACCTTTATCCCCAAAGAGGGGATATTATTCATGTGCATTGATAAATAAAAGGTAGGTGAACTCTGAATGAGTATTCTTGTGTTTATTGTTATACGGTATGTGTATTGTTTGTCTTTTGTAGAACCAAACCTATGGAAGGTTGGTAGTATGTAACACTGCTTAATATATTTGGTACCCCTAAAATCACATGCAGCCTGGAACCTCCATTTGAAATGGCCAAGAACTGCCACTGCCTAAATCTTTAAAATAACTACTTAACAACGGGGAGCTGACTGCTTTACTCTTTCTCTATAATACAGGATAATGTGGTGTAAACCTTGAGACTGGTTCAAACATCTTTGAGTAAGGTTAACTGATTAGCTAAATGGTTATGCAGGAATAGCAGATATGTATGAGGAGGACTGGTCTCTGCTATGATTGATTAATTGATTATTCTTTATTTCTGTTTCATGCACTCAAAGTACCCAACCCTCATGAGTTTATAAGATACCAAAATGTCAGTTGCAGTGTTCAAACATGTCATTTCACAAAATGATAGGTTATTTTACAGCTCGTTATTAGACAATATACATATAGGTTCATTACAAGTTGCTGCTCCAGGTTCATTGTAGACTGTTTTGTAAGTTTTTTTCAGATTTAGTTTCCCACATCAGAATAGAGATTAGATTATGAGTGCATGCTAGTGACAATGAAGGCTTGACACTTTTGTTAAGATGAGAAGCAACTCAGCTGTCACTGGGGAATATAGTTATGTCACTGTACCGCTAATGACAGACGTGTCTACTCACTCTGAATCGAAAGTGCAATGTCATGAGTCATTTGCGGATGTTGCTGAGATGCTCACTTGTGTACATGCTAACTATAGCTAATTTGGAGCTCTAATATGGGATCTTTATTTATTCACCTGGTACTTCCCAGCTACAGTAAAAGCAGCCATTAACAGTACAGTCAGGTCTAATTGTTATGTCAGTCCAGCAGAAACATTTGCAATATACACCTCACACATTCAAAGCACTGTGAGGTGGCAGGACAGCAATGTCTCTGTCAGTATGAGTGTTGTTCATGAGAATTTAGTTAATGGATAAAATTCCACTAGGACAGACATCAATATTTTTAGCTGCAAAATGTAACTAAGTGCTGTTGCTACACAAAAAAAGAGTCTTGTGGCCTTAGGGTTTAGCCATAATGCCTTATTAATGAAACTGATGAGTTGAAAGAACAGCTTAGCTGTATCAGAAAGATGATCATGTTACAACTAATTAGGAAACTGTCCGATTTATCTCACTGTATTTAGAATATCAAAAGCCTTTCCTCTTTCAGTTTAAGAGATGTTAAAGAAGGTGAATCATATGCCACAGACAGTTCTCATGAACTGTAAATATAGCTACGAGAAGTAATGCATGGTTATTGTATGTTTTCCACGTATTTATTACTGTATGCCCCACATTAACAGCTCCAGTATAAGACTGTAAAGGTCTGCTTAGGGTGGATGGTTGGGTCCTAAAGCACAGGGCTTTCAAGCAGGTGAGCAGAGTTTGTGTCCTGGAAGAAGTACAGGGGAAAACATGAGACTTTCACCCAGGAAATGTGTACTCTTGTCCTGGGAATACGCCTTAAGGGGACTGGTGTTTTGACCCAAAACCCCAATATTTTTATCTTATCTCAACTGGTCGTTTTGGTGTCTAAACTTAACTGTGATTGTCACATGACGGTCACCTTTTGTCGGCTAAACTTAACTGCAACTAGTGGTCTGCGATGGCCAGTATCGCCAATACAGATACTTTTTATTAATTAAGGTGGATGAATTTTCATGACCTTTAAGTGTTTTTGGATTATTATTAATAATAACTTTTATTTAAATATCCCCTTTCATGAAACCCAAGGACACTTACACTTAATACAGAATTACAGTGACTAAGCTAAAGGAGGTTGTAGGCTGTGGTAAACAGGTGGTGTTTCAGGAGTTTTTTTTTTTTTTAAATGTCCAGGGATGTAGCATTTTGGATATCTGCAGGGAGGGGGTTCCAGAGGGATGGGGCTGTAACACTAAAGGCTCTGTCTCCTAAGGTACAGAGTCTGGTGTGGGGAATGGAGAGCAGGCCAGCGTCTGAGGACTGCGGGTTTCAGGGTGGGGTGTGTGGATGGAGGAGGTGGGAGAGGTACTGTGGGGCCAGGGCATGGAGGGATTTGTAGGTGAGAAGGAAGATTTTATATGTGATGCAGGACTTAATTGGGAGCCAGTGAAGGTGGATGAGGGTTGGGGTGATGTGCTGCCAGGTTTTTGTGTGGGTGCGGACCCTGGCGGCAGAGTTTTCATACTGGAGCCTGTCTAGGGTTCTGCTGCGGACCCAAGACAGGACTCCATTGCAGTAGTCCAAACAGGAGGTTATGAATGAGGGTTTCTGCCACAGAGTTAGAGTGATGGCCGGAGTCTGGAGATGTTTTTAAGATGAAAAAAAGCGGATTATTAAAGAGTTAAAACCCAGGACAGAATTTTCATATGCTTGTATAAATCTGTTGTGTTACCACTGTATCTTACAGCCTTTGTACAAATTATACAGCTTGCGGTTGTTTCATTTTCAGCCTGAAAATATAGCCACACAGCACTCCTCTCTGCCATTCATCTGCTCCGTCTCTGTCCTGTGTGTGCTGCTGGCCAACGCCGGGCCCTTTCCGCTTGCTTGCTCGTTTGCCTGGCGCCGCTGAGTCACATGACAGTACAACATCAAATCACAGGAGGGGTGGGAGGAGCAAAGTGTGCCTGCTTCGCGCCGTGATGGGAGCGGCACTTGAAAGCAGTGGCACTTACAGACACAGACAGCCAGGTCACCTCTTTGGTAAAACCGCTGGAGAGAAACTAAAACTAAAGTATCGATTTCATTACACTGGTATTTATTGATCAATATCAGGGGGGGTGGAGGAAGAACAAGAGACAACGGGGCTCGGGAACTGCTGGCAGCTAGGCTCGATGGAACCCCTTGAAGACCCTCAGGAGGCCGGCGGCGAAGGCGGAATCCCTCAGCCGGCCAGTGGCGAAGACAAAATTGCTCTGGCGGCCGAGCAGGACGCCGAAGGATCTCTGGAGGCTGGCGGCAAAGGCAAAACCCCTCTCGCGGCCGAGCACAACGCTGAAGATCCTCAGGAGGCCGGCGACGGCTGAGTGTCACAGGAGGCTGGACAGGCAACAGAGGCAGGAGTCGGCCGAGCCTCCGACTGAACACGGGGAGCAGGAGTCGGCCGAGCCTCCGACTGAACACGGGGAGCAGGAGTCGGCCGAGCCTCCGACTGAACACGGGGAGCAGGAGTCGGCCGAGCCTCCGACTGAACACGGGGAGCAGGAGTCTCTGGAAGGCTGACAGGCTTGGAGACAGGAAAGATGGTTGGCTGCTGAAGCTCTGGAAGGCTGACAGGCTTGGAGACAGGAAGGCCAAAATCCTGCTCAGTAGCCTGCCAGCGAACCTCCATGAGGTGCCTAGCAAAGACGGGATCCTCCTCATGAAGACAGCGAAAGAATTCCATCATAAGTTCTCCCTTAGAGACCATGGGGTGAAAATGTGGTTTAAACTCAACAACTGCTGGGTCCATATTAGGTCAGATTATTCTGTCATGTTTCAGATGAAAAATAGCAAGGCTTGGACCCAATTGCAGAGTAGAGGTAATTTATTAAACAAAAACAGTCTTACAAAATAAGGTATCCTCAAGAAGGCAGGCACAAACGAAGAATAGTCAAAAAACACAACAGGGAACCAACCACCAGGAAGAGTGATGCAGGGACAACCAACAACTGACAATAATCCATCATGAGACAAGGAAAGCACAGAGACTAAATACACAGGGTAATGAGGTAACAAGAGACAGGTGACACTAGGGATCAGGAACAGGTGAAACAAATCAGGGTGAGGCAGACAATCTGAAAAAAAGGCTGGAAAACACAAGGCAGGAAGTAAAACAAGACATGACTAGGGAGAAAACAGAATACTACAAAATAAAACAGGAAACTGAAACATGCACAACCATGACAGATATCATACAAACCCGTTCATTAGAACGTGTTTGAATGCCAATAAACTAAAAATATAGACTTTTCCTCTCTTTTCTAAATCACATGGTATACTATGTAATAGGAAATTTAATTTCAGGTCTAAATCAGCAATTCCAGATACATAGCTACTGTAGTGAGAACTCTGTAGATGATCTTCCTTCAGTGGAACTGCTGGGGAAGCACTTTATACAGAAGATTGATCTGAGGATTGAATACAGGCACACTCTGTTTAGCTGTTTAGTAAATCAACTGTATGTTTCACATGGAAAATGTGAAATGTGACCCAGAGTTGTTCTTGCATTTGTAAACTTAACTATCAGTGAGAATTCATGAATTGGAGAAAAAAGAAAAAAAGAACTTCAAGTTTTGGATGCAGCTTCAAATATAAAACCTTTGTGCTCATGGGGAGCTTGGAGCTCTGAGAGTAGGACAAATAGCTAATGGGAATATTTTCAGACTTCAAAGAAGTAAAAAGACCATATTGTGAAATCAGCTGTCCAATTCAACTTTATGGTGTAATTGGAGAAAAGCATACAGCCTTGCTCCTATATCCAATGCCTTGGAATGTAGAATTAATGAAAAACACATGCATTGTCAGCCAGTATCTGCAAGTACAGAATAAATATTAGTATTTTCCTTAACCAATTTTTTTCATCATGATCAAAAACTTATTTTTTTACCTTCAATGACATTAAGCTGTCAGGAGCTCTGCAGAGAAGATGAACGCTTCCATCTTAGGTTTCCCAGTGAGTCATCAATCAGATGAGGTAAGTTAATTGTTGTTTGAATGGGGCTTGACAGGGGTGGGGGAGCACAGAGAAAAGGTAGTATGCGGATTCCTTAGCCGGCAGCTGGGCGAGAAGAAGCAGCCTAACAGCATTGATGCAGATGAGATGGAGGAGATAGAGGCTGGACTGCAGGTAGAGTGAAAGAGAGGAGGGATGAGGGCAGGGCGGAGAGGTCCACTTTAAGTCCTGAGGGCCGGTGCATTGATTGATCTAGAGATGTCTCCTTCAAAGACTGCATATCTCCTATCTGACTAATATTGACTTTGCAAGATTTATATCTCCATCTACTGATGTTTAGTCTGCCTTAGCAATGTCAACTTTGACCCCCATGTACTGCCACTTATTGGAGGCATGTGTGGCTACATTATCAGAATTGGTAGTACTTCCTCATAGGAAAAAAATGCAGTTTCTTTGACGGTTCAAGGCTAACTGAATTAGTATGAAGACACATGACTTTGTTCAAGATGGCTGTCAAATTGGCTGAACTTTTACCTGTTTGACTGTAGAGTAGCCACAACATGAGGCACATCTGAGAAAACATAATTAGTTACACAGAATTTCCTGGTGGCTTGGATGGATTAAACATTACATGAATGACATTGTCAGTAACACAGATCTAATTTATAAAAGGGAAAAAGATCACCTACATAAAGTATAAACAACTGTACTCTAAAGAGGAAAAACTCTTTACATGTGTTTTTAAAATAGTGATCCTGGTATGGCACAGGTATATATGATTATATGGTCACATTTTAAAAATAACGGGAGACTAGAAATTAGCTTTTGAGTGGACATATTGTGACGAGGCGCAGGGAATTAGAGGACCCAAAAGCAGAGATACGGCAGGCAGGCAGGAGAAGGTTTGAGCTTGAGGGTTTATTAACACAACAACAGGGAGCAAAATGAAGGAGATCCAAAAAGTAAAAAACTCTGACCAGGCAAGACACAAACACAAACAACACTCTGACAAGAGACAAAGGAAACACAGAGGCTAAATAAACTAGGTAATGAGTAAACACGGGACAGGTGACACCAGGGCTGGGGAACAGGTGTAGCACATTAAACAATCACACAGGCGGGAAAACACAGGAAGCAAAACTAGACACGACAAGACAGAAAACAGACTATCAAAATAAAACAGGAAACAGAAAGATACACTACTCAGAATACACAAAACAGGATAAATCTACACAACAGGGAACAGAAATATACAGAATAAATATATAAAACAGGAAACATAATACGCAAACAGAAATACGCAAACAGGCAACAGAAATATAAACAACCCCAACAGAAATATCCATAACCACAACACATATTATGAAAAACTCACTTTTCGGTGCTTGTGCACATACATTTGGATATCTGGAGTGCATACCAACCCACAAACTGTGAAATAAGACCACCCAGTCCATTTTTTGTGGGCTGCCTAGATCAGAAGACATGGGATTCAACAAGCCATTCATTTTGGCTCCCGTTACATTGTCACATGCAGGCTCATTAGAATAAACTGCCCCTCCGATCTAAGGCTACATTTACATTCTTACATTTTGGTTTAAAAATGAATATCTTTTGCTACGTTTACACCTCGCATTCACACTGCTCTGGCATTTCAGAGCACCTAAACTGGAGAAATTTGAAAACACGTCTGACCCCGTTCTGGTTTGGAATCTGCGGGGTTGTGTTGCAATCTCAACGGCTGCAAACTGAGAACTTTGGCGACACTGACGCCAATGTTTCGCCCCCTGATTATGTCTTATTGGTCATGATGTCTCGTTCTCTGAGACTAAGCTACTAATGTTGCCATGGCAACTCCCAGCAATGGACGGAGTATACATGCTGCCTCCTGTTTACCCCGGCATGCGCATGCCCAGTATATGAGAATGTTGATGAGATATGCGGTTTGGACTTGTTAGTTTAAGCGGAGATTAGTTCTTCTACTGGAGCTAAAAACACTTGTGTGCACGGAGATCGACCAAAACGTTGCAATGTAAATGTAGCCTAAGTATCTCCACCAATGGTTTGAGAACTACAGTTGCAAAGATGCGGCATATTTTTCTTGCAAGCCAATAAGAGCAGACTGGGCTTTTTGGGAAGGGGGCTTAAAGAGATAGGTGCTTAAACAAAACATTTTAGACAGAGTATATTCAGACAGACATAATAAGAAAAATAATGTGTTTTTTAACATGAAAGCATGTAACTGTGCTTGAGTAGAAACCTAAATTACAAGTATGAACCAGAAAATGACGATATATCCCCTTTAAATCATACTTTTGTCAAGCAGGTGAAAGGCAATGGCAAGTGAGAAAGAAATGTCAGTCATTCCTAATGCTAATAAACATTTCCCCCAATGTATCACTTTCAATCAACCGTATTTTGATGTGTTTTTACACTTCTTTAAAGAATTACTCAGAAACCTGCACGCAGTAACCAGAGTTACTGTGCTCTGTTTGTTATTGCACAATTGAGGATCTTTAACCAGAACGGGAAGAGGAATGCCTCTATTGTTTGTTACAGAGCAGTGTTATATTACAGGTGAACAAATACACAGACAGTCCAGATGGTGTGCAGTAGGGGGTCAACTGCTCTGGAGTAAGAACATATTCCACCTGATCACCCCAATGAGGATTACTGCAGTGAGGCAACATCGCTTGACTTACTGATGTGACCTGAGTTTGCCTCCTGCTATGTTTTGTGCAGTGGGAAATTGTAGCTCTCTTCTTAAAGACAGGTTTATCACACATTCAGTGTTCAGTTTTCTCCTTATCTGTTCTGTATACATCTTCTTCCTGCCATATGTAGTGCAACCATAGGCGTAGATTTCGCGGTGGGGATGAAGGGGATATGTCCCCCCCAATGTATATTTGTCTCCCCTTAAAACATATGAAAGACAACCCACATCCCAAAAGAGGTAAAACCAAGGGGGTAAGCTTCTCCTCGGAACGCGTAGCTCCTATGGTGCCATTTTGATGCTAACAAGCCATCATCTCCCGTTAGCTTTCCATTGACTGCCATTCATTTTGGCGCCACTTTGACAGCGAATAACTTTTCAACTGAAGTGTGTAAAGACTCTAATTGTCCATTGTTTATTTCTAAAGAAACACGACAATGTATAAAAGGCTCCATTACCTTGTACCTCACGTTATGGCTCCGTAGCAGACGTTTCTGTAAAAATAGGCTAACAATTGTGTCATAACCACGCAACTTACTGTCGCACAGTAGAGAAATTACCGTACAGTACAGGAGAAGCTCGCAGTTTAATTACTAATGTTAACTAGTATTTTAGTTAGCAATAATTAGCCTGTGCATATGTTATCTCCTTACATATACCTACGCTCTCCGTCTCTGCAAGATTGGGAATGATTGAGATTTCTCTTGGCACAGCTACCAGAAGACTTACAACTTTCAGACAGGTTGCTCACGTCACATCTACGTAGAGTGACCAGACGTCCCGGTTTGACTGGGACAGTCCCGATTTTGAATTCTGTGTCCCGAGTCCTGACAAAAGCCTGTCGGGACGCTAAAATGTCCCGGTTTACACCACGAGCGGCGTGAGCCGTTTTTGCCGGGGCTTCAGCCCCAAATAGTAGCACTGAATGTAACTTTGTCCAGTTTATTTTTCAGAGGCGAATAGAATGGGCAGCTACGTGCGGGGTCCGACCATGCTGTATTTGTTGCTATCATCCAATGCTATCACCAAGCAACCGTATTTACGTGAGGAAAGCTGTGAAAGGTGAAGTTTTCAGAGGAATTCAAACTAGTCTATGGGTTTCAAGTCTATGGGTCAGACTCAAACACACGGAGCTCTGAAGCAGACCTGTGCGTCGCTTAGTGTCCACTCTCGCTGTAAAATGCAGGGCAGCTTCAGGTTTATAGCTGAGCGGTTTATATACCGCTCAGCTGTCGACATGCTGCGGCAGATGTGTCCTGTTTGTGATCCGTGTATTTCTGCAGCAGTAGTTTCGGTTTTCCACCTCCGATGTATAGCAGCGTACAGCCACTTCCCTAGCTAAACTATTTGTCTCATTCAGAGACCCAAACGAGGCTTTGTGCCTGTCAGAAGGTCTGTGATCTACCATATCAGCAGAGCAGTCACGTAATGCACAGCAGTACAGGTATAGATTATTTTCTGAAATATAGTGACTTTATTCTTATAATAGCCTATTATAACTTTATTTTTCTCAAAAAAACTTTACTTTTCTCAAAATATATCATGACTCCTCCAAATCACAGAGAACACAGATATATTGTATTTTGTATATGTGCACAAAGTGTTGGATATGAGCAGAAATCTTGCTCAAACACATCTGAAATATTACAGTCCAGGGGTTTATTAATAAATTAAATGCGAATTCATGTATCATTGAGGTGAATAATTGTCATATGCACATTTAAGGAGGTTACTTCCCCAACAAAAGACGCAAAACAGGAGGGAGGAGTAAATGATACCTAGGCTACATGTGTGCTGACTCAGATATAATTAGAAAAGTCGATCCAAAGGAGAATATATAGTTGAAAGCAATACAGAATGCCTGAGAGCCTTACTTCAATATATCCCATTATGTTTTTATATTTGGATTGTAATCTCTTTAGTTTCTCTCTTTAGTTTCTCTTTACATAAAGATATTTGCAGCATACATTGATTCAGAAAAAGGTAGTAATATGTGCATGCAAATTCACCTGAATGCAGGAAAGGAAGTTTTTAATGCTCAACATTTTCAATAAATCATTTGAATTATTTTGGTGTTATTGGAATAAATAACACTTTAAAAAATCTTTTTTAGAAAAAGTCTCAACATAAATCTCGCTGCAGGCTGTTGCTGCAATTTTGTTAATTTTACAGGAAAAAAACCATCCATCTTCGTCCACTTATCCGGTATCGGGTCGCGGGGGTAGCAGCTCCAGCAGGAGACCCCAAACTTCCCTTTCCCTGAGCCACATACAGCGCAGCCCTGGCGGAGGCCAACTCACCTGAAACGAGTCCGACTTACTGCCGAGAACCTGGACACAGCTCTCGCTTTGGTCGTACAGAGATTGGATGGCCCTGAGAAGGGACCCCCTCACCCCGTACTCCCGCAGCACCTCCCACAGTATCTCCCGGGGCACCCGGTCATACGTCTTCTCCAGATCCACAAAACACATGTAGACCGGTTGGGCATACTCCCAGGCTCCCTCCAGGATCCTTGCGAGAGTAAAGATCTGGTCCGTTGTTCCACGACCAGGACGGAATCTGCATTGTTCCTCTTCAACCTGAGGTTCGACTATCGACCGAACCCTCCTTTCCAGCACCTTTAAGTAGACTTTACCGGGGAGGCTGAGAAGTGTGATACCCCTGTAATTGGCACACATCCTCTGGTCCCCCTTTTTAAAAAGGGGAACCACCACCCTGGTCTGCCACTCCTTAGGCACCGTCCCAGACTTCCACGCAATGTTGAAGAGGCATGTCAACCAAGACAACCCCTCCACACCCAGAGCTTTAAGCATTTCTGGACGGATCTCATCAATCCCTGGGGCTTTGCCACTGTGGAGTTGTTTTACTACCTCAGCGACTTCCACCAGGGAAATTGACGACAATCCCCCATCATCCTCCAGCTCTGCCTCTACCATAGAGGGCGTATTAGTTGGATTTAGGAGTTCCTCAAAGTGCTCCTTCCACCGCCCTATTACCTCCTCAGTTGAGGTCAACAGCGTCCCATCCTTACTGTACACAGCTTGGATGGTTCCCCACTTACCCCTCCTGAGGTGGCGAACGATTTTCCAGAAGCACCTTGGTGCCGACCAAAAGTCCTTCTCCATGTCTTCTCCGAACTTCTCCCACACCCGCTGCTTAGCCTCTTTCACGGCAGAGGCTGCAGCCCTTCGGGCCCTTCGGTACCTTGCAACTGCCTCCGGAGTCCTCTGGGATAACATATCCCTGAAAGACTCCTTCTTCAGTCGGACGGCTTCCCTGACCACCGGTGTCCACCACGGTGTTCGTGGGTTACCGCCCCTTGAGGCACCTAAGACCCTAAGACCACAGCTCCTCGCCGCAGCTTCAGCAATGGAAACTTTGAACGTTGTCCACTCGGGTTCAATGCCCCCAGCCTCCACAGGGATGCACGAAAAGCTCCGCCGGTGGTGTGAGTTGAAAGTCTGTCGGACAGGGGCTGCCTCCAGACGTTCCCAATTTACCCGCACTACCCGTTTGGGCTTACCAGGTCTGTCCAGAGTCTTCCCCCACCCCCTGACCCAACTCACCACCAGATGGTGATCGGTTGACAGCTCTGCCCCTCTCTTCACCCGAGTGTCCAAAACATACGGCCTCAGATCAGATGAAACGATTATAAAATCGATCATTGACCTTTGGCCTAGGGTGCTCTGGTACCAAGTACACTTATGAGCATCCCTATGTTCGAACATGGTGTTCGTTATAGACAATCCATGACTAGCACAGAAGTCCAACAACAAACAACCACTCTGGTTTAGATCAGGAAGGCCGTTCCTCCCAATCACGCCTCTCCATGTGTCTCCATCATTGCCCACATGCGCGTTGAAGTCCCCCAGCAGAACTATGGAGTCCCCCACTTCCTCCGGGCAGGGTCACTCCATCTCTTCCTCGGTCACTCTACAGGAAAAAACACTGTTCTTATTAGATGAGGAGCCTACGATCAAAAATAATGAAGTTACTGTCTGTGTCTATGTCTGACCTGGGCTGGCACATGTTCACGTTAAAAAGCGTGTGCGTGCACGAGCACTACGGTCACGCGCAAGGTGTCCCGGTTTTAGTTCTGGGAAATCTGGTCACCCTACATCTATGTCTTCAAGCTCAGTTGGAGGCTGTGCAGTAACGCTCAGCCATCACCGAAAAAGTGCTTCTAATATCCTTCACTGGTCTCTGTCCAGAGCAACGGGATCTGTTGGTCCATTTTATATATGTCAATAGGTAAAACTAACCGTTCAGGGAACTCAAAACAAGTACGGAAAAGAGGAACTTTTTGCTACATCAGCAGGTTAAAGAACACAATAGGAGTGTGAAAATAAAGATAGATTTATGTCGATTTAAAATTTGGAGCTTCTGGCTTTAATAAGGTCTCATTCTCTAACAGATTTGTTGTTGACATGTAGGCCTACATGATTCCTAAAAAAAAAAAAAAAATCCCGAAACACGTGTGATGTTTGGAATATGCAGAATGTTTTGAACAATTTCAAATAAATTGTTGCACAAAATTTAACCAGAATGCAGAAAATAAAGTGTTTGACGCTCAAAATGTTATGGGGGAGGACCAGTTATGTGTCCTCCATATGTCTGATACAGTTGGATCTTATCTGAGATGGTGTTAGAGCTTTGTGCAGTGAGTACTGAAACATTTTGCATCACATTTCGTGTTCATGTCCATTGTAATCTCTTTAGAGTGTTGGTTTTGTTCTTTCCAAGTTAATACATATATGTCACTGATTCAACCAGCAGTCCGTGTGTTCATCCTTAAACAAGATATTGAATCCTGTATTGTGCACTCGATGCAAGTTACATGAAACATTTCACAGTACTAAGACTTTGCATGCTGTTGCTAAAACAAGCAGCCACATGGGTTTTTGCTGCTGTGTTCTCAATATTTGGTAATAGGTCACTTATATGACCTTTGGAAGGCTTTAAATCAACTAACAGACAATATATAATTTATTATTCTTTGGAGATCAATAATACACTATTACAAAGCACAAATAAACCTAAACGTTTGAGTTCCCAGTCCATACTCAAGTAAGGGATCCAAACATGACTTTCTTTAAAAAGCTGTTTAATTTAACAAGAAACAGCCTGTCCACTGACTGTTTGACCTGATACCATCTGCAGAACATCTGAGGCGAAAATACTCAACTAGTTACCAACTAACCACAGACTTGATGGCTTATTGTAAATTAAAAAAATGTGAGGCTTTTTTTGCACTTGAAGAAATAATTTAACATTTTGGGAAATTTTTGTTTATTCGCCAAGTTAGATGAGAAGATAGATTCCACGCTCATATCTGTGTGATAAATGTGAAGTTACAGCCAGCAGCCTCAGGTTAGCATAAAGACTGGAAACAGAAAATCAGCACCTCTGGGGCTCACTAACGAACACTTTGTATTTTTCCTCTCGTTTGTTTAATCTGTACAAATTTCTTGGGCAGTAACTTGACAACAAGACTCCAGAGTCACAGAGCTTTAGCTTTTTTTTTTTTTTTTCAAACAGAACCAGCCTAGCTGTTTCCCTTTGCTTCAAGTTTGTATGCTAATCTAAGCTAACCAGCTGCTGGCTCTAGCTTAATATCAAATGGACAATTATAAGAGTGGTATCTGTCTTCTTATCTAACTCTTGGCAAGAAAGCAAATATAACTATTTCTTTAAGCATCAGTAAATGTTTTAACCATGACTAAATCTAAAGTGAACTAATAAACTAATATGTATCCTTTATTTGAAAGTGTCTTCCTAGCTAATGACAGGAACTTCCCTTCAAACACTATCGACCATTGTGAGCAAGCTTCATCAAACCTACATGTAACACTATCCTGGTGCACAGTGCGTGTAAAGACATCTGTAACTTGCACTGAATGACCTGTGGTTGTCCTGCGGCGACGGATGCTGTAGCTGATGTAAGAGCCACAATAGACAACATGTCACCATAATCCCAGCTACAATACAGCTAAGAATAGAAGCCAAGTGGATACTGGAGATGGGCATGAACAATGGTAAAGGAGGGTGAAAAAAAAACCCATCAATATGGACAATGGTGTATTCTTAAGCCTCAACAAGGCTTTGACATCCTGATTGCTAACCTTTAGCTGCTCACCTTAATGGCTCTTACAGGTTTGTAGCCTCCAGTTACATCCAGGCTCCCTCATGATTAAATAACACATCCGATGACTGTACCATGGCTGGCTGCTGCCTGTTCTCAGTGTTAACGTGACAGTTTTTCAGTTGTTGACGCTCCTATTCTGCCTGTGTGTATGCTGGGATGGTTGTTAGCGTGACAGCTCTCCAGCTGTTGGTACTTGAGTCGAAACCTCCTGCTTGTTAAGCAGCACAAAGAACCTTTAAAGTTTGACATGTAGGCTACAACAACTGATATGTACGGCGCAGCCGACAGACCCTGCTGATTGTAGGGTCAAATATTGTTTCTGACCCCTATGGACCCTTAACAAATGACTCCCAAGGCATCAAGGGCAGCAGTCATATCCGATGTGCTGCTCTGTCCATGCGAGACACATGTGCTACAACTTAAGTCGGAGGAATAAATCATGCTGTATGAGGGGAATAAGGAGGATTTCACATTAACCCCTGAATGCCTTGTACTCACATGGGATCTCCCTCTGGCTACAGGGATAAATAACATCCAGGGAGCCCTATAAACTCTTACACAGCCAAGGATTTATTCTTCTTGAATTCCGCCTGCTGAATGGTAATGAGATCAGTCGGTTTGCAGGGTATGATGCAGGTATGAATATCGAATGACGTCGATGCAGCAGGACAACAATGCAAACCGCAAGCGCCTGTGGTGTAACACCACGCTACCTGCCACCCCCCTCCAGTGCCCCCTTCAAGGTGGGACTCCCTTTTGCACCTATAATGGAAATAAATCAGCTGTCAGGGTGGTGGCGCAGAGGTGTCAGATACTGGGTTTACGAAAGAAAAAAGAAAAAGTAAGACAAATGAAGAAGGAAGGGGAGTGAGCGAGCTTGGACGGTTCAAAATTCGCCCATTTGCAATGTGGGAAAGCTATGAGCCTCCCTTTCCTGGTTGCCCAGGATGTGTTTGAGCAGAAGATATATGTGACCCTCTGCGTTTAATACCTCGCCATATATATGTTGCTGCTGCACAAAGGCAGAGGGCATGCGAAGTAGCTCTGAATGCCTCTCTGTAATGCTTTTCCATCTGCTGCTGTAACTTTAACTGTGTCCCATCAACCACAGCCTGTCACTACAGACGCAGCAGCGTTTAAGAGCTGTCACAATGTACACATGGAGCTCAGTGTTCAACTGTAACTCCCTCCTCTCAGTGTCTGCCTGTCACTTTATCAGACAGGTACAAAGCTACAGTACAAGTTCAAATGTCTGGGGTGCTCTGCAATAGAGGGACAGAGGGAAAAAAGGAAGAGAGAAAGAAGGGGAGAAGGTGGGAAGTATAAAGGGAGAATAAGAAGGAGCAGAAGAAAGTAAGGTAGAGGGACAGGAAAGATATTAGGCCAAATGCAAACAAGGAGGGTAAAGAGGGAAGAAAGAAGAAGGAAAAGGGGGATGAGTGAAAGGTGGTGAGAAAGATAGAGGTTACGTAGAAATACCAAGAGAAGAAAGAAGAATGGAAGGAAGGAATTACGCAGGATGGGAGAAATAACGTGAAAAAGAAGGGGAAGGGAAGCCAGGAGAAATGTAGGTAATGAGGAAAAGATAGAGGGAAGAGTTGAGACAGGAACATCAGGGCGAGGAGAGAAGGAAGAAGGGGAAGATGAAAGAGAGAAGGAATGAGAGGACTAAAAAGGGATCAGATAAAGAAGGTAAAAAGGGTTTTAAATGGGGAAGAAGGTGGGAAGGAAGGGGAGAAAAATGAAAGTAACATTGTACAAAAGATGGAAAAGGTAGGGAGGGAGGGAAGCAGAATAGAGAGGGAAGAGGTGGAGAGGGTGAAAGAAGCTAAACAAATATTGGAAGGAGAAGAAAGAATGAGAGGGGTAAAGAAGGCGTGAAAACAAAGAAGGAAAAAAAGAGTGGGAGAAAGAGTAAATAAATAACAGCGTGGTTGAAAGAATGTTAGAAAGAAAGAGAGAGGAAGAAAAGAGTCTACATCCCCTTTTCAGTGTGCAGGTATTGTTGCATTACTAACCCAAGCTCTGTTTACCTTCACTCCCGTTCAATTAAAAGCCTGCATGTGTGTTAGTTTATCTTCTTGTATAGAAGAACCCTCATCTTCCCTCCCTCTTTATTTTGATCGGAGTGAATGAACACTGCTGCTCAGACTAACAGCTTCTGGCATCTCCAGACAGGAATTCGTTCTTGCCCCTGTGATCTCAGCAGGCTGGGATTTTGACACGGAGGCAGAAGCATGTTATTATTTTTTTGGAGATGCAGAGTTCGGGGCCTCCCCGTCCCAGATCCCTCTGTGCAGCGGGTTAGGGTTATGCACACACTATCTTGAACGTTTTTGGCACTGTGCACCACAGTGTCAAATCATTCAGAGAGTGAAAACACACAGTATCAGATCATACATCCGTAACAGCGGGAGGAGGATCCGCTATCTGAGCTCTTTAGCTCTCCCAGGTGGTGCCGTACAGGCCAATATATCAGAACGCTAACACTCCAGACGTTTTCCTGCGCCTCTGACTGTAATCCATACAGCTGAGGATGAAACTGTGGGATATACAGCCTTGTATGAGCTTTGTGTGGCCTGGCTCACTTTCACTCCCCACCCAGCCACTGGTTGCTAAGCCGGGAAGGTGACCATGAACTAATAACAGCATTCACCCTCATACAAACATATGCACACACTCATTCTAGGTGGGTCACAGCTGTTCAATGAACCGTTTGCTCTAAAAATACCAGCGTTGACACAGGGAGAAAAATAAAAAAGCTAATTAATGAAGCCCCCTCTGTCTTGATTTAGTGCTGCAGGCCGCTGCTGGAGTTTTCACATCCTGTGAAATTTCATTCAGAGAATATCTCACGTTCTTTTTTTTTCTTCTTTATTCAAACCATTATTCAACATTATGAGCTGAGCTGCTCCTGCTGTGAGCAATGAGATGAGGCCCTCCAGGCCTGTGGCACCCCTCGTGTATATAGTATACAGTATATCCATGCAGCTGGTATCTCACCCTCCGGGAGAGCTCGCACTGGTTTTATGGACATCAGGAACGGGAGAGTGTATATTAGCTTAAGATGTTAGAGGTGGAATTAATAGTTTCTCAACCATACCTTGAGAACAGTAGGAATTTCCACTGTGGGAACATGGTGGGCTTAGCTATAATACAGTGTAATTAGATCTGAGAAGGATCCTTGAGTGTGAAGGGGCTGTCCACACTGCAGGCTGCCTTTATGGGCTGCTAGAAAGACAAGATCAGGCTGGCACCGCAGGTCAACAAGTGGAAGGCATGTGTGGGACTGTGGATGGAGTGGGTGGAGTGTGTGTCCACCTACAGCCAGTGTGTGGGAGGGCTGAAACATCCCATCCTTAATTAAAACAGCATTGCCTCCTTTTTGGTTACAGGTGGGAAAATGCTGCACCTTTTTTACTTTCCGCACTAAACACCTATAAAGCAGCCTCTAACTTGTATGTGCCACACACACACACACACACACACACACACACACACACACACACACACACACACACACACACACACACACACACAAAGGCATACAAAGGCATACAAATAATGTATACACATGTGCATACACACACACACACACACACACACACACACACACACACACACAAACAGCCAACAGCAGTGTTCCTTGATCAGAATCGCTACTACGTGCTGGAGGGTATTTACTTGGTTATGGAGAGAGTTGGAACACACACATAAACAAACACCCACTCAAAAGGACATTAAAGCCTGGAGCTCAGTGATAATTAGAGGTCATTCCAGTGACAGCTGGCACAGGGCATACCACAGGGCTGCAGCTAGAGGAGGGATATCCAACATAAAGCAGGCATTGCTCTCTGAATGTGGAGAATGCTGAGAAACGGCTGCAAAGTAGTAGTAGTCTGTGCAGCCTCTCACATGACATGTGATTCCACCAGCCGTGACGCAGCGCGTCCCAGAAGCTAAGTGTATTTTGACGCCTGACAGAAAGTAAAAGGGCTAGAGCATCCGGTCAATTTAAAAAAAATTAAACACAATGTAGAGACTCTCAGTCATATATCACATCACTGCACTATTTTAACAACTAAAACATAGCTACAAATCTTTGATCCGTGTCATTCGTGGACTAAATGGAAGCAACCCTTTAACTATGTGGACTACTTACTTTTATGGTAGAAGCGCAAATATCCAGGAAACATGACCAAAAACCATAAAATTTGCAAGTCGGGCAGGCAAACGCTCCGTTTCTGAGACGCTCCCAGTGGACGACGGAACAAAACCGAATGCGCAACGAATGCCTTTCCTGAACAGGATCTTCAGTGTAACAAATGCGGTATGGTTTAAAATCTCATCAATATCTAACTTAATTCTAAACTCTCTGGCATGAAAGGAAATGGTGGGGGAGATGAAAATGCCTTAATGGCTAACTGCTAGTTTGTTAGAGTATCCTGTCCGGATAGTTTACCTATAGAAATCTCCTTAAACAGACACATTTGCTCAGTTTTTTAAAGCTGGTCCCAGTCCATGAAGTGGCTAACATGAATCACTTCTGGTCTGTATGTAGAAGCAATAGTTTTTGTTATCCATTAAAGTATAAATTTCTCTCACAGACAAACAATGGCCTTCTGAGTGAAGTGTCAAAGCCTGTTAAATGTGAATGCCTTTTCAACAGGTCATCCATTGGCACTACGTTTTATAGTCTTCTTCCTGTTCCACATTTTCACAGCCAATTCCTGTCAGCTTCATTACATCTCCATTGTGCTCCCTTGTATTTAGTCTGAACAGTGAGAAAAACAATTCACACACCAGAGGCCTGTTCAGTGTTTCTGTCCTATACTGAGATTAGCAATATAATTAGATACCTCTAAGTGTAAGTGAGAAAAATGGTAAAGAATTGTTCCAAAGAGAATATCCAACATCTGCGTGAAACTGGACTCGCAATGGCTGGCCACAGGTTGCAAATTAAGCTATCAAAATATAATATTAAAGACATACTGTATTATAAACCTTTAATAATGGATGTTTGTTGGCACTTGGGGGCAGAAATAAGCTGTGAACACAGCACTGACGTATTATTGGCTCATAAAGTTTATATAGCTAACTTGTTAGCAAACAGACGCTTATTTACACATGGAGCAACATTGGCATTCATTTGGAGTTGTATTTCTGACCACCTGGCGAATGTAAATCCAATATTCACTTTTATTTTTACTTTCACGTTTAGTTGCGGTTTTTGGTCTCCACCAACTCCTGAGAACAATATCTGGCTCTTTCGCAACTGAACGCTCCACTATGTTCACTCGCTAGCTAACTTTGACTGTCGTTTGGTACTGGCTATGTAGCGTACATTGGTTTTTCTTTAGGTTTTTCACTGAAAGCTTTTAAAAACAATGAGCTGGGAGATGCTCTGCAGAGCTGAAGGGAACTGCAGTGTCCCCTCAGAGATCGAAAATTGATCAAAATGAGCTTTCGATTTCAAATATCGAATTCAAAAGCAGGATGTTGATTCCCCCAGTATTTTTTTCTTTTTACACCCCCACTTACTTGCGCACGTCTGAAGAAAAAAAACGACAGACACAGTGTAGCTTACTGGCTGGTAGCATGCAGCTAAAGACACAATGCAAGGCAAGGCAATTTATTTATATGGCACAATTCAAGCATAAACATATAAAGCAAATACAACGGAAAATTCAACAATCATAAATACAAAACAACAACAACAAAAAAGCCTATTTTATATCCACTGTCCCTGGACTGGTGCTAAGAGGTCACCCTAAAAAGAGATAAAACGATTAAACTATCAATAAGACATACAGATGTGGCCCTATACAATAAAAGTTGATATACTAATGCTAGAAGACAACAACATAAAAACAAAAACAGTTGGTTAAGATCAACACACACAGCTGAACCGTCAGATATGTGGCTATTATAGCCAAGCTATATGTTATGGCTGGATTTTTGTGAATTTTAAGAGCAGCATGTATCTGGTTTTACAAACAAATTGACTGCAATAGAGGGACAATAAAGTGAACAACCATTGTCGAAAATGAGTGGTATGGTGGAATTAATTAGGTTGTGGTTGGGTTCTTAAAAGCTTCTTGCTGTAATTTCACCAGAGAATGTCAGAACTCAAACTTTTTATGTGTATTAAATGCATCCTACGAAGTCAGTGAAGGGGTTTGTTTTCTCGTGTTTATGTATATAAGTGTTTTTAATCAGTGTTGGTTTCAGACCTCTGACTCACCACACAAATTCCGAATTTTGTCAAAAATTGTTTTTTGTCTGGTTCAGTGTCAGATTTACACCGTAATTCCAAGGGATCATGGCCATTGAATCTCTTGGAAACCTTTTGAATATTTTAGGAACATTTCTGGCCTTTTTCCTCACATAGAAATTCAGCCAACTCAGATTGGAGTTGGAACTGGAAAAATTATAGCTATTGGTACCATATGAGTTTTTGGAGCTGCAGTCAGTGTTATAAAGGTATTACTTTATTAATTTTTATGGTTAAGGCTTAGATTTTGTGATACATTATGTTCATTTTTATTGAAAAAAATCAATTCCTATGAAGGTATTAGTGAAGGGTTTGACAAGTGGGCTTTTGACAGCAAAGTCTGTGCTTCGGAGCCCTAAACTGTCAGTGTCAGTGTGGGGAACTCTGTTCTTTCACAACTAGTGTCCTCAAGCAAGGCATTTATTTTTTAGTTTTTTTGTAACAATGTTTTTATTGTGCCATCCCTGCCCAATCCTCCCAACATCTACCATATTACAAAAGCCAAAAAGCAAACTATATGACAGTATTACATGCACAAAACAAACAAGAATTATACCTCTGCTATTACCCTCCAAGACATGCCCCAGTCCTTTACCCTTCTGGGGTTCTCAAGCAAGGCATTTAACCCCTGTTCCAGTGCTGCTGGGCAGTTCCCAAATAAACACGTAGAGCTGTATAAGGGAAGCAGCACAGTGCTGCGATCAACCTGGAGAAATAAAAGTTAAAAATCATCAGGAACAGGTTTGAATCTTTTAGGAAAGCAGTGAGGAGTCCAATGAATATACCATCCCCAACAACATTGTTGAGACATATATACCGTACAAGCTGCAGCATTATTAGTCCCAATACCTGAGATACATGAGAGCACCCCTCCAAAAAAAGGTTATGGGGAGCAAAACCTTTACAATGTGTAAAAACACTTCACCTCTAGCCTACCTCAGAGCCAGACATGTTCCACTCTTTAGCATCTCTGCTTTTTAATATGGTCCCTCTGAAGCTGTTTTCCAAGATTCTTTTCTTACATTTGTATTTTCCTCTTCAACAGAAAGAGGTATCACCTAAATCCTGGCATGGCATTTGGGGGACCAGCAACAGGAAAGAAAAGAGGTCATGTCTGGATATGACCTGCAGGCGTGGCGGAGATATACACCAGATCTGCCATTGTGTAGTCAAAGAGGGGTGTGGTGTCCCTCCCTCAACCACTAGTGACTTCTGGGTAGGGGGAAGCAGTTTTGCTCTTTTTCAAGATGGTAATGAAATCTGTCCTCATGTCCCCTCAGTTATTTAAGTTCCTCCTCAGACATGTCTGGTCCTTTTTGACTACGTGACATACAATGATTTCACAAGAACTGGTTTCAGAGGACCGTTTTTGTTTCCTTTGACATGAGAAAAATCTAAAAGAAATATTGATTTAAAAAATGATCACGTCATAGTACTCTGAAATCCACACCCACTGGAGGGGAAAACAATATGCAACTCTGTCCTGAAACGCTAACAAAGTGCCTGTTGCTAGCTAAAAACATTAGATTTAAGCACGTCAAAGGATAATTTTAGCACGCTCTACCAGAGAGGACAAGTTAGCTGTTAGGAAGCTAATAATAGTTATGTGTTAGCACGCTAAGGCACTTGCGAAAATAATGCTGCATAGCTTTCTGATTTAGCCACATTCCACTATAACACAAGCTGTATAGTGTCAAACCTTCCAGATATAAAGTTAGCCTAAAACTGACATTTGGCTATTTGACTTGTTTTTAACAAAATGTTTGCTGCACACGTAACATTGGGCATATTGTTAGGTTAGTATCAGGATTCACAGTTTTCCCATTTCCCACAAGCTCAGTTTTTCAATTCGACAGCTTATAAAAACTAAGTGATGGGTTAATTACTATGTTGGTAGTGCATCCCATCATCATATTAGGCATTTTTCGTTGTTTTTTGACGAGGAGGCACATACAAGTCAATGGAGAGCGGAGAGTTGTTTTCCCTTCCGGTGGGGGTGGGACTTAAATGCCCTCTGTCTCTATAGGCACAAATATGTGTAGCTTTGTAGACTAACGGTATTGGTCCAATATGGCAACACAATATTAAAAACATTACCTATGCTACCTTCAACATTTTTCCATTGTCACAAATAATGACAGAAACATGCCACATATGTCCGGTGACTGCTCTGTCTACCTTTGACAGAAATGTGATGGGGTAATTATTCCACGGGGAGCACTGTGGACTGCCTCTGTCCACACAGAGCTACAGGCTGCACTCGGAGTCAGGGAGCTCTAAATCTCGGGGGGTTTTCTGTGCTGAGCTGTGCTGTGTCCTCCTTCAGCGCAGCCCATGTACATTTGGAAGGGGATGAATCAGACTATTATTAATTATCCAGCACACAGGTCAACGGCGCCATAAATAACCATCGACTGACAGACATATTTTAACCAGAAAAACAGGCAGGGTTTTGGGGGACTGGAGGGTATGTGTTGAACTCTGAGAAATGTGGATTATAAGGACATTACTAAAGCGAAATGCTATCTTATTTGATGATTCCTGCTTAGACACTAATTGGTGCAGAATGTCAAGAAAAAGAGTCGCAAGACAAAACAAACGTCCTACCCTGGATTTGAACCTGTGATTTCTCCACTCTAGTCTGTTACCTTATATAAATTGCATGTTTTTCTACCTCAATTCAAAAGTCTTACAGTAGAGAATGGAGACATATTTTCAAAAACAACAATATTCCACTAGTCATATTAGTCTTTTCACAATTAACTTTTTCATTGAATTCAAACCCTTCAATCTTAAAAGGGCTGACTTTAAAGGGTCACCAGAGTACATCAGAATACAGCTCTCTTGTTAGGTCAAATATATCAAACCACAGCATTTAAAGGTTATTATACATTAATGAAGGACTTGCTTGTTTTGAATTTCTAGCTGGAATTTGTGGCAGCCAGTATGATCATACAGAATCCTGTGATTTTAAAGGTATGCTTTAGAAAATAACTGCTAAAACGCGCCCATGCAGTTTCAACACTAACAACGTCTTAGTGTTGTTGCTCCAAACCACCCCTGGGCCCGCTCTGGTTTTGTTTTTCCCACCCACCAAGGCAAACAGAAGGCGTGTGGGACATCAAAGAGCCAAGATGCCCTCAGGGCACCCAGGGGCCAAAGTATATCTGAGTTCACCGATACAAATCACCTCCTCGTTATATCCGTCTTGCCTTTCTCTATGCTGGCTGTCAATCATTTTCCAAAAAAAGTAGCGATGAGTGGGAGGTAAATATATCTATAAAGCAATAAAGGTGTCAGCTCTGAGTGCAATGCACAGTGAGACCCAAATAAACCCAGATATCCGTTTGTTGATTTAGTTCAGGCCATGATTTGTATGCCTGCTCATGGTCAGCAAGACAAATATGAGGTCAGTATATTTTGAATCTCCAACCTCCATTTCAATAGCCTCTGAGCTGTGACAGGGCTTTCCGCTGCACATTCAGAGCTTGGAGTCAAAAAAACCAAATAATTCCATCCTTTTTGCCTCAAGGTGCTCATCGTTATACATATTTAGTGACAGACGATTACAATTTTAATAAGCATAAGAGGAGAAAGCCTGTTGGCCTCCCCCTGTCAAAACATTTATACAGCATGTAAAAGAGCCTGTGGTTTCACCGGCAGTCAGGGGAGAAAGAGTTGACTTTTATTTTAGTCCTCAGCCACACTGCCTCAGTCCTTCCAGAGCAGGACAGTGGGAGCATTTAACGGAAGGCTCAGTCATCCGTCTGGTTGCATGTGTGTGTGTGGTGGGATGATTCATACTCAGGGAAGATAAAACACCTGCACAATGTCATCCTTGTGCCATCTTGTTCGCTGATAGTTTAAATTGCCATGGTTTGGATGTAAAACAGCACTGAGTCATTAGGTACAGAAAGCAAAAAACAGAACTTGTAATGCAGGATAGATCATTAAAAGGAGAATTGGATGTATTTTTCAGAATTTCAAAAAGTGTCTGTTTTTGTGTTCGGTTATAGTTCTGTGCTAGTATGTTTTGGTTTGCTGTGCTTTATTTATTCCTGATTTGTCGTCTGTTTTGCATGTTCATTTTGTTGCTGTGCTTTAATTATTGATTACATTTCTGTTTGCATGGTTTGTTTCATTGTTTTGCTTTGAGCCTGACATGCTTTTATTTTGTATTGTTTGATTTGCATGCTTTTGTTTTGTAGTGTTTGATTTGTGCAGTGTGCCGTTACTTCACCTTCCTTTACCCCTGTGCTTAATTAGCACTGATGTAAGTCACCTGTGGGGCAGTGAACAGGCCATGTTTTAAGAGGTGAGCAGAGAGCTGAGCAGAGGAGAAACATGCAGAGAAGGGGAAACATGCCGAAAACAAGTAACACGCCAGGAAGGAGATGACGAGAATGAGACAGAGAACGAGAACGAAAAGGAGATGAGAACGGCAAGAAGAACGAAACGCACTGATTTGGTACCGCTGCTGTAGGCGACACTGGGGAAGTGGATTTTGAGTGTCGCTGACTGGAGATTCTGGAGAGGCTTATGTCGTGGAGTGAGGTGTGCTGAGGAGGAAGCGGAAGGAAGAGATGACAGTCCGGTGCAGCTGTACCTGGAACAATGGACTCAGATGTGGTAACCGAGCTGAGCTCCCTCACCTTGATTTGGCTTCACTTATACAGTCTGTGCATCACACCCTGGCTTCACCATGTTCAATTGAATCCTTAACATTAACATTGAAACAAGCCCAACGATGGAGTGAGATTATTTCACCTATTTACAACATCAAAGTTAATTGGAGAATTTTCATTTCATTTTCTCGTTTTCTTGATACTGGTTTTGTGTTTAGTTCTGTCTTGTTTCAGATTTGGACATTCATTGCAATACAATTCTTTAAAAGCAGTAAACTGGTTCCCACTGGTAGTGGGGTTTTGTAAATGTGAATAAATGCATGTGTTTTGCATTGTTCACAATAATGTATTTGTTATAATTAGGGCTGACAATGATTCATTTTGTTTTATCGCGATTAATCACAGAATTTCTATAGTTAATTGCACATTTTATCACATGATTAAAATTCTATTATTTTGCATTTCAGAACAGTTTGTAAGTACATATTAACAATGGAAAGCCATTCTTACCAGTGTATCTTGATTGGGAATCAAATGAATGCAAAGACTTGTAATTATTGTAATGTACAGTAATTATTTATTTACTGTAAACAAAAGAAACATATGTGAATCTGTCATTATTGCAATTCCTCCAAGTACCTAACTAAAAAACTACAAATCCCTATCCTTACTAGAGTCAATTTAGTGTTTAGTAACTCCTAAATAATGCTGATTACTCACTGACGTCCAGTGATCACCGGTTAATGAGACAGCGTTTGCAGCACTTTGCAGCTGTTCCAGTTGGGCTGCTTTCTCCGTGTCATACAGGCTGTGTATCCGTGAAAACTACTGTCTCCCTCGACGGCAACGAGACAGGTCAGAACATGCCAACCGTAGTACGTCTGTAAGACCCGAGTCCTCTACGATGCTGACAGGTCTGAAGTTAGCCCGCATGCTAGCGGGTAGCATCACGTTAACTTCCTACTATGCTTAGCTCCGTAGGTGGTAGCTCAAGCTTGACGTGCTTCGGTGATATTTTAATTTGGCTTTACACAATGTGCAGATGGCTTTCAACTTGTCTACGAGCCGTCCGGGAGTTTTGGAAAACAAAAAGCTCCATTCAGAGTTATTGCTGCTCTCTTTCTCCATCATGCCTGCAGCCTACAACAGCAGGATGTGTTACGAGGAAGTATGGCAGCTTGATGATAAGTAAAGGTGCGGCAAAGGGTCAAAATAGTAGCCTGTTAGGCACGACGCAAAGCCCAGTGAAGTGTAAAATAAATTAATACATTATAAATAAAATGCGATCAATGCAATTTAGCATCGCGTTGGTCCTTAATCGCATCGCGATTAACGCTGACAGCCCTAGTTATAACTTGCTTTATTCAATTCCTACCTCTGTCTTTCTGTCTTTGATCTGTTCCCACAACTAGAGGTGAGAATAATCCGTCTGTGATAGGAAATTAATGTTTCGGGCAGCCTGAACCACAAATGTACTAAAATGATGTCCACATCCTTGTGAAGTCAAACAATCAGTACATGGATGACTATTTTTCTGTTTATGTTCAGTGTGAGATGAGCTGAAAATGTTTAGAACAGACTACCTCAAATGCCTTTTGTTGCACAATTGATTGACAGCTGTTTACACCATACAATGTGAGCTGTAACCAAATGAGATGATTGGCTTTCAGCTGAGTGTGAAATGTGTTTCACAGCAACTCTTCTGTGGGTTGGATGGCACTAATTATGGAAGATCTCATTTAAACAGCAATCCGTCAGTGTGCTGACAGCTTGGCATGCATGTGGGACCAATGCAAGTAGACCTGGCAGCTTAATTGCTCGTAAATGAACACAAGATTCTGGAATTGTTTTTATTCTGTGTGGCGGAGCAATACATTTCATTCATGGATCATCATTCCTCAACATTTAATGAAAGGTTCTCTGGAGATGCCTTTTTTTTTTTAATAGCCGTAACGGGCTGCACTGAGACAACTCGCAGGCCTCCAAGACTCAGAACATACTGCAAGAACAAGGCATTTTTGTCTAAACAATCCAATAACTATGTCTCATTTTTAATTCTTTACAACCCGTTGTCTTTCTGCAATTTTCTGTATTATTCTTTCTTTAGTTTCATCTGTTCTTGATGGTGTTTTCAGCAGCTTGGCTGGCCAAACCAATAGTTGTGAGGAAAGGATGATGAGCAGACAAGAAACAATGGGCTCTGGTGGCTATTAACCAACAGCTCAACACCAGTCACTCTGACACGCTGTGTTTGCCCAGTTATTACGTTTGTCAGAGGAAAGCATCTCACCATTATCTGGAAATTAGACCTCTCCCAACAGCAAGTGGAAAAAGAGAAGGAAAGTGGAAAATAACCGAAGCCTCTCCAAATAAACAAACTTCTTTTGGTTTGAGCTGTAGGACACGAGCTCACCGAGCTGGCTGGCACTGTTATCGTGTGTGTGAGATGTTTTTCCCTGCCAATTTCTGACCTGCAGTTGATAATGATTTAAGTTGAGCCTCTAAAAGAAATGCCTGTTATTAGCTGTGACCAGCAGCTCTATAGCTCGCCCTGTCAGTCGGTCGGTCCACAAAAATCTCCCCACCCTTTGACGGCTGCAGTTTTTGCCCAAGGAGACTGAAATTTGGCACGGAGGTCTGTTTGTGAGGTTGTGCACTGCACTGAAGATAATAAATCTTAGCGGATGTAAATGTATCAAATTAAACCTGCGATATTAATAATAAAAAATGCATTTGTATCTTTATATTACTATAACTTGAAGTTGATCTGCATTTGTTCAAAACACAACACTTTGCGCATCTTTTCCTTAGGGACCGTTCGGTATTTATGGAATGGACCACCGGAGGAAAATTGGGGAGGGTCATGTCTTTTTATTCTTTGTTGAGGGGAGGGTCATCCAATTTTTTTTAGTACTTTACTAACTTTTGTATTCGTGAGAACAGCAACATTTCAAAGTGGCTTGTTTATGTAGATCCATGTAGCTCTCTCAGTCTCGGGCCCTATCGCTAGCAGATGGGTCCCTCCCTGTTTAGTCAGCCAGACCTGTAGCTTTAGAGACCGTGGGATTACCCAAACTGAATAAATCCCGCTCGCACATATAAACACAAAACTGCTTTGCTAGCTCCATCATGTTGTAACTAAGACATCTGATGAAAAAATAATTGTATTTATTAGCATGATTGTCGTACTGTTTAGGTCAAAAACATCCAAAACACTGTACGAAAACATAGCTGCCCAGACGCAAGCTTTTATTTTGAAGCCGAAACTCGACCGCAGGCGCAGACAGCACCAGCCGGCAGCCGGGTAGACGGGAGGTCTATCCTTGTAATCAGTCAGGGGGGGCCCAGAGGATTTTATCAGAATACAGCCTAGAAAATCTGCTTGGAAATATTGGATAGGATAGAACAACACAATGTAATTTTGCTAATTAAAACACATTGCATTCATTATTAATTTCACTTGTTTTTATTTTCAACAAATTGTGTATCTAAATACACATTTTCTATGGGCTCTTAAGATAGAAATTTGGATAGTCATCATGGAAAAATTAATTAGTCATGTGACAAGGGCTGGGAATATTTTTTTTCACAAACCTGTATAAAAATAAGGTGCAATACACTTACAGTAAACCTGCCTCAAACTTCAACAAAGAAAACCTTGCTGTACACAGTTTTCAGATAATAGGAAACATAAAGTTCAACACAATTTATTTCTTACAGCAACAGGTGCTCTATAGTGAGTTCAATATGTGTCTACTTCTAAACTGGCCTCAAAATGTCAACAAAGTACACAGTTGCCATACAATGTGTGTTCCAAGTATGTATCCATTTACCAAATGGAAAGGCAGCGATTGGCAGAACAGGCAGCAAAGTGACAGTACTCTGATCCAATGGAAATCAAATTTGTCAGATTGACACCATTCTAACCCAATGGATTGGGTGGGGGGGCTAATCTTATTTCTGGGGGGGGGGCAGGTGCCACCCCGGGCCAACCCTCTAGACCCACCCCTGCTGCCATGAGACTGGGTTGCAACCTTGTGTGTCCTGCTGTACCACAAATCACTTTTAAATTACCCGTAGATGTAACCAGTGATCCTTGCATCTGTCCATTGCAGTGCATTTCCGGACACTGGTGCTGGAATAGGGGGGACAACTAGACTTTTTGTCCCACCACTTTGAGGTGTTATGGTATGGTAACTGTATTAATCAGCGCAAAAAATTGCAGTCAGGTGCATTCTGCCAAGTGTGTTCAGAGCGTGTCAGTTTGCCACTTTTGGTCATTTGCGCTTGTTCTCTTTCACATTTGCCGGAGTAAGATCTTGTAGATCATAACGTTGCCTTGAAAAGAGAAAAAATAGAAATTAACTATTTATCTGGAGCCTAACAGTGTGCAGACCTCCTTTGTGCCCTGCAGTGATGTATGTTTTGTCTTGAACAGAGTATTTTGCCTGGATGTGCGCACGCTTGGTCCCTTTTCTACGTGAGATGTTTAGCCAAAGAAAATGAACCAGAACGGATAAAGCCCAAGACGTTTACCATTGTGTCTCATCAATTTGTCTTTGTTCCATAGGAATGGGTTGAACATTGACACCAAATGGGATTTTTGGAGCTGTTAAATGTCTTTGTCAAAATACAAAGGGCAAAAAAATATTTGAAAAATGTTTGAAATTTGATGCCCAGTCCTCCTTCAAAGAGCAGGCCCCACAGTTTCACGCTTCTGTGATTTGGAGTCCTCAGGATAGGGTTTTATTGTCATTAGTAGTGTCTTTTTTCATTCTGTAAATTATTAACAGATTCTGTTTGAGTTTTTTCAGCCCAAAGAAGATGTCAGAAACAAAGCATTTGTGTGAGAACAGCAGACTTTTTTAGAATCAAGGTCACAGAGAAGCTGCATGTTCGCCATGTGCTGGCAGCCATTTTGGGTGAAATTCCAGAGCTGTGTGCACACTTTGTACTAATACTGTAAGGCCGGCTACACACACTGCCTGCGTGGCGTTTCTGTTGCGTGTCAGCTGCGTTGCGGCTGTAGGGATTTTTCTGTCTTTACACACCAGAAACATGTCTGACGCGGCACTGCTGCTGCTGCTAGCCTTGTCTGTACACATGTATGCAATATTTCCCATTGATAAAATGAAATACCATGTTAAACATAAATATATACTGATTTGATTACAGCAAAGACAACGGCCATGCAGCTGACACGCTCGCGCGACGCATCCAGTGTGTAACCAGCCTAAAGTGTAAAGCATGAGCTAATGTTCAAATCTACTATTTTGGCCCTTACTATGTAATAAATTAACATTTCCTTTACTGTATTATACAGGAAACGATGGAAGGAGATGATCTAAGAGGAGTGCCGATCAATCAATGCGCAACTTAACAGTTTTACATTTGGAAACGTAGCTAAGAGAAAAGCAAAATGCAAAATATAATGTTTTTGTTTTTTTCCTCAATGTTCCTGGAGCTGTCTCACCATTGTACACAGTTTGTTTAAATGGTTTCCAGCTGTGAGTAGCCTCTCCATTTCTGTTGTACATTGCATTGTGGGACAATTGAGTCCATCAACACCACTCCAAAAATAGTTTATGCTTACTGACATCCAACAAAACGTGTCTTGTTTTTGTTGTCTTTATCATTTTATTTGTTTTCTACATTATTTCATGTCTTATTTTATTATTTCACCACATTTGTATTGTTTTGCTCTGTTTTAGCATTTTGTAACTTGTTTGTAACTTTTGGCTTTGAAACTGACATGTAGCTCATCAAAAGCAGCTTTGTAGACCATTATAAAATTAAAATTCAGATGGGATGGAGCGGGCTCGTTAGCAGATTTGTATGCTCTTTTGTGATTACGCAGGGCCTGAGTCACCAGTTTTGCATTCCACATTTCAATGTGTCTTCATAACTTCAAAGCGCACAATGAAGTGCTTTGCTTTGCCCACTTTCACAGAACATCAAATCAAAGTGTCAATTACTGCAGTTAATCTGTTTCCTGTAAAGTTGTGGTGAAGAACGGGGATGAATAACACTTAAGGGAGGCATGTCTTGTTTCGAGCTTACAAACAACTCCTGAATGGGACTAGATAATTCCATGCAGATCTCTCACTTTGCTCCACGGGGATCCATTGTGAAGATGCTTCTCTGCACTCTGCCTACCCACAGCAGGGGACGTTTGGCTACAGCAGGGGCACAGAGGCAGACAAGAGTGGCTGCAAATGTAATCCTCAGTCGCTGAGAGCTCAGGTTTAAGTCTAAGCTGATAATACTGTCTTGGGGCTAACGACAGGCCACAGCAGGTAGCTGACCCATCCATTTCCCTGCAATAAAGCCTAACTTACAGCCTGGTCCCCTGAGGCTTCAAAGAAAGAGTCAGCCTAAGCCAGGCCTGCTGAGGGTCACAGCCACTGAGAAGAAACTAAGTTTCATCTGTGGAAGATGTGTGCCTGCCTGTCTGTCCGGTCATCTATCTACAGTATCTCTCTGTGAATTGACACCTGTAACATATGCAGCTCTGCCAATTGTCATGGACCTAATGGCCAAAGTACAGAGGAGGTACTCCAGGGGTCAAGAAGGGAAGCCAGCAGGCTGTATTGATGTAGCTGCCCCCTGACCTTATGTCTCTAGAGGAGGGCGGGCTGCCATTCAGCTCCTGGCAGCATGTGTCCACAGCCTGACCTGAAAACAAAGTCCTGCAATGGCCAAAGGTCTTCATCAGGCCCCTCCTCACAGTGCGTCCAGGCAAAAGGAGTCTCCTATTCAAGTTCCTCCACTCAGGACATGACATACAGCTCTCGTTTGGCACCTTTCTCCTGTGAAACAAAGTAAACACTTGATTTTTTTACAGAGAGAAGGGGGGGGGGGGGGGGGGGGGGTAGCTGAAAAACAACAGAAATGGAAGGCTTTTGACTTTGACAAGCCAGAGAGGAAATACCACAGTTTGATGAAGTGGCAGCGTTCCTTTAGGATATTAGCTGGTTGCCATGGTAGTCGGGAAAAGTCAGCCTTGTCTTTTCTTTAAAAAAAAATAAATAACTAGGTGAATCATTTTGGAAATAACAGACACATTTTTTTTTTACTATGTAACACCTACTGACCCATGGGGAAAAATATATGAGAAGGCATAATATATAATGATCATTTCCTTAAAAACAGATAGATTAGTAGAAAAAATGTTTCCAAGAAATTTGCAAACCTCTTTTCCACTCAGTTGAACCCAATAGAACACATTCTTTTAGAATATGCAATTCAGGGTTTTGGAAAATAAGAGGTTCTATTTTGTTTCGGCCTCCTGTTTGCCTTTTATTTAGCAGAATATTTCAAAAACTACCATCAATTGAAATGACATTGGTGAAAAATTGGGTCATGGGCTAAGGTACGTGTGATTAGACTTTATGTTTTGTAGATCCAGATCCAGGTGTGCATCCAGGATTTGTTTAGCCTGCTTACAACATGGTTCTAAGGATAGCAATGTTGGTCTGTCTGAATGTTGGTTGGTCTAAAACTTTGATCCAGACTGAAATATTTCAACAACTTTTGGATGGATTGCCATGCAATTTGCTGAATATATTTGCTGAATATGTTCCCTTGGATTAATTATACTGACTTTGTGATCTCCTAACATTTCACCTAGCAAAACCAGCAGATCAAACCCAGGGATGTCGGACTGGGGGTGGAAATGGGACTGAGTACCGAGGGCCCTCATGTGAGGAGGGCACATATTGATACTAGAATGAATTGCTGTGGATTCAGGGAGGGGCCCATAGACAATGCCTTTCTACAGGGCCCCGAATCTTGTGCTACGCCCCTGCATCTACCAGATGGATTCACACCCAATTTTGTACAGATAATGTATTCTAACGAATGTGTGGATCCCCTGACTTTTCCTCTACCGCCACCATAAGGTTGAGATATTTTAAATAAAATATCTCAACAACTATCTGAGGGATTGCGATGGAATTTGGTACCCACATTCATGTTATGAGGATGAATTGTAATGACTTCGGTGATCACCTGACTTTTCACCATAGCATCATCAGGTCAAAATACTTTTTTTATGACCAAATATCTACAAAACTAAAGACAATCCCTTCAGCCTCAGCTGCAGTTTGTGTTAAGTGCTAATTAGCATGCTAATATTATATATTATGCATTATACTTGCTGTATATCAGCATGTTAGCATTATCATTGTGAGCATTTTTTTTGCAATATTTGCAAATATTTGCAGATCTATCCCATAATTGGGACAGTGTATATTTTACACTAGTCCTGATTTCTTTTTTACAATCCATTTTAAGGAAGTGCAACCTTGACATGTGTCTATGCCATACTCTGATTGCTGTCTAGTTTCAGTTCGGTATGCAGCCCGCTTTTTAATTCGCAGAAAAGAAAACTATTTCTCCATCAACACTGTGGCTACATGGCAATAACACGATGAAATTATAATGTAGTATTGCTCTGAAAAATAAACAGAAAACACACACTCCTCCAAATGCTCACAGGCAAATGATGGGGTCCTCTCACAGCTGTATGTGTTCTGACAGACTGCTGTATCATGCACAGACCGACATTCTCCCTGCCAAGCGATTTATGACACGTCATTTGGAGCATACAATTAGCGCCCGTAAATTTGCTTTGAAAACTCTGAGTGCTTGTATCTCTGCAGTGTTCAGCGGCACACCAAGCCTCGGGCATGCACTCCCCCACAGAGACACTGGATAGCACACAACACACCACAACAGCATAACGACCTCCTGCCTTGCCTAGCCTATCAGAGGATCAAGTCACAACAGCTCCGGGGTAGAGTCACACTTGGAGATGGAAGAAATGTCCACCCGACATGGTGGGCAGAGTCAGCTAAGCAAGCACAACACACACATATTTGATTTTGCAATCATTGGAAACCATTTAATCATATGTAACCATGTCAGATTTTATGATTTGAGTTTATAATCGGTCGATGTTTCTTCACATTCCTTCACAAGGGACCAGTAAGGCTCTTTGTAAAAATTCCCACACTTTATATAAGCTAAATTCTAGTGGTTTCTTCTGACCATCAATGCCTCCTCCTCTGTGTTTCCCAGACTTTATAGAGAGAAAAATAAAAGGAGAGGAAGAAGACAAAGAATTAGGGATAGATCTGATATGGTACAGATAGCAGAGCTGAGCCGTGGTTTAGAAACACAAAGAGACACACAGGCAGGGTCCAAACTGGATTGTGTGGATTTTGACTTGCCAGTTTGGCTAACTCACAGCTTTGGACTGTGTTCAAGAGAAGGAGAAAAAACACATGTGAGGAACAATAGGAGATTAGAGACCAATGAAATGTTTGAGTTTTCTGTCCTTTGCAGTTAAACACCTGCTGGATTCCGTCCTTTGGCAGATGCTTGTTTCAGTGCATCTTTGTTTGGTGAGTGAAGGATCACCGGCATGTGACCCTTTCTTCTGATCACAGCAAGCTAAACAAATCATCCCTACATGTCAGCTCTGGGTGTTCTGGCTCACCAGCAGTTCCCTGCTAATAAGTCATATAACAGATGGAAAGACATGAAGGCTTTTAAACGTGAAAGCACATCAGCAAGGTTTTAAAGCTGCACAGGCCGAAGATTTCACTGTAAAAACACAGCTATCTGTCATTAAAGAATACAACTGCAACATCCAGTGAGATGCTGCAGACTAGTAGAATGATATTGTGCTGTCAGGTATGGACACTCAACCCATTAAAGGTGACAAAATAAGGTTTTGAGAGTTTTTCTGCTGGTGATGCTCTTTTCTTTGTCCGTTCAGCCGCGGTTATTACTCCATATCCTTACTACACATTTCCTCTCAGATTTATTAAAAAAAAAAACAGTGTTGCAGCTGTAACTGGAAAAGTCAAAACACATCACTTGCTGTGAACTACAGGACTTTTCCCAGTGAAGACTGTTCAGGCATGTTCAACAGAGCAAATGTAAAAGGTTCCATGTACAGGATTTAGGTCAAATCAGCTTTAAAAACATCTTAGATCATTACTTTTTTTAAATATTGCTCATGAAAACATACATTGAAGTAAAGCTTTAGGAAGTCAGGTACGCCTTGGAATCACAACTGTGATATGCGTGGGCATCTGTCAGTGACAGTATTGCTTGAAGAGGGCCAATCACATTAGAAGCAGTTCAGTTCAGTTTGTTACACATTAGAACGACTATTTTTCGAGTTTACATTACCAAAAGTTGTGAATAGTACCTGGTACTTTTTTTAGTACCACCTCAGTCGAGGTTCCACTAAAGCTGAGCAGATACTAGAAGGTGGAGTTAAACCCTGCTGACCACTGATTGGTCAGCGACAACTTAAAATAATTGAAGTTAAATCGTAACAAGCACGACACGGAAAATCCTGCACAAACCCAACATTTTTAAATAGCTACAATATTTTTAATTTTCATTGACCCAGATTTTTCAAAAATGGCGGCCTGCAAAACGATGTACACTACATACACGACTACTATTCACAATGGAAAACGAAAAGAGAAAAGTATACTGGTACTAAAGAAGTGAGTCGAGTTCAACCGAACAGAGCCGAACTATACAGTTGAAACACAGCATAAGTCACACTGTGCTGCAGAGGAATGTCGGGGGGCACCAGCCTGGGCCTGCTTGACCTCCACAGCTCACTCCAAGAGGGAAGATGAGCCTTCACCCCGTAATCTCCCCACAACAGGGAGCAACAGTGACAGCTCAGGCAACTCAGCCCCTGCAAAGGCCAGAAACTCCCTGCAGGGACTGACTCCAATAAAATCTCTTTGTTCCCCAGTGAGCACATCTCAGGTCCTCATCAATGCTCCGGTTTGGGATTTCAAGAGGAACATAATACCCTGTGGCTGCTCTCTGCTTGCGCTCTTTGTTGGTGGAGGGAAGGGAAGAATGGAGAGAGAGTGTGCAGATTTATTAGGCTGCTCACAGAGCTCCAAATGACTTTATTAAAAGTAGTTTTTTCACATTATTCCTTCATTTTACCATCTTCAGTGTTATTATCACGATTGCTTTTCTTGTTGTGTGTTTGCCATTTAATATTCAGGGTTTTTGCACTCTAAGGGCTTTTGGGACTGACACCCCCAATCTTCATGATCAATTAATCTAATCCTTTTTCTCAATTCATCGATTAGTTGTTCTTTCTATAAAAATGGCCATCACGAGTTCCCAGAGTCCAAGGTGACATAATCACATCGCTTCTTTTCTCTGACCGACATTCCCTTACTCCAAACAAATATTCAGTTTATTATAATAGAAGACTAGGGAAAAAAAACAGTAGCTACAACAGAAGCAGTGAATCAAAAAAAATACCTCAATGATGACTCAATGGTTGCAATAGTTAATAATTGACTAATCATTATATCTGTACTCATATTAAGCTAGTTTTAATGAATTCATTTTTGTTTGCTGGTTTGTCAAAGCATGCTAAAAGTGTATACTGTTTACACCATTAAAATGATGCATATTTCCATTACTATATTTATTGTTAAATACAGTCTTATTCATTACAATACTGACTACACATATTTATTTATTATTCATACTATACTATGACTTTTTATCACGTTTTTCTACTTACTATACTATGACTTTCTTCGACATACTATACTATGACCTTTCTACTACTTTTTTTGTCATAATATAATATGACATTTTCTCACTTTTTTCTATATACTATACCATAACTTTTTTAAACCTTTACTATGACTTTTGTTAATAATATACTATGACTTTTCTATGACTTTTAGTGTCATAGTATAATATGACTTTTCAACATGCCATTTTTGTCTCTTTTTTAGACATAGTATACTATGACTTTTTTGAGATACTGCTATGATTGTTTTTAACAAACACTATTTGGTGGCATGGTAGCTCTCTGGTTTGTGCAGCTCCAACTACCTTCAGCAAGTAGGCACCACAGACTCTGATCTCCAGTCAGAGCTTGACCTTTTTGTGTAGAGTTTGCATGTTCTTTAAGACTTACTTTGAGATACTATACTATGACTTTTTTGTCTCTTTTTTTGACATACTATACTACGAATATTTTTGAAATACTATACTATGACTTTTTTTATCACTTTTTCGACATTCTATACTATGACTTTTTTGTCGAGGAGTTGGTTGAGTGGTTAATACAATTGGCTGCTGCTCCATTGAGCGCTGTGTGCATGCGTTTGAATCCAGTCCTAGTGCTATGTTCTGCTGAAGCTACATGTCAGCAATATGACTGGTTTCAAATCCCTTTCTTTGCATCACTGTTATCACTTTCTCCCAGATGTTATCATTGTTTTAGTATAGTATGTTGAAATATAACGTAGTTTAGTACGTAGAAAAAGTCATATAATATTATGTCGAAAAAAGTCATAGTATAGTATGTCGAAAATAGTTATAGTGTAGTATGTCGAAAAAAGTGATAAAAAAAGTCATAGTATAGTATGTCGAAAATATTTATAGTGTAGTATGTCGAAAAAAGTGATAAAAAAAGTCATTGTATAGTATGTCGAAAATATTTATAACATAGTATGTTGGAAAAAAAATTATAAAACAGTCATAGTATGGTATGTCAAAAAAGTCATAGTATAGTATGTCAAAAAAGTCATGGTATAGTATGTCGAAAAAAGTACTAAAAAAGTCATAGTATAGTATGTCAGAAAAGTCACTGTATAGTATGTCGAAAAAAGTACTAAAAAAGTCATAGTATAGTATGTCAGAAAAAATGTATAACATAGTATGTTGGAAATAAATGATAAAACAGTCATAGTATAGTACGTAAAAAAGTCATAGTATAGTATGTTGAAAAAAATCGTATTATAGTAAGTCGAAAAAAGCGATAAAAATGTAATAGTATAGTATGTCAAAAATAGTTTTGGTATAGTATGTTGAAAAAGTCAAGATATACTATGTCAAAAAAAAGAGCAAAAAAAGTCATAGTATAGGATGTCCAAAAAAGTGATAAAATGTCATATTATGCGATTCAAGCGATTTGAATGCAGCCAGTTATATTGCTGACAAGTAGCTCTAGCAGAATACAGCACTCAGGTTCGACATTGAACCCAATGGAGCAGCAGTCAATCACATTAATCACTCGACCAACTCGTCTTCCTTTATCATTGTCAAAGTAGAGTTCCTATGACTTTTTCACCAAACTATTGCAGGATTTGTTCAAAATACTATACTAGGATTTTCTTGACATAGCCTACTATGCTATGACTTATTTTAACAAACTATATTTTATTATTGTTTTGTATACTATACAGACTTTTTTATCACTTTTGTCGACATACTATACTATGACTTTTTTGACATACTATACTATGACTATTTTATCACTTTTTTCGATGTATTATACTATGACTTATTTGGACATACTATACTATGACTTTTTTCGATATCCTATACCTTGACTTTTTCATCACTTTTTTTTGACATACTATATTAAAACTATTTTTGACATACTATACAATTACTTTTTTATCACTTTTTTCAACATACTATACTATTACTTTTTTTACATACTATACTTTGACTTTTTTATAATTTTTTTTCAACATACTGTTATAAATATTTTTGACATATATCGTCGACAAACGATACTGAGACTTTTTTTCTACATACTATACTGTGACTTTTTTATAAAAAAAATTCTAAATACTATGTTTGAAAGATTTTCAACATACTATACTATTACCCATTTCGACATACTATACTATGACTTTTTCATCACTTTTTTTGACATACTATAATATGACTTCTTTCGACATACTATACTATGACTTTTTTTTTTGACATACTATACTATGACTTTTTCTACGTACTACGATATATTTCAACATACTATACTAAAAGCGTTTCTCTGGGAGAAAGTGATAACAGTGATGCAAAGAAAGGGATTTGAATCCATTAAGTTATATTGCTGACATGTAGCTTTAGCAGAATATAACACTCCGACTGATAAGGACTGGATTTGAACCCAGCACACAGCACACAGTGGAACAGCAGCCAATCACATTAACCACTTGACTAACTCATCTGCCTTTAAGTTGTCAAAGTAGAGGTCCTATGACTTTTTCAACAAACCATTGTAGGATTTTTTCGACATACTATACTAGCATTGTTTTGACATTGTCTACTATAATATGACTTCTTTCGACATACTATACTTAATACATTTTTGCATACTATACTATGATTTTTTTCGACATACTATACTATGACTTTTTTATCACTTTTTTCAACACAATATACTATGACTTTTTTGACATACTATGACCTTTTTTGACATACTATACCATGACTTTTTTGACATACTATACTATGACTATTTTTTACATACTATACTAGGACGTTTTATCACTTTTCTCGACATACTATACTATGACTATTTTATACATACTATACAATTACTTTTTTAATCACTTTTTTCGACATAATATACTATGACTTTTTTCGACATACTATAATAGACTTTTTTTTTGAAATTCTTTTAACATACAATACTATGACTTTTTAATCACTTTTTTTCAACTATTTTTGACATACTTTTCAAAGACTTTTTAATAAAGTTTTTCGACATACTATAATATGACTTTTTTATCACTTTTGTCGACATACTATAATATGACTTTTTTAATCACTTTTACGACATACTATACTATGACTTTTTTAATTACTTTTTTTTCCGACATACTATACTATAACTATTTTTGACATACTATACTATGAATTTTTTTATCACTTTTTTCGACATACTATACTATGACTTTTTTTATAAATTTGTTGAACATACTATACCATGACTTTTTTCGACATGCTATACTATGACTTTTTATCACTTTTTTTCGACATACAGTACTATTCTATAACTATTTTTGACATACTATTCAATGACTTTTTTTATAAATTTTTTCGACATACTATACTATGATTTTTTTTCTACATACTATAATATGACTTTTTTCTACATACTATACTATGACTTTTTTTACATACTATACTGTGACTTTTTTACACATTTTTTTCAAAATACTATGTTAGAAATATTTTCAACATACTATACTATACTTTTTTATGACCCATTTCGACATACTATACTATGACTTTTTTTCACATACTATACTATAATACAACATTATTTAGAAGGTACTAAACACTATATTGACTCTAGTAAGGATAGGGATTTGTAGTTTTTTAGTTAGGTACTTGGAGGAATTGTGCAATAATGACAGATTCACATATGTTTCTTTTGTTTACAGTAAATAAATAATTACAAATCTTAAAGTCAAGTTCATAAAGTAACTTTCTTTGCATTCATTTGATTCCCAATCAAGATCCACTGGTAAGAATGGCTTTCCATTGTTAATATGTACTTAAAAACAGTTCTGAAATGCAAAATAATAGAATTTTAATCATGTGATAAAATATGCGATTAATCACGATTAACTATAGAAATTCAGCAATTAATCGTTTCTTTGACATACTATAATATGACTTTTTTTTACATACTATACTATGACTTTTTTATCATTTCTTTTCGACATACTATACTAGAACTATTTTTGACATACTATACTATGACTTTTTTATCATTTCTTTTCGACATACTATACTAGAACTATTTTTGACATACTATACAATTACTTTTTATAATTTTTTCCGACATACTATACTATGACTTTTTTGATATACTATACCATGACTATTTCATGACTTTTTCAACAAAATATAATATGACATACTATATGACTTTTGTGACATACTATACTATGATTTTTTTCAACAGTGGTTTTTCCAACTTACTACTATGACTATGACGTTCTATAACTTTTTATCACTTTTTTCGACATACTATACTATGACTTTTTTCAACATACTATTCTACTATTCTATACTATTCTAGTCTTTCTCTGTCAATATGTCTGTCTGCTGTAAAGAAATAGTGGTGCTGATAGGCAAAACAAAAAATACTTCAAATATTCCACTTTTGTTTGGTACATTATTGCTGTTATTCAACATTTCAATGAAATTCATGCTAATTAAAACCATTCCCTCTTTTCCAACTATTCTCACTACTTCTTACGCAATTATGCCAGCAATCTAATTTAGCTGTAGCAATTGAGCTTTTCAGCATTCAGAGGTATTTTCTGCAGGAAATGCATTTTCTAGTTATAAATATAATCTTTGATTTAATTTACTTCTTATGCTATAGACATTTGACAAAAGCTATAAAACAAGTTTCTCTCTGCTGTGTTTTCTGACTTTCAATCCCAGACAAAGACACCGTTATTTCATCTTCTTTGAGTTTCGGCTATTAAAAAAGTATTCCTCGCCGATAGTGAAGTTCGTAGTCACACACTATCATCACACTATATGAGGTAGTGTGTTATTACAGAGAAACTGACTTCTCCGTCTGAGAGGTAATTTTAAAGTGATGGTTTGTTTGTTTCTGTTGCTATGGAGATGAAAGAATTAGTGTTTATGGCTGAATAGAGGTATGGCGTTATCAGCTGCATAGTTTGAGGCAACAAGCCAGTGCCACAGTCTTCTAATTAACACTTCCGCCTTTTGGAAGCACTTTGAAAACCCAAGAGGAATTTGATTTGACAGCATGAATTATGATCATATTTGTGCTGCTGCTAAGTACTGCGTGCTATCCTGTAATGATCCTCTGGAGGTCAAACCTCTAAATCAGCTGTGAAAGAAACTTTGCGAGAATATCCTCATCTGTATCATTTCCATGGAAACTTACTTTAAAATGACGACTTTCTGTGCACTGTTATGACAGAGAGGACTAAAAGCAAGGAAAATAGCGTTAGACACTGCCAAATTCCATTTGTTAATGATTCTTCACATGAATCTGTTTACAGCTATTGGATACCTCAGCATGTGAAAGAAGAGAGGCCACCAAGAGAACAATGGAGAGAGTAAATATTTGATCCATCTGTCTTCTCTGCTCTGTCTTGCAGTCATTACAAATAGAGGGTGAGATGTAAAAGATCGCATGGCTCGAAAGAATAGTAGTAACGACTCATAAACTGCTTGTGTGAGAAATGAAATATGATTTTAATTGAAGTATAAATGTTTATGGCAGTAGAAAAAACATCAAAGCCAATACTGAAACTATGTGTACAGCTGTGGCTGCTATCAGAGACTGCTAATAATGTTTATCCCAGTTGATGACCGAGTTTTCATTGTTGCATTTTTCAAGCAAACAAACACATCTTTTTGAATGGTTGTCTGTCAGTACGGAGTGTCTCAACATCCACTTCTCATTATTCAGGCCAGTTTCCATTCAACTGAAGCACAATTAGAGAATCCAAGTTGGCAGCAAACCCCAAGCCACAAGCACAGAGAAACACATTACCTTAAAACACTCAGCAGCGACAGTTGCAGGCCATGATTCAATAAAGGTTTGCACCAAAAAAAAGTCTCTTTGTTCTTGTTAGTGCATATGGATATATTTAAATATTCCAATCTTGCAATTTATAAGGTCCAATGTGTAGGAATTTCTCCCACGCAGTTCAAAGTACGTATTACAGCTACGGTAGCCTTCACGCTTCAAAAAGCCGTTCTCTTGCTCTTTTCAATATCCTTTTTCTCCTGAGAGACTCCTGTTCCTGAAATTTGGATTTTGAATACATGTGGTCCTCCATCTTTCCTTCTTCAAACTTGCCGGGGCCGCGAAGCTACGATACCCATTAGCAGCATTAGCAGCACCTGTGAGTTGATCATGTGACAGTGAAAACATGAAAGGCGGAGCAGTATGTCCTGTATGTCCCTTAATGGCTAACGTGAATATGGAGCGTCTACACAGTTCATGCAAATGCAAATGTAAAATTTCAAACCAAAAGGAATACTTGGAATTGACGGTGGAGGTGAATATTCATGAAAAAGGACAAGTTTGTGACCGGGCAACACAGATTTTAATAATGAACAACTAAACAAGTTACACACTGGACCTTTAAAGATTATTTTTTGGGGGCCTTTTTTTCACTTTTATTCTTTATTTGATAAAGGAGCTTGAGATTTGACAGGAAAGCGGGGGAGTGGGGGAGTGTGGGGACGACATGCAGAAAAGAGCTTCGGGTCGGAAGTGAACCAGGGCCGCTGCGGTATGAAACTCAGCCCTAGTACATGGGCTCAACTAAGTGAGCTCGCTGCTCATGTGCCTCTGATATGGAATCCTTTTTCTGGATTTGCTTATGAAACATTTTCAAAATCGTTTAAAGTCCCTCGTCTACTCAAAAATGTGTTTGTTTATTGTTAATTCATATTGTGATGTTTGAGCTGTACTGTGCAGAATGATGTATGTGCAGAGTTTAACACCAGAAGGCTGCTTTCACATTTGCCTGCTGAAATTGGAAAGTTGCTACTCATTCGGAAGCCAATTGTGGTCCGAATTATGATGTAAAAACTTTAGACCTCCAGCGCACATTAGGCGTGTGCCCAGGGGCGTCAGACTGGGGGGGGCGGGGGGGGACTGAGTACCCAGGGCCCTCATGTGAGGAGGGCCCAAAAAGATGCTAGAATGAATAGTTGTGGATGTGGGGAGGGGCACATAGAAAATGACTTTCTACAGGGCACAGAATTTTGTGCTACGCCCCTGCGTGTGCCATATTGTTCACGATAATACCAGCATAAATCTTAATGTGACGTTTGTCGTATCTCTGTATTCATGGTATTGTGAGGCATTGACGTAATTGTATTATGTACAGCAGCAACACACATGGCTGAGGAGTTAGTTAAACAAAATGGAAACAAGCCCAGAAAAAAAAAAAAAAACAGAAAAAGCTCTGAGGCGCCTCAGGGAACATACTCAGTCATCTAGTAATTCTAACTAAATGACGAGTTGTGTCAGGATCTGACTCAGCTCAGATGACAGCGATTAATCAATCATGACATTGTACGTTCTGATTGCAGTAATTCATCAGAGCAGCGAACCCTAGGCTGGAGTTAGTTTGATAATCGCCAGCTGCCTGCACACGTTTCACCCAAAATGGTCTGCACTGAATTAAAGTTAGGTTAGAGTTTGGTATTGATCAGCTGAACTCATCTTTTTAAAAGAGCACCGATCGACAGCTCTGCCTCTGGCCAATCAAAATCCACCTATCACACTATGAATACAGTGGCTGGCTGTATAAGACCATATGATATTCATTCAATAGTATTATAATCATATTGTAGTACACATACTATAGCCTACTGAAACAATTAAATATATATACACCAATGGAATATTTGTCTGTCCTGACTTCAATATCATATTGAACTGAAATGTATTTGTCAGACAAAATAAGCAATTTGAAGATCACTTTGGTCTCAAGGAGCTAAATGGAAATGCAACTATTTCTACACATTCTATAAATGAAATTATTAATATAATCCACACTTGATTAAAATAAATAACAGTTAAAAAATGTTATCATAAAACCATGGCATTTTCCCAGCTTCACTGATGATGATGTCATGACATGGTGTATACATTGTAAAGACTTAACAAAACACAAAGCTTTTTTTAAAATATTATACATATTTTATGTTGTTATATATACTAGTTATGTAAGTTGTAAATTCCTCTAAGTATATTTTTTCAGTAGTTGTTCTGGCTTTTTTATCTTGCTTTCTTATTTTATTTGTATCTTATTTATTATTTCTAGTATATTTATTGTATTGTCTGTATTGTGTGAGTGAGTATGTGTGTATGTCCCTGTAACTTGCTGCTGTAACACAGTGATTTCCAAATTTGGGATTAATAAGTCTTTATTTACTTCTATCTATCTATCTATCTATCTATCTATCTATCTATCTATCTATCTATCTATCTATCTATCTATCTATCTATGTACACACCAAAAAGTGTTATGTTTCTAGAAATAACTCAGTCAGGGCCTTTAAGATAGAGCTAGCCCTGTATGTAAGCTCCTCTAATAATTTATCCAGAATAGCTGCTATTAAGGTTTTACGCAGCAAACAAAGAAGACCAGATAGACATTTTTTCCTACGATCTCAGGCCAGATTAGAGGACGCTCCAGTTATAAAGCGGCTTTCGAGTTATGTGGAGTAGTTCCATGTATGAAGCAGGCCTGTAACTGGTGATGAAAGGGGGCTGTTTTTCTTCCACACTACTTTGTTTTGAGGGCTTTTGTGCTCCTTTTGTTAAAAAAGTAAGATAAAAAATTGTGAGCCCAAAGACCCTGTCAGACTGATCACTGCTGAGGACGTACAGACAGACAGAAGGCTGTTTGGGTGAGCTCTCCTAACGTCTGGGCCTATTATTTCTCAGTACATATGTTTGATATAATTACAGCTGATTGAAGTGGACATTCAGTATACTCTCTCCTAGGCTGACATGACATGCACACACACACACACACACACACACACACACACACACACACACACACACACACACACACACACACACACACACACACACAAAAACACTGACAGCCAGATGTGGTACAAGCATCCTCTTTGCATATGCATTTGTTGCTGTGTAGCTTCTGGCATCTACCAAGGTGTTATGTTCCCAGAAGTGTGGAGTTATTTCCATGAGCATGTGGGGAACCAAGTAACCACAAGAGTGCTCAGATTGCTATCAGTAATGACATCTCAATTTGTTTCATGTTTTAATACTACAGGGTAAAAAATGGCATGAGAGAAACAACTAGTATCATAAACATTGCATGGTTGTTTGTCTGCATATATGTGCTTGCAGACAGATTATTTCTGCCATATGAGTTTTTAATGATCCGATTCCAGCTCATAATCAAGAGCTGATCATACCTTTAGAATTATGCTGCACAGTTCAAATGTCTAAAAATTCTAAATATGATAAAAACGTGCGCGCTGTATATTTTGTGACATTATTTTTACTGTCCCAGTCATATAATATGTAATGTATTGTAACCAGCCACTATTTCAATCAACCAACCACCTTTCCTTCAGGGCTCCTCCAGGTGCACAACGATTCATTGACTCCTGGCTTTGTGCACGGCACGTGCATTTCCACATTTTTGGCAGAGCAGATCTGCAGTAGGTAAGGTGCAACATGCTGAGCTAATTTAGTTAGGCTATTTCGTCTTGCCCAGCAGTGTTTCATGCTGAATGAGAGGAGCGTGAGCATTATTATGCTATTTTAAGAAACCTAAATATAGGTTAGCATAGCCATAAGTAATAACACTTCTCCCTCAGTCACATCCCTCAGCTAAGCTCTGTCTGCTTCAGGCTAACGTCAGCTAGCATGTCTGGTAAAGTGAGCACGGTCCTTTTGGGATTAAATCAGTAACTGAATAAACTTTCATTTACATCTTGAATTCAATTAAAGTGGCATGTTTTGTCTTAAACCGGACTGATGATTATAACATACAACATGCAGGGGGGGGGGTGAGATCTCCACTTTTGAGCAAAAATTGACCGTGTTTGAAACGTCAAACACTTCATTTCCAGCATTCTGGTCAATTTGTCTGCTACAATGTATGGTGTAAATGTCTTTTATTAATGTAAAGGAAATTGTAATAGCTTTTTTTGGGGGGGGAGCGGGGGTTGCACTGTCCAGTTTGATTGTTGATTATTGGTGGGGTTGTAAACCCCCCATTCCCCCTGCAAATTACGCCTATGGGGATAATATATGTGACATTATGGTAGAAAGATGTACGCAACCCAGCACTCTTTCCTGACGCCCACACCTGTTTAAGTACTCATTATGCAAACGAATGGCCTGTGTCATTGTTGTATCTTCATAAATAATATGTCGTTGGGTTATTTTTACTGATTTATGAACATGTAAGCATTTGAATGAGTTCATTTGACCAGCTTTTGGCTAGTTACATGATGTTTTATAATGTTGGGTAATCTATAACAATGCATATGTTTTGTAAGTAAAAATCCTAATTTGCAAAGTAACTAGCTGTACTATAGCAAATTAATTGAGTGAGGTAATAAAAAGCATATACACCGGCCAATTTATTAGGTACACCTGAACAATCTAATGCAATTCAATACAGCTCTGCCATAAACTCTTAACTCTACTGAGTTGACTTTATTTGTGTCCTGCCTAATTACATCAATGGAGGGGGGGAGCAGAATATTAGAAACACCTCCGGAAAGAATGTAGTCCAGTGCAACACCATCACCAACTATGACCTCAATGCTAAAACAGGATTTAATTAACACCTCTTTGACAATTAACAACAAACCATTAACATTAAATGCATCCTAAAAGTAGACTTTATAGCAGAGCAGCTACATTAGATTGCATTAGACTGTTTGAGGTGTGCCTAATAAATTGGCCTGTCAGTGTATCTACAATATTCCCTCTTCATAGTATTAGTAACTGTGATAGTAACATTATTAGCAACAGACTACATGCATTTCCTCTTATTACATCACTTGTCATCATTTTTCCAAGTCTCTCTATTGGCCATTTAGTAACCACCTGTTTTATGTCAGCTTCTGCATGTTTTACAGTCAAGACACTGAAACAAGTTGTGATAGTAATTAGACAACATGCTAATGCTGTTCATTTTATTCTGTTTATTTAATAATAATTGGACCAAAAGCACCTGTCATTTTGCAAGGTTTGTATTCAATTCTTGGTTAAAAAAACAAACAAAAACAAATGCGGAGTAAAAATGATGTTCATCGGGTATTCATTTCCATTTTAAAAGTAATGTTTCCCAGTGTTGGCAGGCAGCAAGCAGGCAGAGTGCAGCCAGCGGGACTGGAGCCACTGTCAGCAAGATAAAGGGCAGAGGGGCGCACAGGAAATGATCATGGCCCCATGGAGGCAAGTCAGAGGCCAGTGCCGCCAGTCCAGCTGCTGCAGCCCGGTACTGAGGGAAACAAGGAAAGTGCCAGGTCAGTAGAGCATTTAGAGAAAGAGAGAGGCTGAGCACAACGAGCCACAAGAGAAACACCCAGAGAGGCCAACACGTGGAGACAGGAAAGAAGTTAAACAAAAACACAAATCCTCTTGAAACACACACAAGAGCTTCATGGCCCAGAGACTAATTTTGAGTTTTTACATCTATACCCCTTTGGGGTTTTGATTTGTTAAGTAGCCTTGTCCACTTGGCTCTACGTTGTCAGGCAGGGGAGATCGGTGCAAAGGTGCTCATAAATCATGTGTGTGCTGGCCATGGCTGCTCAGACACATTGCTCAGGCATGTGGAGAAGGAGGAAGTACGCTAGTTTGATTCCCCGGCACGTCACTCCATGTAGAACCAAGGTGTTTTCGGAATCACTGAGCTTTTATTAGCAGCCGCCGCAGCTCCGAAGGTGGTAATTGATTAGTGACAGTTAGTCATGACGTTACGGAAACATGGGGGGAGGGGCGAGCTTGCTCTGTTTTCTTTGAAATTTACTCGGAACGTCAACAGAAGTGACGTCATGCAGGAACTCATAGTGCACCTTTAAACTGCATATGATAGTGGGGATGTGAATGTGGATTGATGTTCTGCTATTTCCCTAAGTATGGACAAGGTGTCCATTGGTTACTTGTGTCAAACGTTTGTTGAAAAGGAAATGTGAAGGTATAAACTATGTTTTATTGATAATGTGGAATTATTAATCATATAGGCCTAGTATTTATTTATTGTTTTGACAATATGGAAGTATTCATTTTGTTAAGTTAAGTTGAATGTCTTGTTTTGTTCTATCTTTTGTGTGGACCCCAGGAAGAACAGTTGTTACTACGGTAACAACTAATGGGGATCCTAAATAAATAAATAAAAAGAAATGGTCTCCAGGTCTGTCATTTTGTCTGTTCATCCTCCATTCAGCCAGTCCGGTTTTCAACGACCGCCACGTCAGATGAACTGAAAACAAGCTAACCGACTTATCATCTATCAAAACAAAAAGCAGAAAGCAAACAAACAAAGATGTAGTTTGAGACTCCCAAAAGCGCGGACATGAAATAGTTCCTCCCAGCCAGGGACCAGCAGTGATTAAAGTAAGAAGCAAGGCAGGGGCTTTCATGTGGGAACCATCTCATGTGCCCCTCTCAGCTTCAAGGCCAAAACATCTCTTCTCCTCTGACTGCCGGCGACACAGACAGATAATTCCTTCCGCTGCAACCCCTCGTCCCCCCCAACCAACAGTTCAGCTCGGGACTAAAAGAGTCCTAGCAAATAATTTGTCTCTCTTGTCTCAGCACTACCACAACTAACATACCTCAGTAACCCTGGTCTTGTTTGGCAGATAGGAGGATGAATCTGAGAGCAATTGAGGTCTTGGCACTACAGAATTACGGCCCGGAGAAGATTTCCGACCTCGTCCTTCAGAAATCCCTGACTTGCAGTTAATGGAATGAGTTTCTTTGCCAAGTTTTCAGGCAGATGTTTTAATCTAATTTTCCAAATTGTAACAAATGCATACTGAAAGAGTAAAGGAGAATCATTTAAATGCAAACTTTATGTTGAGATTGAGAAAGACGACGTACTGGAGAGCTGAGGTAGAATATGCATGAATGGAGGAGAGCAGTGGTGGAAGAAGTGTTCAGATCCTGTACTAAAGTAAAAGTACTAATACCACACTCTAAACGTACTCTGTTACTCTGCATTGAAAACATTACTTAAGTAAAAGTATGCAAGTATCATCAGGAAAATGTACTTAAAGTATTAAAAGTAAAAGTAGTCAATGCAGAAAAATCCTCCCATTGTAGAAAGTGTAAAGGATCCAAACAGTTGTGTGTTTAATGGTCTAATCATTTCAGCTGGACTTGTAGGCCGTTATATTGTTGGCTAGTTTCATTTATAATAAAACATCATATTTTATTAACTACATAGGTTTTGTGTGCAAAAATCTGAATTTGTAAAGTAACTAGTAACTAAAGCTGTCAGATGAAATTAGTGGAGTAAAAAGTTTAAAAAACATTTCTCTCTGAAATGTAGCGGAGTAGAAGTAGAAAGTGGTTTGAAAAGAAAAGACTCAAGTAAAGTACAAGTACCTCTAGAACTTAGTTACATTCCACCAGCGATGGAGAGCAGAATTTCTAGCCCTTTCTCCGTCACTCCAAATGATCTCCAGCCCTCCGTTCGTTCTTAATCAGCCTTCATTAAAGTCTGCGCTCTGACCTTCACCTCAATAGAAACCAGCCAACTGAAAGTGTGTGCACGTGTGTTTGTGTGTGTGTGTGTGTGTGTGTGTGTGTGTGTGTGTGTGTGTGTGTGTGTGTGTGTGTGTGTGTGTGTGTGTGTGTGAGACAAAGAGAACTCAGAGTGCACATGCAAAGTACAAGCCTTTAACAATTTTCCATTCTTCTTTTAAACACCTCTCATGTCTCAACACACGCCCTGGCTAAATGGCTCTGATAGACCAAAGGCGTAGCTGTGAAATATTGCAAGGATGAATGATTCCAAGATTCATTCCACAGTTCTCATCAAAGTCTCCTCAAGTACCCCAGCCAAAATAGAGCCGGACACACAGCTGCACCTCGTTGAGGGGCTGGGCTGATTTAATCTGTGCTAAACATGATCTAAATTAAAGCTAATACGGCCCTTGTGTGGTCAGACAATCAAACTGATAAGAAGAAGTGACCTCTGTTGAAAGTAGAGGCTGCACGGTATGAGGGAAGTATGCGATCAACGATATTACTTGCGATAAATAAACAGAAAGTGTATTCAGCTCTGCATTTCTGCTGCTTTCAGTATTCTGCTAAAATGCGGAACAAACAGATTGCTTGTTGAATTTAAAACAAACAAAAGGAAATCATTCCTAACTTTGTTTTATTGAACAAATTGAACATTGAATTCAATATAAAAGGCACCACTAAAAAAAAAAGAATAAAGTGCAGTTTTCTACTGATATTTTCTTTCAACCAACACAAAAAACCTCTGAGTGTCTATCGCCATATAGCCTTTCGCGATGCGTTTATTGCGATTACGTTACACAAACCATATATTGTGCAGCACTAGTTGAAAGGCCCCTTAGGGCAGCGTTCCTCCTTTTTTCATGATTATCTGGCCCTGCACGTTACCTGGCACCCGCTTCTCCAGAACTGTTTGTCTGCTTGTTTGTTCTGTTTTTTCTCAGTTTTGTTCAGTCGTTACTCTCTAACATGGATAAAATGCGTCCTTCCCCGATTAACCAAATTCAATAAAAACTGTATGCAAATATAGACGGTCTCCCAGTGAGCACTCAGCTCAAAGTGGCACCTCCACGCCAGAGACGGATGATAGGTGGGACGCGCCCCTGGCCCCGTGTCCACCTGTCACAGCCAGTGATTGTTGAGCAGCAGTAATTGTTCCACGCTGGCATGAAAGCCAACAGGAAATCCCTCCAACAAAACGCCCGTCAGGCTGGAATGTTGGCACCCTGTGGTACTCGAATCTCTTGGCCCGGGGCAGCACCGGCCAAGCTCGAGGGCCATGTGATGCAGCGAGGAATGCTGGAGGCCGACGTTGGGTCGGAGGGGTGAGACGGAGGTCCGTTGGTTGCAGGATAGTGGTGGGGAATGGCCGAGGCTAGTGGAGGAATTGGGGAGGGGATTTGGGGCCGGCAGCCGAGGCTGTAGTGCTAAATCCCCAGTTGGCAGGCTGAGGAGAGAAGTGTTATGGCCTCTGTGCTGAAGAGGCCGTCCATCACTGTGAAGTGCTCTGTGTCCAGTCTGTCAAACATACTGGGAGCGAGGGGTACACGGCAAGAAGCCCACTGATGGAGAGGTTAGGATCAATCTCATGTCCTTTCAGATTAGTCCAACTCAACAGCAAGTCAAGGAAAATCCCATTAAAAGGGGAAAATTAGCTGTGCTTTTTTTTATTAGATGTCGAAAGCTTCAAGTTGACATCATTTCGAAAAGCTTTAAGCTTGATTTTTTTTTATACTAACTAATTGTACTTTTGAGAAGTTGCTTCTTTTCTCCTTCTATGGCCCTTTTAACTGGAATCGGCTTTTTTTGCAAAGCAGCCTTATCCTGGAAGTCATTTAGTGCATTTAGTCTTTTTTTACTCATGAAAAGAATGAAAACACATGACTTTTACAAGTAGATTTAGCTGATACTGTTTAATACAAAGCAATTAAATGAAATATGAAACAATTTGAATGTATGCTTCTCTTGAAAAACAGAGCAGCCGATTCCGATGTGTTTGTCACGACTTAAAAAGCTGTCATCACGGATGTTTTGTGACAAGCCAAGTGTCTGCCATTGGAATCTATGAGCACGGCTGCTGAACCAGCACAGCTGTGAATTGTGGTGCAATGTGGAACGAAGATTGTGATGCAAAATACTTCAGGGAACAGATTTGTGTAGGAATGTACTGTGATCCAACCTCCCAGGCAATAATCTGGTTCCACCGCAGAGGAGAGAGAGAGAGAGAGGGACAGAGAGGGAGAGAGAGAGAGAGAGAGAGAGAGAGAGAGAGAGAAGAGGGACAGAGAGAGGGAGAGAGAGGGAGAGAGAGAGAGAGAGAGAGAGAGAGAGAGAGAGAAGAGGGAAGGAGACAAGAAAACAAGAGAAAATCTGTCATAGGTCTTCATCTCAATTTGTCCACTGTAATAATAAACACAACACATGACAAAACTGTTCACCATTTATGACAAGCTGGACACAAACACACACACACACACACACACACACACACACACACACACACACACACACACACACACTTCTACTGAGAAACCCGAGACAACATTCAGCAGATGGTTAATGTTTTGTCTTTGTTTGTTCGTGAGACTTTGATGCCGACAGAGAGAGAAAAAAAGCTTCCTTAATCATTTACTCTGCGTAGGATAAACAGTAAATGTGACTCCAATGGCTAAATGGCTGGTTGTGGAAATTCTATTCTATTCCATGTTATTGTCATTCTACTGTGAAACACAAAAATCTGTTCCTCGGGGGTCAAAACACCCAAGCTCGGGTCACACAAACACAGACACACACACACGCACACACACGCGCGCACACACACACACACACACACGCACTCAGCTTTATAAGACAAACATGAACCCGACCAACAAGGCCGCTCCTGTCAGTCTACAGCTGCGCCCTTCCACAAAGTCACACAGGGCCCTGAAAGGACAAATGTTTGTTTCCCCTCTGCAGAATTAATGAGGGCATCAGTTCCTGCCACCTCCGCTCTCCTGCACCGACCAGACTGCGCCCGGCCACCGCTCTGCTTGGGCTTGAAAGCGAGAAGTAAATATTAGGACTTGACTATTTAGAAAAGAGTTGGAAATGTGAAGCCCACAGCAGGGCCATGAGAGGGACGGCAGGAGAAACCACTGGCAGAACATCTGAAATCTGTTCGCCAGCAAGATGTGACAGAGATTGTACTAATTGCTTTAACCCTTCACATCTACTTGCTTCTTGTAATGGCTCTCCAGCTATTCCTCTTCAAATAAAGATGAATCTCCCCTCACCTACATGCATACTACATTTGTTTTTTTTTTTTTTTTTACATTTTAATAAGAGTGACTGGGTAACTCTGAGAACAGAGCAGTAATGTGGGAATGTTTGGTAGGCAGCCAGCTCACACGTTTAGTCTAGTAAAGTAATGGGACTCCTACAGTTGCAGACAGGGGCGGTTCTACATTGAATTACACCCAGGGCGAGACCCCCTTTGAGCCCCACCCCTCCCCCACCCCTAAAAAAAAAACACCAATTGCAGAATTTTGCAAAATTACTATATTATAGTGTATATTTATTTTAAGTTCTGATTACTTATACTGCCATATTGTCTTTTGAAAATGTTGGAGGTGGAGATTGTGCAACTTAAAAAGTGTGTTTCCTGTATTTTCTTAAGTGTGTTTGTCAAATGTTCTAATGAAAGATTTGTGCAACTGAGAAATATAATTTTCTCTTTCACTTATGTTGTTATAATAATAATATATATATATATATATATATATATAAATGTGCCAAAAATATATACAATCAGATATATAACATTTTTAACAAGAGCAGAGAGCAACAATAATATTAAATATTAAGAATAATATGCAAATAAAATATAGAATAAATATTCTAAATAGCACAAATCCTTCATCACACAAATGTGAAAACACACTAAAGAGAATCTAATTCAGAGGTAAACTGTCCCCCGCTCCCCCCTCCCCTTTCTCCTTCTCACACAGCTTCTCTGTGCAGTGTGCACAGCAAGCAGGGGCGCCAATTTGCCAATTCCCCACACGGTGCAATGATAGATAATACAGTAGAAAACCGCTTGAGGATTTTTGTGCTCGTGCCGCCCCCCCATGTGTCATGAAAAAATGCCGCCCCGGGCAGCTGCCAAAATTGTAGTGTGTGAAGGAGCCTGCATGTGAACTTATTCTCTGATCAGAGCGAGCTAAACAGCCCATTGCTGAAGGACAAGGAACAATGATATCTCTAGTCTATATCCAGGACGTTCCACTTCCAGGATTACTCCAGTGCTGCCGGAAATTCCGCCGGATCACGCTCTTTTCGTCCGGATGTCCGTAACCTTCCGCATTCTTTGTGTTGGAGTTCTAACCTCCGGTGGATTTGTGAGGACTATGGTTAACTGCTCCTCAGATCTCTGCAGGGTAAATCCAGACAGCTAGCTAGACTATCTGTCCAATCTGAGTTTTCTGTCGCACGGCTAAAACTACTTTTGAACGTACACATGTTCCACCAAAACAAGTCCCTTCCCTGAGGATATTTTCCAGCGACACCGTGGCTCCGTCCGGAGCTTAGCGGCGCCCAAGACGATTATGATTGGTTTAAAGAAATGCCAATAAACCAGAGCACGTTTTTCTCCCATCCCGGAATGCTGTGTGGACTAGCCAGACCCTCCTCCGTAGCGCTGTGGAGGAAGGTCTGGCAAAGCGAGACTATGATAACGCTAATAAGAATATTAAACAGAGGCCTCGTTATTATTGTCCAGCTTGTCATAAATGGTGAACAGTTTTGTCATGTGTTGTGTTTATTACAGTTGACAGATTGAGATGAAGACCTATGACCAATTGTTTTTCTCTTGTTTTCTTGTCTCCTTCCCTCCTCTCTCTCTCTCTCTCCTCTCTCTCTCCTCCACCCAGATTATTGCCTGGGAGGTTGGATCACTGTGCATTCCTACACGAATGTGTTCCCTGAAGAATTTGCATCACAATCTGGCCAGCTACTTGTATCCAGATAACAGTATTCATATTGTGTTGGAGATGGGTTGCACACAGTTAACGTCAACGTGTCTCAAAATACTGCGTCTGCTTCTGATCGATTTCCTGCTCTTGAATCAATACAACGGAACATCTATAGAGCACCTCTATAATGTTCATTGATTCAAAGCAAACATGTTGTCCTCCACCTGGAAGGCTTGTTTTTATTTAGTTGCATTATGGACTTTTCCTTTCCTTTCTTGTAAAGGTCCACTGTTGCTCAATTTCTTGCAATCACTGTAGTTACGCCATTGATTGTGGCTTTGGCAGTATATTTCTACTCACACAGATGGCATAGTGTATGTGTGTCTAATGTGGCCATGGAGGACTCTATACATTCACATCAGTGTAGTTTTATGTGTCCACAACTGCATACAAATGTGGTTTGTATGATCGGATTCTCAGTGCATCTTGAATGTGTTCACACCTGTATTTTTAATTAAATTAAATTCAATTCAGTTTTATTTATATTGTCAAATCACAACACACGCTCAGGACACTTTACAGATAGAGTAGGTCTAGGCCACACTCTATACTTTACAGAGACCCAACTATTGTGGCCGGGTTAGCTCAACTCCGCCCTGCGGCCCTTTGCTGCATGTCATTTCCCCTCCCTCTCCCCTTTCATGTCTTCATCTGTCCTGTGAAAATAAAGGCCTAAAAATGCCCCCACCCCCCCTAAAAAAAAAGACCAAACAATTCCAATTTCCCACGAGCAAGCATTTGGTGCGACAGTGGCGAGGAAAAACTCCCTTTTTACAGGCAGAAACCTCTGACAGAACCATCTGCCGCTGCTGGTTGGGACAAAGAGACACAGATCCAGAAATATGATTGTTTTGCTGTTTTTTCAAATGCTTTTTTTTCACAGTAAGAAAGACAGGAAAGGCAGGGGAGAGTGGGGGAGACCTGCAGCAAAGCCGTGTTGGGAGAAGGATGAAGCAGGGTGTATGTCGGAGTGGAGGAGGTAAGACTCAGTGTAGCAACAGTGACTGCTGCACTTCTTGGCTCCATCAGTCTCAGATTTAACAGCTCAGCCGAGGGTTGAGTCCATTCCAGCTCTAATAAAGGCCAGTAAATCAGGCTGGCTGGGTCTGGGAACTCACCATTGGCAGGGCTCAATCCGAGGGGCGGGATTAACGGTTGTCTTTCAAATTTCCTCTGCACGCAATAGGATAGTGCTACAACCAGGCAGAGCAACGCTAGTTGATAGATTAAACCTTTGCCGTATCCGTAAAACTCCGAACACATCTTCCTTTTTTAAGAATGACTTCAGTGCCGTTCTTTGTTCTTTTCTCAAAGAAAAGATTAACTCCAAGTCTTCCAGAGTCGCGGCCAAAGCCGATTCCAAAGACCGCTGTTAGCCAGCAGCAGCCATCTTCTTTGTTCTCAAGTAGCAGGGAATTCACGCGGAACCGTCGCAACTCTGCCGTCATTATGTTAAGCCCGCCAACCTACTCTATACACAATGTGATTGGCCCGGCTAGAGTTTGGCTTTTCCAGCCAACGGAGAGTTGCTAGACGACCCTGGCTGCAAGTTAAATTAGCTGTTGCCAGGGTGCGTCTAGATTTCGAGGCTAACACTCCTGCTCTCCCTCTGACAGATCAGGTAGAGACTCAGCCAAAGGTGGGAGTCTGGCACAACCACCTCCGATTGGCCAACACTACGTTTCTGTTAACCCTTTTCTTGACTCGGTAATAGGTGCATAGCATCGGCGACAGCCACACAGGATACTAAACCTGTTTCAAGCCCTTTGAACCTGTAATTGTTGGTCCTCTGTCACTAACAGACTACTTCGCAGACTCTCACTTGAAGCACTAAAATTGATTTTAGCTTGAGCCCCCCTAAAAAGGGTCTATAATCGCCAATAGGCAATACTTTTTTTTCTTTGATGCATGACACAATAATAAAATGATTCATTGATGTATTTTGTGTAGTCACTACTCTGCAGTGAAAAAGAAGTGCACAGAAGCATTCCCCTGGTGATTAGTACTTGTTACTTCGTTACTTGAGTTACAAAAGACCTTTAGAAATACATATATACAAGTAAATACATTTTATTTTCTGTGTTTTTGTTGTTGTGGCTAAGGTCTTAAAGGATATTTTTGGTTGATTACATCTTGGGTCTTATTTTATCATTTTTGGCATAATTTCTGTTGGTTATGACAACAACTTAAACGCAAAGTTACAACCTGTCCTACAGAGTGTTTTTTGCCCAGTTAGACTTACTGGAGATCTCAACAATGAACTTGGTGAGGACAATGTTATCATAACAGATGCAGTGTGAAGGAACTGAAGAAGTGAAGTTGATTGTCAGTAGACACAAGACACACATACCTCAAAACTATCAGTTCAATTTTATTTTATTTCAGTTTCCTAGATCTTTTTTTTAAGTAAGATGAACAGATTTTACAGTTTTAAGTTGTAGTAAACTGACATTGTTTAATCCAAATACAGTAATGTAACCTTTTCTTTTTCAAGCATCACAAGGTTTAAATAGTCACAGTTTTTTTTTCTATTTTAAAAGAATTTAATCCTAGCGTGGGAGACGACAAGAAAATAGAAGCTGCTCGACGTCAGCACAAAATATCAGCCAAGATAAATCTTTGCTGATTTGGCCTTTTCAAAATTGGTTGAGGCCTAAATACTTCAGCACCTGTTTCACTTTCAGTAGCAGGTTATTGATGATTGATGGTGGCACACAGTTTCCAGTTGGTTATTCTTAAATCGAAAAAAAAACAAAAAAAAAACTCTTTTCCCACAGGCCATGTCACCAATCAGACAAATCACAAATCAAATCAGTGCTACAAACAGTGATAATCACACATAATGGCTTTGCTGGCTGCCCTTCCCACTCAGTATTTTTGCCAAATAAATGGTATTACCTCATTCAGGCTGAGAAACATGGAAGCAATTAAATAGAAAGATGTAACCTGGCTACCACTCTAAATGGCCCTTATGTTACAAATGACGGCGAGATTGAAACAAATATGCGCGTGTGTATAAAGTCGATTCCCTCCTCACATCCATTGCTGCTTCCTCCCATAAAAAAATGGTTCTTTTAAACGAGAGCTCAAGTTGAAATATTTGCGAGGGCAAACGAGTGAGTCACTATGATGCGCTTGAGTTGCAGCAAGAGAGGAAATGTCTGAGTTTTCGGCCTCAGTCATTAATTTGGACAACACGAGAGAACAGCAGCGTTAAGCCAAATCGGAGGGGGTTTGAGCCGTGCACTGAGCCCATATGGTCCGTCTGCCCTAAGCCGAGGCTGCGTGCATGTTTCAGCCTCTCAACAACTGAGACTGTCGAAGGGAAGTGGCCGAGCAATTTCAGCACTTAGGCCTGAACTTGTCGTCATGTTCCAGTGTTCAACCTGAGTTGTCTGGGTTAACAAAATACTGAAACAAAGCTGAATCAGCAGCCTCCTGAATGAACTGACGCAAAATGTAAAAAAAAAAAATGTAAATGTAAAACCCCAAAGACAAATTATTCTCATGTTTAACCTTTGGGAATAGAATATTTATGAGAAATAAACAGGACCCACATCTGTTCTCAGTATATCAATATATATATGACAAACAATTTTTTCCCCAACAATATCCACTTGCACATTTATTTTCCCAAATTGGACACTGAAACAAAGGAACGCACAAGCTGTGCTGTGCTTCAAATGAATATCACAAATCAATACGCAGCGGGACACTTAGTTTATACCAAATGTGTCTACATTTTGTCCTATTTAACAATGAACTCATAAAATATGTTCCTCAGTTCATATAAATATTAAATGAATTAACAATAAACATGTGTGACTCATAAAAATGTTACTGTATTGGCATCTGAAGGCATTTAAAAACAAACACCCACTGTTTCCTTTGCATCGGCAGATGGAAAAGACAAGCATTAATACTTATACTAATAATACCAAGTCTTGCGTAAAAGCGCCTCTTTGTTCTCATGTTTTCCTTAATATCCCACCATTTTTTTCTTTTTTCTTTCATATCTGCCATTAACCAGGTTTCTTTGATGTGCTTGCATGACATCAGTCAACTTGGCAGCACATGACAGCTGACTGTTAGATAATGAGGATATTAGCAGGGAAAAAATACTGCATGCAGTGTGATGAAATGCAAAACCAATTGGCCTGATGCCCTGACTGATCTGTGGTCAGTGTGTCGGGCCGGCCGGGGCCCGCGCCATTTATCCGACCATCACGGCTGATCTTAATGCCGCTGGCTAGGTGAATGTTTTTCCTCTGGACTTAAACAGTGGCAGTTTTCATGTCAGAAGTGGCTAAAACAGTATCCGCCATATTCTCAAGATATGTGCGCGCGCACACACACACACGCACACACACACACACACACACACACACACACACACACACACACACACACACATTCACACATACAGGTTTGTGGCACTATCTTTGTGGGGACCCGTCATTGATATAATGCATTCCCTAGCCCCTTACCCTCACCTTAACCGTAACCTAATTATATTCCTAATCCTAAAACCAAGTCTTAACCCTTAAACAGCCCTTTAAACTTATAGGCTCCAGCATTTTGGCCCCACAAAGCTGTCGGGACCCCACAAGTATACTGGACTCCCGGTTGTTAGACCCCACGAATATAGTTAAACAAGCCCACACACACACACACACACACACACTTTAGTGTTAGTTGAACCTCCTCTAAAACTTTGACTGACGCCATCTTTACATTGAATTATACCCTGAGGTTTACACAGTTTAACTCAGCCAGACACTGGGTAAACATGGCGGCGTTTCATTGATCTTCATGTGAATAAAGCCGTGCCGCTGCCCTCTTTAACCCCTCTCAGTGATGGTAGTTAGTTAGCTGCTTTTCCTCTCTGGATTTGTTGACTCCTCGACTGAGGGTGCAGCCCGCTCTGTCGGCCCCCTGGCTAGATTTACTGTGATTACACTGACCCCTGTTTGCTTTTCCCAGCGTACTTAGCTCGCTGTTTTCTTTTATTCATATTAATTCAGTCTCGCTCTTTCTCTCTCCACGGCTCTTTTCATCTATCCTTCCCCTGATAGCTTATACTGAGGGTCTGCCATCCACATAGGCACTGATTCACTGTCTGTTAAGATTATGGAAGTATTCATGTATCTGCTGCAGCGGTTTAAAAAACAAGTTTAGTCTGAAGATGAACACATTTGTTTTTTTATCCGAAACGATGTGGCATGTCGTTTCACTTATATAAACTAAAAGGGCTTTTACTTTTATGGAAGATGTTCAACTCAAAAACTGAAAATCAGTTTCGTTGATTGAGTTCTCAAACACTACAATAAGAATATGATAGAGATGTTTAACTGCAGATATATAAATTAAAGGAATTATCCAAAATAATTCTAGTTTTGCTTTAATGTTCAGCTTTTAAACTTGAGTGGGATTAATGTGCCTATATATGGCCAAGCTTTTCAGCTGTCTACAACCTTAGTCACACACATACTATCTCGTTTTGAACATTAAATTCTCAGAGACTCACTGTGAATCAACAAAAAAACAGAAAATCTGCGCCGTAGCTCTGCTTCTGTGTGAAATGTGTGACCATGGTGGTCGTAATACAAGTGATTCCATTTTTAAGTTATTAAAATATGTCAATAAAACTGTCTTTCTTTTTGTAAACGTATTAAGTTTACAAAAACAAATGGCATTTAAACTGTAATATTCCAATCACATGTTGACATAGGTTTCACGTGTAATATTATTTCACCTCTGCTTTCACATGGGTTAGTCTTAGTCAAATGAATAAAAAAATAAAAACACACATTTTACAGTAGATATAGGTGACTTGTTTTAATTTTATTCTGTCATTAACATCCTACACACAACATGTGTCCACATATTCACAAAAAAAAAAGATAAAAAGGAAACCTAAACAGAGGACACATGGGCCTGGACATGCAGAGACAAAAAATTAAAACAAAAAAGAAGCTGTAAATTATTTCCACTGGGAATTCTTAAATCTTTATTTGTATTCACTTTGTTTCCTTCTGAACAGCATAAACTCCCAATGGTGTCGCTGTCTGCTCCTCAACCATCCGCTGGTTTGTCTTTATCTAGAAAGGTGCATGCTTTGCATGATCTGTTATCGCCCAGCAACATGCCTGAGGACACACACACACGCACACACACACACACACACACACACACACACACACACACACACACACACACAAAAGTCAATTTACAGTACGGGTCAGTACATCTGAAAGCCTTTACCACTTCAGCCAAATTCTTTGTCTCCCTCATTCACAGCTAGTTATCTTGACCGCAGGCTCCACAAAAGCAATTGGTATTATATTGTCCGGGCTAACATTAACCCCTGATAATTTCACTGCTCCTCCTTTTTTTTTAAGTCCTCTTTTCCTTCTCAATAACTAGGCAATTCCCACAGAGCAGGGGGTCACACCAACCATGGAGAGATACTTAAGATACGTTCTGACAAAGACAGACGGAAAAGAAAAGAAACATAAACTGCAGCGGCGACTAGTTCTGTTTTGTTGTCGTCTTTACTTTTGTTTTGTCTTTCGTTACGGACACAAAAGGTCCTTAACGGCCTGGATAAGGGCCGCTCTTAAGCGATTGTTTTTACCTGATGCCTGCCAAAATGGCAGCCCATTGATGTCCCATTTTCCACAGCTTTGTGTTGACAGAAGAATGGATAGAATGTGGACCAAATTAATGTTACAACAGGTTCATATTATTGGCACATGCAGGCCTTTACTGTGTGGTGGACTTTATCCAAGTCAGATATTTCAGAAGGGTTAGACTGAGGTCAGGTGAATAGTTGCACGGCTTAATGATAACAAGGGTTGCTCAGAGGGTCAGTTGGCTAGGTTCAGCATTGCCAGACTGAAGCAGGTCAGACTTATGGTCCTTTCTAATCTTCAGAGACGTGATGAAATTACTCTAATGTCATGCTTTACGCTTTGGTATTGAAAATTTCACGTGGTATCGGTGTGTGACAAAGAGTTTCTCAACCATAAGCACACCTTCACAATTTAGTAAAGTTCTAGACCTGACTAAAACTGACAGAAGATTAACATTGACAAGTCATTTTGTGAGACATAAACCGAGACATAGCACAGTACTTTAGAGGGTCAAGAGTTCAGCTGATTTGAACATACCAGACAGTATTTTACATGCAATACCATTATAATGGAACACCTCACCCTCAAAATGATCATCTGTATATCAACTGCTCACCGAGTGTTGCTTTGAATTCCTTACCTTCATGGTGAATGGAGAATCAGGAGAAATGTCCTGATGCATTGAAGTAATAGGGGGCAAAACTATATCGAAACTTCAGTTTACAAACTCTCACACAAATCGTGCAGTATAATCCGAGTCGTATGCTCAGTATTTCCCTAACCCATGCATTTTTGTTAAAACCTTACTATTTACACTGTTGAATGAGTAGATAATGGAGATAATGCAACAAAAACAAAAAGTTTTCTTAATGAATTCAAGGGAACACTCAGTAATGTTTTTGATATAACAATGGTCATTTTGAGGGTAGTATTCCTTTAAAATACACTTTAAAAACGCCCCCTGACCTTCGGATTTCTGAGCTCGGAACTTGGACAACCACTGAGTACCCCAAGCTAAAAATCCAACATGGCCGCTCCGTGCATCAACAGCTGTGAAAGCTTTAGTAAGTACAGTCATAAGCACTTGTGTCTCACTTGTGTCTCACTAAATCAGTCGTACACACAGTGCTGTCCATCATCTGTGGACATGTTGTTAAGCTGTTTAACAATGGCTAACCTGGCTAGAGCTAATGAAAACAATGAAAATCTGACTTATAAATGGGACGCGTTCATCTCAGGTGGGACGTCATTCCCAGCTTTGGCTTCCGAGTTCCGAGGTAAATGGAACGCACATTTACCAAATGTGTTAAGAGTAATATCCATGCATCTTTCATACACACCCACTTACACACTCGGGCACACTAACGTGACTTTGGTGTCGTCATTAGCTCTTTTTCATCCGCTGGTAGTGCTTTGACTCTGGCTGAGCCACCTGGATTTGAGGGCAGCGTGCAAGTCCTCAATCAGCATGTGAGGCTTCACATTTCTGTGGCAGTGAACGGTGACAGACTCGCACACACACACACACACACACACACACACACACACACACACACACGCACACACACGCACACACACACACACCCTATTTTTTCCAACTGCCAGGCTGAGGAATGCCAGTGACTGAGTCCTTGAGGCTGTCGACAGCAGGCCTGTGTGCAGACAGCGCAGACCCCCGCTCACCTGCACACAGCAGACCCTCCCTGCCCCCAAACCCAAAGACCACAGTACACTGTGTCCGTCCTCACTGCCTGCTTCTGCTTTTAGACTGCGGCTATACAACAACATCCACTGATCAAATCTTTATGTATATAAGACTATGTAAGACTTCTTAGACTTCATTGTTCCGTTACTCCCCTCGGTCATACTGTTACCATCTTTGGTTTTCTGTTGGAACATTAAAGAGGTTTTTGTAACCAGAGTCTTGGCTTTGGATCTAGAGTCCTATTTCTCCTCATTACCTTAAATAGACGTGTCTAATCAACTCTTCTTAACCTATGTTTGTATCCAAAAATTTGAAATGAAATGCAACGGAGAGCTGCAAAACAAGTCCAGCATCATAAAATGGCCACTCAAATCTAAATGACTGGTGATAATATTCCCCTCAGCCTTGTTTTTTTTCCGGAGTATGCAGGGTTGTTTTGCCAGTTTCTGTGTGTGTCCACAGTCTAGGGTCAAGCAGTGTTACAGCCCCAGTGAGTGTGCAGCCTGTGCAGGCTGGTGCTGCAATGAATCATGTGAGCTCCCAGCATGGAGCCTACATCGTCCACAGCTATTTCTGTCAGTGTAAAGTCATGAGAACCACTTTAACCAACACACGGCAGGCCAGAGGGTAATATCCTGGCTCCATGCAACGCCAAGTCTGCTCCGTCTGACAGGCCAACAGTCTGGCTATATGTTTGAGATCAATTAGAATTCTGTCTTCTTTTTTAATTTGTCCAATGGAGGTCTGGCTCTCAGACAGATGATTGTTTGAGTGTGAAGGCCCTGATAGGAGTGACACAAATCCCTTTTGCAATGGCCTTTGTGCAGAGGTGGAATGTTCAAACAAACACTTTCCCAGGGTTCGGGTAATTCAGAGAGCAATCCCAATAGGCTGTTAGGTTGAACCCTGCAACTCATTACCGACCGTGCTGAGCTGATTTACAATCACTGTGTGCTATACGTTGCAGTGAATTACAGTAAATGTTGCTTAGTTTAAAAGAATTAGTCTGGGTGGTTATGGATTTTTCTTTGCCAAAACGGTGTAAGATGAGCTACACACTACATTTTCAAAAGTGCAGATCACAGAGAAAGAGTAAAACATGCAATATCCATGTAAAGATGACGGTGAAGCTCATTTCACTATTTTATAAATACTTCTTTCTTTATTTCAGTATACAAAATAACAGTATGTACATCCACACAAAAGTGGTTTACAAAAATCCACGAGTTCAGCTCATATGCTCCGAAAAATAGAATATATTTTGAACTGCATGTCAGACATGAAGGAGATAATGCTCTTCTCTCAATCCACAGGGATGCAGGCATGTCGAGATCCACACAGGACACATGGCGAGAGTCCAAAACGTCAACCACAGAAATGTTCCATGATTGAAAAGTACTTGAAGTTCCCTTTTTTTGTGTTCCTTTTCCCCCACCTATTGTCCATTGCTTCAGAGGGACAAAAATGTTGTAATAGTACCTAAAAAGAGTACCACGCGGATCCATCAGAACCATTGGATTTCCGTGGAATAAAGGCAAACATACTGTAAGTCTAGTGAGGGGAAAAGACAATCCCTCTCCTCCAGCATAAAATCCAATATTATTTCTTTTTTTTTATTAGAGATATAATAAAATAGACTTTCAACATCCCTGTTAGGAGGATTTATAATCATTAACAAGACAAAAGGAGATACCCAGGAGGACGGCGGTCTTCACGTAAACTGGCACTGTGGCCACACTCTCCACGTCCAGGTTTGTGAAGCGAGTAAAAAAAAAAAAGCTTAGAAGCCCAATTGGCACTTTGGAGATTCAAAATACAAAAAATGATACTGACACAAGAACAGACCCCTTTTTCGTTGAGATACACATGCTAAAGCTTATGACAAAAGTAAGCCTTTTCTTGGTATTGTAGTGCTTTGGTTAATCTGTGGCTGGGTACACGTAGGGGACTGCTGGCGGGGCGCGGCAGCGGCACACACTCATTTGCACACGTATCGCTCCACGATCCGCTCACACTTCTTGCAGGTGACGTAGCAGCACCAGTGGTACTTGCAGTGGCAGCGCTCCACCAGCTTCTCCGTGTACGGGTTGTAGCCGCGGCCGCAGCACATCAGGTCACAGCTGTCACTGCCCAGGGAGGTTTTGTTGCACTGCCTGACATCAGCATAGACAAGAAAGAGGGAAACGTTAAATTATACATTTTATTATTGTGTAACAACTAAGGCTACACTCTTAAGAAATATCTGTGTATCAACAGTTGTGTGACTGTATATTGTCTAAGAAATAAATCCATAAAATAACAATAAGAAAAAGTTCTGGCAGCTCAGTGGATATGATATGTGTAGTTAAAATACAGAACATTTTCTGTTAGGCCTTTATAAAATTGTCTCATACAAAGGTGCTCAGTTAGTACATTTGTGAAAACGTGGAAACAAACTTCCACATGTAAAAAAAATAAAGAAAACGTCGTAAGAAGTGTCACAAAGGTCGAAAAAAAGCGACAAAAATGTAGGAAAGAACGCCCAGAATGCGTCAAACGGTGAGAAAACAACATGGACTTCTTTAATCTGTCAAACCAACCTCCGTGGCTGATAAAAGTTGTCTGAGCACAAATTTTACAATTCAAATGTAAAAAAAAAACAACAAAATACAACTGTGAATCACGTTCTACGGACAATTTCTGTTAAAAAAAAATACAGAAACTGTCAATACACAGATATAGGGCTTAATCCCCACTAGGGATTAATCGCAAATGAATCAGAATTCTTTTTTCATCTGTTCTAAATGTACTTTAAAAGTGATATGTTTTCAAGTTTGTAATACTCAAGTGGTATTTGAGACTGGGCGTACTCCGTGGTAACTCAGTTCACATCGACAGTACAGTACAGTACACACAAATAACTTTAGAGAACCATGTGGAAGGGCTTTGATACTGAACTTGCCATTCAAAAGACCCTTTTCTGTATCCATTTCTGCTCAAGGAGATTTGTTTCTGCAAGCCACCCACTGGATGCGTTATAAGACCCGTAAGACCCGTTTTGACAGCCCTAGTTACAATTATGCATTTTTGCTTCAACAAGATAGAGAAAAAGGGAAGGTGAAGTTTGGACTGAACAACCAGCTTTGAACGCTAACATATTTTCCGCTTGGTTTCCTTCCTGAGACAATTAGGTTTACGGCTTCATTCTAAGATATTTTGTATAATCCCGCAGCCTGCGAAGAGCCCACAATAGTCCTTTTATAGTGTTTGACCGTCCTGTGTGCCCTACTTAACCTTTTGAGCAGTGGATGCTTGGGAGCCTCTCATTTCAGAAGCCTAAAGACTCTTGAATGAGCAGAGAATAGCCCCCCCGTCGTAAATCACACTGAATACACAGGGCCGCCCTCCCTTTCTTCAGCTTGTCTTCTCCACATAATTGCATTGTTTTATGATGGCAGAGTGTTAATGACCAGCATGGTGAGGGAGACACCGAGGCTGCTGCGGGAGCGAAGGAGGAGGAGGGGGGTGGGGGGGGGCGTAAGACAGGTTTATTACGTTGGTGGGAGCTGGGAAGTAGATAGAAACCCCACTCGATTATGTTTAGTCAGGAGTGAGAAAGAAAGTGGAGAAAGAGGACAGCGCTGTACATTGTGTCGTTCACATCTGCTGGTTTGAAGCAGAGGCACAGTAATGTAATTTAAGACTAAAGCACAGGCTTCAATAGCATGTCTATTCCCAGGGCCAGGACACTTTCTTTATGAAGCCAGTGATCACATTTTATCCATTAGGAACTGCTGATAACATTACTGTAGGTCCCGGATTCCCTCGTTATATCTGCCGCTCTCAGGTCTTGCGGATGGCTCAGAATCCACACCTATTACAATAATCAGTGCCCACACTCAGTGTTTCCCCAATAATTGTACAAGCCTTGTGCGCCGCCAGGTCAACAGGAAAACCCCTGCAGGCCAAAAATAACGCCAAACATCCATTGTGTTTCCCCTGTATTTATTCTGCAGCGACGCACCGCCGTGGCTCCATGAACTGTCTGTGGTTAGTTCACGTCTGTAACAGCAGGTAAGGTCCAGTGTGCTATGTATTTATTTATTTTTATAAAAAAAAAAAATAATAATAAAATGCTAAACCAGTTGAAACGCTGTAACGGTTAACGGGTCCGGTGTTTGTGTGTTTTTAACTGAGCTGGACCGGAGAATATCCCGTTAAAGTGTTGCTGTTTTGCCCTCGTTTGCTCTCTCTGTGAAGTTTGCTGAAGTGATGAAGCGTTCCACATGGAGTGAGCACAGCGCCAGACTCCGCTTAAAAAAACATCCTTTTAAATGCTACATTACTTGCAAGGAAATAACGGCAGTAACAGACGAAGCAGCTTTTAAAAGTGTAACGTGTTTTCTTTTGAAATGAGGCCTGTGCGGTGGATCCAATTCATGCCGTTGTGAAGAGTGGTTCAGTGTGGATATTCAGAAAGGTAACTGATCAATATTTAAAGAAACTTTAAAAGCCACCCGCCAGGCTGAAGCAATCGACCTAGGGGAAGCGCTGACGCTCATACACACAGGCAGCAGCGTCACACGTTCATGTAACGACGCCAGCAAAGCGGGAGCCTAATGATTTGGCTTTGTAGCATCAAAATGGCGCCATAGCAGGTTCGAGCTCTGAAACGAAGATTACCCCCTTGGATATGACAGTCATATGATGTATGCCATTTTTAACATACAACATCGCATGCCATTTAGTGGAGCTTTTTTATCCTCAGTGGCTCACTCAGCCACGGCTGCTGGCTGTTGACACGGGAGCGTAAAGTACGATGTGGATGCGCTAAACATAGAATGTATTCTTATAAGAGTGTCTGGTATGTCTGGTTAAACAAGCAGATGATCAGTGGTTGAAATTATATGCGATGAAGATCAACTTCAGCAACCACACTAGTCACGCTCAGAATTTGCCTCTAGTGCCATGCAATTCAAAACTAAATAGTAAAGCCTGAGATAGACTCTGTCCGTCTCTGCAAATCAGTTACGGAACATTGTGCCATATTTCTCGGATATTGGTTAGCCAGATCTCAGCCTGAGTCAGACCCCCCCAGACAAATGGGCTCCATGCTGCCCACTAACTTCTCACAGAGCACACACCAGCAGGCGGCACGTAACACTGTCCCCACACAAACACTGGAGCTCAACGGTGTAAATAAGCCTTTATCTTTGGGGGACTATTTTACCCATTTGCTTGGCCCTCTCCAATCGATATCAGCTGGAGTGCACTCAATCCTAAGAATAACAGCATTAGTCATTAGATAGTGGGACAACCACTCCAGTCTTTTCAGTGGCCTTTTCAGTGACACATGCTCAGACAGGCCACAGACAGAGCACTCTCAGGGGCCGATGCGCGTTATCAGCCAGCCTGCAAACTAAACGGTGCCACCAGGCACTAGAGTCAACATCGTGAATGACCAGACATTCAGGATCGGCCATTTCCTATTTGTCAGCTGTGTGGGTCTGTTACTGATATGAGCCGTGCTTATTAATCTAACAGCAAAAAAAATCCAACAGAGAACTATCACGACGGCCAAATATCCCCCCTTCTTCTTTTGTCATGCACGCTCACAGTCAATACACAATGATCTCACCTGTCCTGTGTGCCAACAGAGCCCTGTTTGTCATTCTTAGCACAGAAGTCTGGGGAGCTCTGCAGGTAGACCAGCTCGTTCTCCCTCACCGGCCGGATGTCGATGTCTTTGGGCACCAGCTGCTTGCGTGTCCCCATGGGCCGGTGGACAACTTTGGTGGCAGACAGATATTTGGTCTTCAGGTCCATGGCGATCTCCCTCAGGTCCTGCAGGCCTCTCCAGCAGGTCCTTATGGAGCAGGAGCCGGACACACCGTGACATTTACATTTCATCACCAGCGCGTCTCTCAGTGCCTGGACATGAGGACAGGGGACATGGACGTTAGATAGGGCTCAATCTTTGTGCATACAATTACGGTACAGTATAGGTCAAGCATATAAAACTTACACAAATACATTTACAATTTAAATGATAGTGTCCATTTCAAACTTTCAAACTAGCGTCATTTCAAACTTATTTAGAAACATCTTTGCATTTTTGCACTAAAAGCAACACTATGTAACTTTTCCCGCTTCGGTGCCCCTACAGGTTGGAGGCGGAATTGCCCATTACATTACACTGTCCAGTTCATTCGAACTACAGATCCGCTACCCGATCTGGCAAACTTGCAAAAATGTAATGTGATGGACAATTCCTCTTCCAACCTGTAGGGGGACAGAAGCGGGAAAAGTTCTCTAGTGTTGCTTTAACGTTTTAAGGCGAGCAAAAAAGATGGCCATATTGCTTACTTGTCTTCCGACTTCACTGTTGTGTAGGTGCATCAGTTTGTTGGCATGGGAGCCTGCGCGTTTCATCTTCATGGGCGCATCAGAGAACTTGGAGCCCATGATCAAACCGTAGTGCAGGTTGTCGCCGCAGCCACCCCAGCGGTAGCCAGGCTCGGGGATCTCCGCAGGAATAGGACCGCACGAGCACAGCCGCAAATCTCCAGACGTGCACGCCCGTGCTATGGTGTGGCTGATGGTTGCTGCGGACAGGGCGTACACAAATGCAGCCTCTCTTGTTCCTGTCGAAACAGAGAAGAAACACAAATGATACAAGTAAACTGACAATGCATACATCAAAGGCCTTTTTGTTTTCCTCTAAAGTTCAATGCAAACACTTAAGCACAACTTATAGTCAGCGGTCACTAGCAGTTTTTAGGGATGCAAATGCAACGATTATTTCATTATCAATTGTTTTCTCTATTTACAGAGTACTCTTTTGGACTATTGAATGTCAGAATATAGTGAAGTTTCCTGTCACAGTTTCCTAAAGCCCAAGGTGGCATCATCAGATGTCTTGTTTTGTCCAACCAATAATCCAAAACTATCACACAAGACAGAGAAAAATAGCAAATCCTTACAATTTACAAGCTGGAACTAGTGACTGTTTGGCATTGTTGCTTGAAAAATGACTTTAACAATGAATCCTTTATTTAAAATACTTTCAGATTGTTTTCCTGTTGATTGATTAATCGACTAATCGTTACAGCTCTAGTAGTTATTAGTACCAAAGCACCTGTATATTCAGAAATGTAATACATTAAATAATATTTACTCAACATAGGGAGCTGCCAGTACAGAGTGGCCCAATGTCAAAGTCCGGACTCACGGGCTTTGGTGCGCGTTCTCGCGGAATTCGTAAGGGCTTAGGGTTGTCCCAATGTCGAATTTCAAAGGGCGTGAGGGTTTGAGTACACACTACCGAGCCCTTTCCGTGAGTCTGCATCGATGCAGACTTCACCAAAGGGAATTACCCACGGTTCAAAGCGTTGTGACGATTACCGCGGAGACCAGAGGGAAATCCGGAAATCACAAAAGGTAAACAACGGCACGACACACGACCACGGAGCACAGACCAACACAGTCCAGCTTGTAAAACAAGAGTTTGAAAACATGTGGAATCAGGCAGCCGTCTCCTGGGCCTTGGCCGTGTGGAAAGCAACAAACTTGTGCAACAAAGTGTCAGCGACATCTTTGTTATTAAACGTCGCCAAGGTAACGTGATCTCGTGAAGCGCTGTCCCAATCCCATTTATACCTATCTGAGCCCATGTGGCCTCACACACTCACCCACTTAGCACCTGAGATCGATTAAGTCTGTGAGTCTTTAGTCCGTAGTCCTCAGGGCTCACTTTGGGATTGAGCCAATATTTTGAATTTTGAATATTTTGTCTCATTTAGTTGTTTTTGTGTGTACTCTATGCTGGTTTATCATTTGTCATAATGCATGCTAAAGTGTTAGCATGAAGCGTGTAACTGTCAGTTTGAATTAATGTTGGTTCCAATGATGAAAAGTTATTACAGCAAATAATAGAAACCCAAATCGCAACATCCATAGAACGTTCTCAAACCACTTGTGCTGTATAATCGACTTCTCTGCTATCCATCTGTCCTGTTCCCCTCTCAGTGTTCCACCGTGCGCACAAGATGAAACTATCAGACATAGTCCATCACTGCTCCTGCTGTAACGCAGAGTGAGCTCTGATGTAATTCGGGGTGATGTGCGCGCACACAAAGCAAGCACATATGTTAAAGGGCGGGAAGCAATTGGAAGTAAAGGAAGAAATCATGTATGACCGTAGGCTGCTTAGATCAAAGCCATCCCTGGACAGAGATGAGCCATTTCCTGTTCGGTGCAGACTGTTCATTTGGCAAATGGCAGCCATGTCCTTTGTGGGGAGCGCTGCACAGCCCCCCCACCCCCACCCCCACCCACAACCTAGCACACTCAAACTCCATTTTGGCCAGAGAAAGACTGCAACGCAAACAGGCGGGCACTCATAATGCTGTAACGCATGTTGTGTGTGTGGGGGTCGTCTCAAATAACAGCATCAGTAAAAGTGACTGGTGGAGGCTTCTCCGGAATAAATTGTGGAATTATTTGGCTGGCAGCAAAAGAAGTGGAAAGATGAGGCAACGTATCCTCAATCAATTTTGAAAAGAACATCATTCTGACACCGTTGAGAGGGCTGAGGATCGCTTCACCAGTTACTGTAAACTCTCAACTGCAATAAATGCAGCACTTAATGACCTCGGTTTTAGATATTCGTTGAATGGCAAGCATGACTATAAACATCACATTCTTGTGGGTGAAAAAAAAACCAACTTGGAGCAGCTCTTTGGAAAACTAAAGCGTCCACGCTGTCATCCCAAAGTGCTTATGGCCATACCTCGGTCGAGGTCTGGCCGATACTTGGGAGCATCAACGGGGATGTCGATGGATGAGCAGTTCCAACGCATGTCAGAGAAGGTCTTCTGACATGTTTTCTTGACTTCGCGGGCAGCGGTGATGATGGTTTGCATGAGCTCCAGGTTGCTGCGGCACAGCTGAGCCTGGGAGGACACGAGGCCGGGCAGCAGCTTACAGTGTTGGGTCTGGTTGATGTGTAAAGATGAAGGGGCGTGTGATATCGACCTGGGGGGGGGGGGGGGTGAACACAAACAAGACGTATTGGTCAGTATGCATTATATAATACACAGTGGTGTAGTCTACATGATACGCAGGTATACGCAGGTATACCCACTAAGAAAGCTCCAGGATTTCCATATACCCTCTTAAAAATGCCCAGTGACACGCAACGACATTATATTTTTGATATATTTTGAATTGTCATGTTTTTCTTCTTCACACGGTTGAGAATGTCATCTTTGGGGAAACACCGGTCGACATTTTACACCATTTTGTGTGGTGGGTGGGAGAGTTTTTTTGTTCTTGTTCAATTTGTGTTTCTCTGTTCTGTATGTCTAATGATTAAAAAAAAACAATAAAAAAATTGATCTTAAAAAATAAAAAAAATAACGTGGATGGTTCCATACAACCATTACTTTTATACTCAAGTAAAATAAAAGATCAGCTCAGTACTTTCATTGAATGTGGCTGTTTTATTCAATTTTATAGCATTTGGAGATTTTAATTTTTAATTTTTTTTTTTATAAAAGAACGTTGAAAAGAGTGACAAAAACGTCGGAAATAGCTTCAAAAAACGTAGGGGGAAAACAACAACAAAACGTCAAAAAAAAGCACAGGAAAAATGGGACAAAAACATCGGTAATAAGTGACAAAAACAAATGTATAAAAACTTTGGGGAAAAGTTGAAAAAGACGACCACGACATAAAGTTTGACCCAGGAAAATAAAAAGTTGCACGGTCGACGGGAAGACAAGACCACACGCCTTTTCAATTAACCGAGAAAATAATTAACAGATTAATGGACAATGAAAATAATCGTCAGTTGCGGCCCTGCGATACATATTCTCTTAACTGCGGTGGTGAGGACAATGTCACGATTGCTTAATCGTGAGTTTTGTTTCCGTGAGTTGTAAAATGATCAGGTTTATAGGAATACCAATGCTGTGAGTTTTAGTTACAGCGGTGTGTTAGTGATTTACGTTTCTTTGTGTACACCCATTTTAAGCCTCTGAGACACGTCAGCGCAAACAATTGAAAAATTGAAACAGATAATGCTTTCAGGCAGGGAAATAGTTTGGCATGTGTTGCAGAGAAGAACCATCTTATCACGGTGGAAATCCCAAAGGAAAGTCAGCCGAGGATGCATAAAATATAAGTGACACATTTTGGCACAGGGCTTTTCTTTTGTTAAAACACAGAAGAGGCCTCAAAATATTCCAAAAAAGACAAAAAACTAAACTAAAAAAAACCCCCACTGAATTCAGATCAACGGACAGATGAAAAACTACACAGATCCCTCACATTTGCATTTTCCACCACAGAAAGTGTCGGCCTCTGTTTGACATGAATCGTCTGTTTACAGACTATTAAGGGCTGCACACATTTGATTGAAACATTGTAAACACGTTGAGTATGAACTTTAAGAGAGAAAACACAGGCGGAGCAGGTTAGCTCGGATCTCTGCTTTCTGTGTCTCGCACTCTGCTGAGAGTTCGTGAGAACCAGGCAGCGCCGCCTGCACCTTGGCCTGTTTTGCATTAGGGGGCCGAGGGGCTGCCGCTCTGTGCCCAATGATAAGCTGTGACTCCGCCGGGCTGGGGGTAACCCGGCACTCACAGGTGTTTACAGCCGCATCTGTTTTGCATTGCACCGCTGCGCACTATCAGGACTGTAAGAGAGCTTAGATTTAGCACATGCCATCCCAGCTCTCATGGGCACATCTGCTTAAGTCGTCCCAATGTGAGTGTAACAACCACTCTCTCTGATAAGAAGCCATGGATACTTTGGGCCGAGCCAACGCTGAAAGTTGTGTTTTTAGGGCACGGGGATAAACAGAGCCCGCAAATTGTGAAGAAAACCCCAGAGCCTTTATGAGAATACCAAACAACAGCATGCAAAACAATCAATTGGAACGTAAACAAATTCAAAAAATAGCAACTTGGAAATTGTATGGACTTTCCAAAGTGATTGTTTAGTTTTACTCTAGCATAAAAACTACGTGGTGCTCAGTACGAGCAATCCACATTTGTGTCAACAGTCATGCCATTGCAGCATCACTCTTCCGCACGCTACTTTTACTCTGATTGCGGCCTATCTAGACTACACACACTGGCAATGGTTGCGCCACCACGACGCCCCGTCATCACCATCTTAGTCTCTATTCTTATCTTCTTATGACACACGCGGGGGGGGAATGCATTTCATCTGCGATCTTAGAACTGAAACATGCACGCCGTCTCCTTTTACTGAAGCCGCAATAGAGTTAATAAAACAAAAAGGGGTTTCCGTTGATAACTTGAAGAACTGCCAGCTAATCTCCTGTCCCCTTCATCAGCTACACATGCACAGAACATGTAGCCTCTCCCTTGATCAGGAGCAACTTGAGGAATGTTGGGGGCCCATTGCAAAGCTGCCACAGGCCCTCCACTCCATAAAACACTGAAACGTGCAAAAAAAGAGGCGCACAATATATCTTGTATCTTCATGACGTCACCCGTGTGGACATTGTTTGACTGTGAGGCATGTGTAATGATGGCGAAAGGCCTAAGGAATGAGATGGCGCCCCTCCTGAGAATACTCACAGCCATTTGATGCCCGAGCAGACCTGCGACAGCAGCAGAGCCGTGAGCACACCCAGAGGCAGGACATGAGAGCTGCTCCTCATGGTTGGACAGAGGCTCCGGTTCACACAGGACACAAATACGTTGGGCTGTTGGGCTTCCTGGCTCCGACTCAAAAGTCAACTGTCATGGCACGGCCTCCTCTTCTAATCCCTGTAATAAATAACATATAAAAATATAAATGCACATAAATAATCATCAATTCAATTTTGTTTATAGTGTCAAATCACAACAGGAGTTATCTCAGGACACTTTACAGATAGAGTAGGTCTAGACCACACTATAATTTACAGTACAATTCCCCCCCCCAAGAGCAAGCATTTGGTGCAACAGTGGCGAGGAAAACTTCCTTTTTTACAGAGAGAAACCTCGGACAGACCCTGACTCTTGGTGGGACACAGAGACAGATATGGAGAAATATGATTTATAATAATTATAGCAGTTGGTCATATCAATATTAATGTCTTGTAAATGCAGATTTAAGGTTTTTCTAGATGCGTTGATTCATACTGTTTTAAGAACCACTGTGAAATAATCATTTGAAAAAAAAAAAATTGTTTTAATCTGATGACTGTTATTTTAGTTAGTCAGAAATCTCAGACATTATGCACACATTTCAATAAAGAATAACTACACCATAGGAAGAAAAAAAAAATGGAAATGAGAAAAACTGTTTGCAAGAAATACTCTGTAGACAGCTCACTAACAGTATTGTAAGCACACTGGTAATAGTCAGCCTCCTTCTACATGCCTTATTCTATTTACACAAGAAACAAGGACAATACATTGTTATCCGAATCAGAATCAGAAAAGCTTTAAAAGCTTAAAGACAAAGACAAGCCTAGAGACAAAGACATCTCCTACATGTCCATGAAGGGACCAGTGCTGTGTCTGGGGGTACAGATTGTGGGCCAATAGGCACTAACTCTGACTTTTCTTAGTGACTTGATTGTTTCTATAATTTACCGCAATAGAGTCATGATATCATATCTGAGTGTAACACAGTTGGATTTAGTAGCTCATTGTTTGGCGCTGAGGTTAAGATCATACTGTTCTACACAATCACATGAGCTTTTGCTAAACTTTAAGCCGGAAGCATTCAGACAAAGGAGTCCCATTCCCCCCGTGATTAAACTCATTGGTTCTATTGCACCGATTTTTAAGTCTCTAGTAGCCGAGCTTTAATTCCATTACAGTTGTCACCTCTGCTCCACTTGGAACAATGTAAAGGATTTTGGATAGATTGACAGCAGTGGGATCAAAGCCCAGATCAGCGCAGTAATCTTCAATCAGCGCATCAGGAATATTATCTGATAGCTGCGAGCTGTCGATGATAAGCAATCTCTTTGAAGAGAGCTTAAACTGAGCGGACTCAACCCGAATAATGGGCCTTTTTCTTTTTCTTTTAAAAAGCGCCAGTTTCGCAGCTCGTCGCTGATTGGCGGAGACGCGGTCGAAACTGTGCCATTAATTATTGAAATGAGCTCACTGAAACTCATTGCACTCGGCCAACTACTTTCCAAGCACTGGGATTCTGACCTGTAGGCTAAAATAAAAAAAAAAAAAAAAAAAAGTAGCCTTTAGGCTAGCCTACTATTGAGTAAAAACGAACTATTTCCAGTCTTTGTTCGCCGCTTATTGGTGTTATAGGTCTATGTGTTTAAACTGGCCTATAAAACGCGGCCTCAAGTGAATTCCCTGTTTAAATTTACATTTGGCCAAAGCGGGCTGAATGGCAGCTCCTGTTTCCCCCCCTGGAAGATAAAGGCTGATAGGGTCACACACACACACACACACACACACACACACACACACACACACACACACACACACACACCATCCGATGTGTGTCTCTCACACCGAGCCGAGATAAGCTAGGGCAAGGCACACCAAGTGAACCATTCATCATATTTCCCAACGATCATGGGGATCTAATTAGCGGAAATGTGTGAGTGGGACAGACACACAAGGATAGTTCCAATAATAATAATACTACTACTAATAATAATGCCGTTTGGGAAGACAGATGAGGAGAGACTCTAAAGTCACTTTAAAGACACAAGTCTTAAGAAGCAGGTTGCACCGAAGTGAAATAAAAAAAACTTCTGAACAAGCATGAATCTTTGGAAATTAAAGTGGGATCATACAGTAGCCTAAAGGCAGCTACAGCCGATTTCTCCTATCTTAAATCTTTGTTATAAATCATCCACCCCCCCAAAAAAAAAAAAAAAAAAAAACACTTCTCTACAGCCAAACTCGGGCGACAGACAATCAGCTTTAAATCATCCTAAACGTGTGCACACGGACACATGGGCGTACAGCACGCAGTAACATAAAGCTGTTCCTCTAGACTAACTAGTTGAACTCACCTTTGCCGTGGCGCTCGGCTCTCCACGTTGAACAAAAAACGGACAAGAAAGAAGAAAAATCAAGTCAGCAGTAGGAATATCCTTTCAGAGTGGTCTTCTGTGTCGGTATCAGCCAGATGCGTGGGTAAAATCCAGCATGGGGTGGTAGAATAGCTCCGGACAGGTACGCATGGTGTTGTATCGCAGCGGTGTCGTTGAGTGTGTGTGTGTGTGTGTGTGTGTGTGTGTGTGTGTGTGTGTGTGTGTGAGTGGGACAGACACACACACACGAAGAGAGAGAGAGAGAGAGAGCGAGAGAGAGAACGAGAGAGAGGTCCGAGGAGAGGAGAGAGAGTGAGTCTGAGTGGGGCAGACTCCGTTTTAAAGCCCCGCTGCCCCGCTTTGATCTCACTGCTGATGTCAGACCTGCATTAGCATATATGGCTAAGCACGCTGCACCGGGATACTCGGACATAATACAATATCATCAGTGGTGGAATGTAACCAAGTATATTTACTCGAGTACTAATGTTGAGGTACTTGTCCTTTACTTGAGTCTTTTCTTTTCATGCCACTTTCTACTTCTACTCCGCTACATTTCAGAGAGAAATATTGTAATTTGTACTCCACTACATTCATCTGTTACAGCTTTACTTGACTAGTTACTTTACAAGTTAAGCTTTCTGCACATGGAACATGTAGCTAGTTTATGTTTTATTGAAAAAAATTAAACTACCCAACAATATAACGGCCTATAAGTCCAGCTGAGATGATTAGTCGATTAATCTTAGTTGATTGACAGAACGGTTTTGGTCGTTTCCAGTTTCTAAAATGAGAGGGTTTTTTTCTGCATTTGAGTAGCCTACTTTCACTTTAAATACTTGAAGTATTTTTTTTTCTTCTGATGATAATCACATACTTTTACTTAAGTAACATCTTCAATGCAGGGCTTTTACTTGTAATAGAGTATTTTTACAGGGTGGTATTAGTAATTTTACTGAAGTAGGCTAAAGGATACTTCCCTCCACTGACTATAATATAACATATCATATAAAATACAAGTATTGCAGTTTGATATCATAGAGAACATACTCTGGGATAGACTCATAATCTTCCCACAGGGAAGTGGAGGGAGTGAGTGTGTCTGTGGTGATGAATAGTCCACACAGTGACCTTATTTTAATGGCATTTTTAGAGCTGCTCTGGTATCATGCTCCCAGAAAATGCCATTCAAGATTCCTGAAGTTCTCAAAGGACACTTTGTAGCGACCTTATCTTTTTGCAAAAAGTTCCATGAAGCCAATTTTTCTATACAGGGGTTCACATGGCTGTAAAACATGAATCTGCTACAAAAACCATAAACCGTACAAAGTGTCCCTGGTTTACAATGATATATTTGTATGCCAAAAATCAAATGGCACTCAGTTATTACAGTTTTGCAATCTTCTTTAGAACTTTTCTTTATTTATTTATTTTTACACTAAAATAGTAATAATACAATATTAATTTGTTATAGAATAATATCCCATATCAGTTTTAGCACTACAACAATTGCTATAATTAAAGTAAGAATAGCATTAAAATGCCACTGTGAGACATTTGTGTATCAGAAGTTATTTTATATTAGACTTTATTTCATTCTGAAGCTATACAAAGGTCCACATACCTAGAGTATTGGTCCAAAACGAAGGGCAAAAGTGCCCTTATTGTTCAAAAATTGTCTGAAATTAAACATGCACCGTATCTGTTGATTTCAAATGTACAGCCTTATGGAAACATATTGAATAACTGAATCATTCTATTACAATTACTGAAAATGTCAGTGTCCTCATGCTTTCCATCCGAATCCATTTAGAAACAATGATTTACATTCAGACGTTGTTGCGTTTTGTTTCTTTTGTACGCTCACACCAACAAAATAATTCAATAACGAGGGCTGTGGTAAAACTCTGCCCTGCACAGTCAGTCCTTTGTTAGCACATTGCCTTCATTATATATGTTTCTAAAAAAAAAAAAATGTTTAAGGCAAATGTCATAGTCACAGACACACCCTTTTATCTGAACTGGAAAAGAATGTATCCTTTAGATACAGGTGGATTTGACATTGGAATAATTTCCAATTTGAAATGTAAAAAAAAAAAAAAAAAAAAGCTCTTAATTCACTACGACACCAATAACTTATTTTATTAATTTGTGTGAATGCCATATAATAGTTACAGTATATTTTAACACAATGTGACATGATATTATGGTATTCTAAGTACACACATGCACACACAAATGCTATCCAACTTGTGTGTGTGTTTTTGTTTTTTTTAAATAAACCTTCTTAAAGTTAGAGTTTTCCTGCACCGGCTGATTTCCTTCAATGTGAAGCACACTGTAAGTGATACAGTGCAGAGCCAGATGGGGGAGAGTAATGTATAGTTTTCCCTGAGAATCTGCTGCACCTCCAGCGCTCAGACAAAAGCAATAGTGAGCTGTTGTCCAGACCTTGACCTTGCATGTGGTATTAGCTAACATGTCTGGCCTCGTGCACTGCTAGCTGCTCTGCTTCGGAACAGCAGATCAGGTGTTGTCATGCTGTCTCTGCACACACACTTTTACAGACCACAACAAGCCCTCTTCTTCTGGGAAACACCCAGATCTTGTGTCTTACAGTATGCTCTGTTTCCACCTCATGGTACGGCACGGCTCTACTCAACTCATGTTTTACGTGAGAAAAAGTTCTGGATAGTACCTGGCACCCGGTACTTTTTTTGGTCGAGGTTCCAAGCGAGCTGAGCCAATACTAGCAGGTGGAGTTGAACCAGTGCAGGCCACTGATTGGTCTGAGAGAATCGTCACTACGCGACAGTGGCGACACTGGACATCCTGCGCAAACCCGACATTTAAAAAAAAGCCAAGCTACCGTCAATAGCAACTGCAAGTTTTTTTTTTATACACTCGATCCAGATTTTTTTTAAATGGCAGCCCGCAAATCTACGCCATACACTATGGCGTACACAACGTACGCTGCACAGCACACTGTACGCCGCACACTTTACAGTATGTCGCACACTATATATGCTGCACACTATACCTCACACACTTCGCCGCACACTATACAGCACACACTTCGCCGCACACTACGCCGCATACTTGGCCGCACACTCATCTGCACACTATGCTGTACAAATGACAAAGTGCAGACATTTCTTTGTTTGGTTGCCAATCAAAGGAAAACGAAATGAAACAAAAGCACCTGGTACCAAAAGTGAATTAAGTCGAGCTGAACCATGCAGTGAAAATGAGGCATACATCTGTTGGCCAAACAGGGTCCACCAATACATTTTACACACACAGTATGATAGCTCCATGTTTACAGTGGCGCTGTGATCCTGTTTCCAGACAGTCAATGTGTTTTACATGGCAGTCAACTGCGAATGGGCACAGGTCGGAGCGTGTGTGGGAGTCGTGGAGCTTCTAGCAGGACCGGGCCCGTCTACAGAGAGACTTTTTACACTCAGGCTCTCCATTCCTGAGCTAGGATCAACACGCAGCCCCTTGATCTTCACATCTCACCTTCCAAGCAACACAGAGGGGGAGGACACCTTCTGAGGGAGACTGAGGGGGGATAAGCGCTCCACCGGAGTCTATGATAATGAAATAACTCATGTCACATAACAGCGGACTCAGAGATGAGTTATGATAGGTAATCCAGATCATTGGCTTTACGGAGATAACATTACAGTTCCATTGTCCTTTCACGTTAATCAGCTTTGGACATGGTGCGATTACCCGACAAAAACCTACAACGTGTCTATGAAAGGATGTCCTGTTTTATTTACAATAAAAACATTTCCAGGGTTCCAGGACTTGCGTTCTATTTATTTTTATTTTTTTCTACAACACGCTTTTGTTTAATCCAGATGTGGTCGAGGCTGAGCTGGAAGTTTATTTTCAAATGAGCTTCAATCAGTACATTAGATAAATCCCTTTAAATTATGGGATATCATATAACCTCAAAGACATATTCCAAGAGCCCAAAATGTAAATGTACATAAATAGAAACCGTAACGTAATTGCTATTGCTGAAACAGTGCATGCGCAAACTGTATATCACAATTCTTGTGTTGTACAAAATGTTGTCCGTTTAAATGTTTAAGAAAAATATGCAATTCCAAAATAGCCCGAATGAAGAATGGATTTAGCCCAGCTCTGGCTAAATACAGCGTTAATGTTTGGGAGGAAGGAATCCTCAGGCTCACAGCATTGAGCCATTGTCCTTCGAATCTCAAGAGGGTCGAGCCAATATTACGAATCTGGAGGCTCACCGAGGTTGGGGTGGGGGGGGTTCAGGACACTCAACTTTCACCCAGGAGGATCAGAGCCTGAATGGGTGCAGGGTTTCTATTATGCCGCTGGAAAATACTCCCATGCTCCCATCAGGATCCATATAAACCCAAACTGGCCTCCAACGAACCGTGCAAATGAATCAAAATAAGATGTTTAATGTTAATTTACTTTTTTCCCCCCTCCTTTGCTGCTATGTTTCACAATGATTTAAAAGGGAAATGAATGTAGATGGAATGTTCCTAACTGAGTTCGGCTTTAATGCCAAACCATCATTACACCATCACGAAAAAAAAAGATTCTCATAAGCACACTGCCACGTTTGGATTTTTTTAATATAATCTCTTTTATTTTGAAAATTTTCAATAAAATGATGGAACACGCAAACCCCAATGATAACCTAATAAAGGTTTAACTCTCTGATGAGGTATGTTCATTTCTGCCTGTTCTCTATTACCATCTAAACCTATTTATTTTTAACTGTGGATAAATGTCCAACCAAAATTAAAACCAGGAGTTTGATTAACAACCATCATAGATACAATAAAGCAACAACTTCAAAGGGAGTTCTCAAATAGAAACAACTGGTGAACCATATTGTAACGATTGGTTTTTTCATATTTAGCCTCTTATCTCCAACCGAATGGTGAACGGCGTAGGGCTCTGCTGCCAGCTCGTTATTGACAAAATAACAAGAACATTATGGATAATCGTCCAAAGTATATATCAAGTCAGTATCAAGGGGTACATCTGTCAAGTCAGACCCTCAGAGGGACCGTGACAGCTTGGGATGAGCCATGTGAAAATGCAATCACCCTCTGGTGTCCCTCCTGTGAAAGCTGCCGTAGCTCAGTGGGGATCGCCTCAGAAACAACAAGCTCCGTCCAGTCTGTCTGTCTTTTGTACACCATTTGTTTATAACCTCTTTCTCTATTGTGCTCAAAGGACAGAGCCCTTTCAAGTGACAGATGGGTGGCACTTTTGAACACGTCATGTGGTCCTGCAGGAGACCGTGAGCCGAGTGTTCATGGAGCCCAGGAGTTCACCAGCACTGGAGGGTCACCCCCCCCAAAAAAAAAAACCTCAACCTCCATGGCTGTTCTGGTTTGAGCTGAGGGTATAAACATTGCCTGCATTATGGGTTAACCAGCCAAGAGAGGAGTGGATTCCAGTAATACAACCAATTAATCACATCACGGTCCTGTCATATCACCAGATCATCATAAATCTGGGTTAAATGAGTCCGTTCACTGCATGAAAACAAGCTCCGACAAAGGGAAAACCCAACCTAAAAACAGATTATAGATTACATATTTATTTAAGGGTTTGAGGATACTGAGGCACTTGGGAGGGTAACGTTTAAAAAGCCTTTATTATATTTCTTGGCTAAATCGCTAAAACAAGGCAATGCGTTTCGGCTGTTGAGGCCTTCATCAAGGCAAGTATGTAAGTATATACTTACCCTCCCAAGTGCCTCAGGCCATGTCCACACGTACCAAAACGATCTTTTTTTCCCCCCGTCTTCCCTGGCATCGTTTCAAGAATGTTTGCGTCCAAACGGATCCATTTGTAAACAACTCAACACGCTACTTCATGTTCCAGGCCTGTAGGTGGCGCTGTTTCTGCTACAGAAGTTCACCGGAAAACGCAGAAGAAGAGGCGGAGCACGCGCATAAAGCTTGCACGCTGTATACAAACGACAAAAATGGCTAGTGCGAGGAAACCAGAATCGTTTGTGTGGGCCGATAGTGAAGTCGAACTGTTTGAGTTGTTGTTGTTGTTGTTATGAGACATCGTCGCGGGATAAGATAACGAAGTTTAGATTTCTTTCATTGACACAGAATCAGTGACTGCACCGATGGAAGTCTTGTCATAAGTTATATTTGAATGCAAGTGCAGCATGCACAGCTGTGAATTAGAAGACGTGTCTATAATCCACTAAAATATCTTGTTTTTTGTTGTTATTATTTACTGTCTATGGAGCAGCTGCATATTTGCCTCATGACGTCATCACTGTAGGCTGTCTCTTTAATATGGAGGCCCTAAAGGGAGAATTGTTTCTGGTGCGCACAAGAAACTTTTTCGTGAGCACGCAAAACCAATCTGAGTACCAGTCGGTCAGAATGGTGGCCGAGGAGGAGGTATTCATCTTCCTGAAAACGCAACAAAATGTACCTGATAGAGTCATTGACAAAGTGATAGATGATAAGGTAACTGTTAACCGATTTCATGCTGTGAACGTGAAATATTTTGCCACATAACTTTAGCAGTATTCCCCCGTATATATGGCTGGTCCCTATCATATTAATTACTTATGTTTTTAATGATGCTTGATATGTTTTTAACTTTTGTCTTCATGTTGCTGTTGTGTTGTCTTTGGAGCTTGTTTTGCGAGACAAATGCCCATGCCTACGGACAATAAAGTCTTATCTTTGTTAGCATAATTGGTTATAATGGTTTTAATAATGGTTTCTCGTGTATCTCGTGCTCATGAGAAAGTTTCTAGTGTGCAGGAGAGAGGAAGAAAAAAAAATCCCCACGTCCCTTTAGGGGCTCCGTACTTTGATCTGGTCCAAGTCATGAATTCAAACCGAGCTATACTGTACAGCACTACAAAATGAACACATGAATTATATTTGGGGGTGTATTTTACTTATAAAAGAGACATTGCTTCCAGCGTCAAGGGTGGCAGGACTGTCTCACACGGGCCCTTTATCACACTGTATGGAGCCATGTCACTGCGTCTGAAGAGGTGGTGCTGAAGAGGATAAAAGGTGTTGAGGGCAGAGGGGAGGTGGAGGTGAAACACGTGGGAGGGGGATGACTTCAGCAGTCTGGGGCGCTCTCCGCTCACGCCTCCTGGTAAACATAAAGCCGAAGAGTGATTGAGGAAGGACAGGCACCGGCCCGGCTGCAGGCCTCTAAACAGCACAATAGATAAATTGTGCAGATACATCTGGTTCTTATGAATATAGTCCTTTAGATTGTGGTTGGTGGAGGCGTGAGAGCGCCAGAGCATCCTTATAAATGTTTTAAAGCTCACTTCTTTAATGATTGCAGAATGAAATTCCAAACCGCATGCCCATTGCTCTGGGAGCAATGTTCCAGAAACAATTAAATGGATGCTTTTGCACCGGTCCAGAACAGGTAGCCTACTGAGAACTGAGTTTTTCTCAGACAATGAAGTGTGTCAGGAATTGTACGACAAATTATTTTTATTGCTTCATGATCGGATAATCTCTTCTACACTTCAGTGTTGGTTAAACACACTCACGGAAGACAATCCTTCACACTTCACTTACAGTTTAAAATCCTTAAGCTTTGCAATGGCAAGTAAAAATGAAGTGCTCTTTAAGAGTGCAATCAACAAGTTGACATCTGAATAATTCAAACCAAAAGTCGTGCTCGTAATACTAGGAGGATCTGACTTCTAGGCCTGTGCTGCCAATTTTCCCTGAAAAGGAACCTTGAAATAAAATCCACTTAAGCCCTGTGTCTTCCCCTCCAGAGTGTAGTTATATCCTGGCTGTGTATGGACATGATTACAGAGTGCCACGGGTCTTACATCAGTGCAGAACCTTGACTTCCAGCAGGAAACCTGGTGCACGGGTCAATTATGGCAATACCTTGTTTTGCTTAAAGATGGAGGATGTGTTCTTCATGCTCAAACACACAGACTGCACCTGAGACTTCTTACATCCAAAGTGTAAATAAATACAACGCAGCTTGCAGGAGGTATAAGGCCCTCTTGGCGGAGAGTGTAGCGATGAGGTTATGAGACGATGCTGCTGTGCGCCTGGCTGTGCTGCATATGGCTACAGTGAGGCCTGCAGCGGAGACAGATCCGTTTGCTCAGCAGCTGAGCGGGGGGACACGGAGACGCTCCTTTCACACTAAGCTGAGCACCGACAATCGGGGCTTTGTCAGGGACGCATCTGCTGTTACAGCTCACAGGATGAATACAAGTTTCTTTCAACAACAACAAAAAAAAAAAAGTGCACTCAGTGGGGTTATCAGTGTTAAAGATAAAGTGGCTTCCCGTCAACAAACACAAAGTGTGTGTACAGTACGTGGAAGGCTTTCAACAGCAGCAGTCTTATTTTTCATGAAAGCTGTAGGATATTTCTAAAAATGCCAGTTTAGTCCCTGGGATCATGTATTTGACTGGAATTGAAAGTGACTTACATAAGCCTTGGGGTATTGTGTCAGTATAGCTTCAACAATTACTTAATTACTTAAGTTTATAACATCTGTTTATCAGCTGTTTTATAAAAAAATTAAAAAAGGGGGAATAAACCAGGGTAGGGATTCAAATATTACGCAATTCAAAGCTATAGATTTTTAAAGCAGTTGCAAGTTTTTAACTGGTTATGAAACATTTTCAATATCACACTGATGCCTTTATATGACCTACATGAGCAAACGAGACTATCAGGATATTTTTAAATAGTTCTTCTTAATGCCTGTCCCCAAGTCTGATTCCCCCTGCCGAACCAGAGTAAACGATTTACGGCACACAGACCGAAAGAGCATATGTTTATATTTTCTCAGGCAAAGATTTTTCTTTAAAGAATGATTTATTTTTGACGCTCTATTTTGTGGTTATGGCTAACACTGCCTGCTATCATTTATGAAATACATTGTGAGACATAGTTTTACATGTACGTATGAATTAACGTTGGTGGCTAAAACAAAGTGTACCCTATTGTAGTTGCTTTAACAATCCAGTGTGTTACATGTTTGTCAGCTTTAAATTCAGTACATTTGGTGAGACATTGCCATTGGCCAACGGGTTATATAAAAAAAGTAATAACTTATGGCTTACATAAAGCCAAACACAATAACAGCTACAGTGCCTTGCCAAGTATCAGTACAGTAGCAGTTATTGAAATTCCTTTTATAAAGGCATATACACCAGGTTGGAAGTCATAGCAAATAATTTACAAGAAAGGCAGCAAACACTTGTTCTTACAAGTTACATATTAACCAAACGACAATGGAGCCCAAACGCCACGATTTGCATTACTGACAAAAGCTTGTCCAACCTGTCTCTCACATACCCAGCATCGCAGAGATCTTACTCTTTATTTGCAGACAAAAGGTAATTGTAAATAAATATTTACCAGGTATCTTGAGATAACGAAGTGGTTGTATGACCTTAACAAAGCTCCCTCTAAACCTACATCCTTCATTATCAGATAAGTGAATCATGCAAGAATTTATTTCACACATTACACCCTGGAGGGTGAACTGCCTATTTTCAGTAAGCAATCATTAACACTGCCAGCCCGTATGCACAACAGAAATGCCCCATTAGCATATAACAGCTAATTTATGTTTGGTTTTTTTTTCCACCCTTCCTTTACCTTTAAAAAAAAAAAAATAATAATAATAATAATCATACAGGTTCTGGGCAGTTGTGCATTTTCATTTACCAAAGTAGTCATGCTAAAAGGTATAACTGGATAAGTTAACTTAGCTAGTACCCCCCTGGACTTCCTTCTGCCCAGATGGACTTCATTACTATACCATCCCTGTAGGTTTTAGTCAACATTTACAAATCACATTTAGTGATAACACTGAGAGGTATATTCACATATTTACTGTGGAGCGGCACTTTTGAGCAGATTTGGTTATTTCACCTTAAGACAAATGACAGCCCCACTGCGCCATCTTGTGTTGAGTTACAGATGTGACGGCACACTTGACAACACATGAAAGCCTACTGCACATCTAGATTGAAATAAAAAAATTAAAAAAAGAGAAACATAAAAGCCAAAAACATCTTTTTGGAGCATTTTATTACTTTTTTGACAAATATATATGAAGGTTTTCCTATTAAGGAAACATTCTTTCAAAAGATACGTTTACAGCAAATTCATTCCTGCAAAGAGACAGGAAACATGAGAAATCATCAGAAGACATGATGGAACTAACCATTTCTATTTGTGCCCAGGAAAGGTAAGGGTGCAATTTAATCATTATAATGAATCCATGAAAGCGATACAGAACTCTGTCAACGCCAATGGGACATTTTTCCAACATCCGAATTATCATGATACATGGGGTGACTTATTAGTTTCGCATCAAGGCACACAAGCATTGCTTTTTTTTGCCAAGACATTGGTCCCATTGGGCAGTACAACTGTACACTACAGAATAATAGTAAAAAAAAAAAAAATACATAACAGGGCTTGGTTTGCAGGATACAACAAAAAAAAACTCAGAATTTAGATCAATAATGTACACAGAAATATTGAGCTCAGAACTTGGGACCTCAGTTAGGGTTGAGTAACATTGGCGGTGACATCTCAAACACTTTGCTGAAATCGACCAGCCGTGACGGAAGACCTGCAACTCCTACAGAGGATGTAGCTCAGCGAGGGATCGCTTTTCCTGCAGATAGAACTCCTGGAAGCTCCTCTTTCCCTGCCTGAAGTTGCTCTCCCTCCTTGAAAACGGCAAGATGACCTGGAGTCTGAGCAGAGTTTCAATGTTACTAAAACTTCTTATCTGTGACGTCTTGAGCGTATCAAGCACAGTGGTGGGGAGATAGCCTGCCAGGGGATCCAACCATTTCTCCTTCCACGACTTCATCTCGGTGTGAAGAGAGCCCTGATCTGGCAAGTCCTCCTTGTACAGGCGGAACACAAGACCACTAAGAATGCTGGTTTCTACTTTGGACATTGCGTAAGGCACAATCTCCAGACACCTCAGGGTGTCCAATACCTTTTCTGTGAAGAGGTCGTCAATTTCTGCTATTGAGTGCTCTACAACCTTCATGCTGACTGACTCTTTGTAAAAGTCGCTCAATGGCTCCAGAAGCACTGAATGCAACATTGTCACGTGGAGTTTACAAGCCAGCGCAGTGGCCTCCTCGAACCAGGCCTTGTGATTGGTGTCAATATCACTCTTCAGTTTGCTGAGGGATGCTTTGAGATCGGGCAAATTATTCACAGCGAGTAACATATCTAAGGGTTTGCCCTGAAGAGACTGACTTAGCTTTTGAGTTACGCTCAGGATGTTCTTCTGCACCACTGTTGACAGGATGAACTCAAAGTTCCGGATCGCATCGAAAAACTGCGATGCTTGCTGCTGGTTTGAAGTACTTCCCTCCCCTTTCAGCTCATTCAAACAGAGCATGACGGCTTCTAAAATGTCTACCATCACCTCGTGCATGTCATGACTCTTCTCCCAGTTTTTGATGAGTTTGTCCCTCAGCTCGTTGCCCTTGCCTTCATCGTGCTGGAACACGTGCAGGATCACGTCTTCCAGTTTGTTCTGGCGGTCTACATCCTCTGTGAGCCAATGTAATATTTTCCCTATGAGAACTGCTCCGTCCGCGGCTTCTTCGGCGGGAGACGATTTAGCCAGCCATACGTTAAGAGACAAAGCAGAGCTGACCGATCTCACAGCCTGGGGGTATTTCTTCGCTATAGCTAAACTTACAGCCCTCATCTGAGCTCCTACTCCACCAACACTCAGGAAGGCCTGCCCTCTACAGTACTCCATGTTGAGCCCCCACTTCTCAGACAGGGCCGTCTCAATAGCATCTGCAAGGACAACTGGGTCTTCAACGAAAGGGATGAAAGCCAGCGTTTCCTCACACTGGATGTCCTCTTTGTTCAAGTACCTGATGCACAACGGGACATAGAGCTCGCCGTCGATTTCAACAGCTCGCTCGGTTATAACTGTAAAGAACTGAGAGTCCCACAGTTCTTTGAGGATTTGTTCACGCAGTTGAGGCTCATAGAAAGACACTGCGTTTCTCGGTCCCTGTGCGACTTCCAGTGTCCCTTCATTGTCAGCCGATTTCACCTCGCCATCAGCAGGCTTCTCCGCTACAATGGGGACGTGCGATTCTGTTGGTGCCGCCGGGTTTACTTTAGCGCCTCCTGATTAAAAAAATAAAATAAAGTTAATGCCACATGTACAAATTGTATTGATTATTTCTCATATCAGAATTACAATCAAAGCCATTGTGATTCTTGATGATAATCATGTTGCCATGAATGGACTTACCACTCTCCAACTTTAGTCTTTGGACAGTTCCCATCACCTTTAAAAAAACAAAAATATGTGCTCATTAGAATGGCCGTAAAAATGCTTGATTTCTTATACAACATGGTCATTTAAGAACAATCTCAAAACCATTTTAAAAAGGTACCTGGGAAAGACATGGACTGCTCTCTGGGTCAACGTCCATACACCTCTCAATGACCTCCGGCAGTCTCTGCAGTGTTGTGCAGTGAAAGAGGAGCAACACATGATCCTTCCTGCTGCCTTTGCATACAGTGTGTTTTAACAGATCCCTCATGGAATTCAGAGTGGTCTTCATCAGGTCACACTCCATGCTGACACTAGGCAGGACAGCTACTAGCCTAAGCATTGAGGCAACAGTTGGGTGGCTCTTTGACTCGGGGTGGACCAACGTTTCAGCGATGGATGATGGAGGAGCAGCATCCTGGTATTTTTCGCTCCAGACAGCGGCCCATGCGTTGATTTCCTGCTCGGCCGCTTCAGGCTCCAAAAGATCTGCAAGGTAGAGGCTGAATGGCTTGTCTGTGGACTCCGGCAAAATGGGCTGGGGATTGCAGGAGGGCAGTAACGACAGGACCGACAGGGCCTTCAAGTGGCTGTCGGAGAAGCTGTACTTCATTTCGTCAATGAGACTTCTGAGGAGAGGAACACTCAGATTTTCTCGGTAATATATCTCAGGAGATTCATAGCTGTTGGCTTCCTCTGAGAAGCACACTTGTTCAGGAGCTACCCTGGTTGCTAGCTGGAACGCCTGCTCAAACCAAGTCGAGTGCAGTGTGCTCACATTTTCTAACATTTTGCTAAGAGTCTCTATGATCGAGGGGATTTTTTCCACTTCACAGAGAATATCAGCAGGGTTTCCACAGCGGAAGACGGTGCTACTGTTACGGAGAGGAGCGCAAGCATTCTTCAAAATCACAAGGGTGACAATGAAATCCAGATTTCTCAGAGCGGTGGAGAGAACTTGCGCATGCATCGACTTGGCACCTATGGCACTAGAGCAAACAGCATCTAGGCAGCTGAGGATGCCCTCTAATGTGTCAGCGAGTATGTCAAAGAAGTCCTCTCTCTTTTTCCACCTCGAGCAACAGGTTTCTGGCATTTCATCCAGGGCCTCTCTTGGCATATTCAAAAGCCCATCAACAGCCTGTGCTAGCTGTCCCTCCAGACAAGGAGATTCATCAAAGAACAGCAGCAGGTCTTCTGTGATAGCCAACATTTTTGCTACTGAAGGGCAAGGCACACTTCCTGCCAGCCAATGGGCAAGGCCACAAGACTCACTGGGTGTTACGACGGAGAGCGGATAGCTACTGAGGAAATCCAAAGACATTTTCTTCAGGCTTTGATAACCTGAGCCCAAGTGCATGAATGCTTGTCCACGACACTGAGACATTGGTAAGCCCCAGTCTTCAGTGAGAATCTTTGCAAGGTTTTCTGCCTGTGTATCAACATGACAGTTTTCATCAAATGGTAAGAAACCCATGAGCTCTACTTTCGGAGCAGATTCTCCAACATACCTGACAAAAACAGGCAGGTGGGTCTTGTCAGCAATTTTAACAGGTTTGTCTGTGATAAGCGAGAAGAACGGCGATTCCTGTATTTCCTTCAGTATGACATCTCTGATTCCATTTATGAGGAGGTTCACCATTTCATCCTCACCTATTGAAGGTGTGCATTTGCTCTCATTTTTAGACCATTGGCACATGCTGAGCTCCTGGATGAAAAGCTCTCTGTCCTCTTCTGAGAGGTCTGAGAGACTGATATTCTTCTTCCCCAGTAATGTGGCAAGTTTGAATACCGTCGTCAAGCCTTGACGATTATCTCCAGAGTGCCCATTCTCTTCTGCGGGGTTCATGCTTTGGTCCTCCATCCTGTCAGGAGATTGCTGAATTCTAACTTCTTCACCGTCCTCCTTGACACAATCAACTAAATATATCAGGGGAGAGAACAGACAGAAGACAGTGGTTATGGTCATGGCAAAAAAGAAGCTTCTTTCAATAACTTAATATGGACATTAGTTAAAGTTCCCATATCATGCTAATGATATTTATATATCTTATTTATGCTTATTATAACACATTATTATTCTCATCCTGTCTGTCTGAATAATTCACCTTCAGTATGAAACGCTGCATTTTAGCACCCGTCTCCCGAAAAAGCCCCGTCTGCTCTGATTGGTCAGTGTTTCCGGGTCTTCCATATCTGAACTCTCGGATTCTCTGTCCCGTCATTGCAGTCGGGGAATGACTATAATGGCACAGTAGCTTGCTACCTATATAAAGTATAGTTGTGACTAGGGCTGGGACGATTCGTCGACGTCATCGAATAAGTAAATGTGTTGACACAAATAATTTGCGCCGAGCTCCCCGCCTACATTCATTTTTTTGTCAGGTCGACGGTCCAGTGAGTGAGTCAGAGATAGCAGCACTAAAGGACGAGTATGGCGAGTGGTGGCGACCCACAAGAGTTAGAGGACCCGCCGGCCTCTTTGATCGCAAGTTTGGGAAAACTTCGAGATTGTATGGCTGCAGCCTGGAGCCACCAGTCTCGTGCCCTCGTCTCATGTCCTCCCGCCTGGTGCGGTCCCCGCCTCAAAAACTTTGGTCTTCGGGTCAGTTCCACTAGTAGGCTACAGGCGAGAGAGTGGTGGATAAGACGAGGACTGTGTGTTGGCGTTGTTCAGCAGTTGTTGGGTATGTGAGTGGAAATACATATCTAACATGCTACCGCATATCCGACCCCATCACCCAGATGTGCCAATCACTGGAACCAGACAAAAAAAACAGTCCAACTTCTCCTCCCTACAATGCTTAACCAGCCTTTAGATAGAAATAATTAAAAAAATTAAATTAAAAGGGAGAAGAGCTTGGATGTTAAACAAGAGCTTATTCATTATTTTACCTACTGTTAAAAAAAGCAAATACAGGCTCCTCTTTTTGCACCTGCTCTGTTTACTTTACGTTTTTATTTTTGTATTCCTCCTGAAAGTGACTTTATTTTGTGGTTGGATTGATAGCCTACATCTGGCTTCAGGTTGCACTAAAAACTTGGAACAGTGCAGTGTTAAACAATTTTAATAAATAGAGATTTGAACCTTAATGAAATTAGTTTTGTGTAAATTGTTAATAATTGAGCAATGGGGAAATAGTCGCTAACTGAAAAATGTATCGTTAGATTAGTAGACTAATCGAAAAAAATAAGTTCTGACGGCTCGTTTCAAAGAACAGTTTCTGAATACGGGCTGTTTGCATTTCTCTGTGGATTGAGCATTTTGATACTTTCACAGTATTTATACAGCACCTCAACCTGCTTTGTAATCAAGCAAGACATGGAAATCTCACTTTTTGTAAATATGGGACTGTTAAGTCATGTAGTCTTATTACTTAGGAGTTGTTAATAAATGTAATAAAATCAACCATACCTTCCATATTATTTTCAGAGTCTCTGATGATACTTTTGGATTCCTTGTCCTGTGAATATACCAAGGTAAATAAAGTTAGTCTGGCTTTCATATAATCAATAAAATATAAGGAGCTTAATAAACCAGAAATGTAATACCCTGCCATTTTTAGAGAAAACATACAAGCACGTACCAGACATATACCCTCTAAGGCCTGGGGAGTAACCTTCAAACACTGGGTCACCATGCGGTCCAGGTCTCTGCTGAAGTCTGTGCCCACCTGCAGCATAGCCAAGCCCGGGGACCTGTCTTTGGGATTTGTATTTCTCAGGTACTCTTGGAACCTCTTGTGGCGCATTATGACACCACAGTCCTCCAGTGCTGTGCTGGGCAACACTGACATTATCCTCAGCAGTGCATTGATGTTCCCAAAGTACTGCATTAGTGGCAGGCGCAATGTGTGAAATATGGAGCCTGGGATGGTCACAGACGCAACTTTGGTCTTCCATGTGACTCTCCAACAGCACAGCTCTGTGAAGAAGTTGTCAGCATCAGGAAGATCACTGCTGTAGAGTGGAGGCTTTGACTTCAAGCTCTCAAACATGTAACTCACTGTGACTGAGCATGGAACTAGGGAGAGGAAGTTCAGAGCTTCTTTGTGGTCCTCTGAGAAATGATCCTTCACAGCATTGATGAGGTTATCTACTAGGGGCACACTTAAGCCATCTTTGTAAAAGCCGACTGGCTTCATCATGCCGTCTCTTTGCAAAGCATTTTCAGGCACTTCGATCTGCACTCTCAGACTCTGTGCCATTGCACAGGCCTCGTCAAACCAGTTCTGGTGAAACACCTTCATACTTGTTTTTACTCGGTTCAGAGTTGCCACAATACCACTGATTTGGCAAAGTTGGGACGCGGCACTGAAGTGGTCCTTTTGGAGACCCGCACTCAGTTCTCTGGTGAAAGAGGATGCATTCTTCAAGACCACCATAGCAATGATGAAATCAAATTCCATCACATTGCGGAGGAGTGCCCCAGCTTGGTCGGACACAATGGCCTTCCATCTCTGTGGGTTACTTTTGATTTTCTCCAGACATTCAACTAGGGGCTCCAGCATCTGCACAAACACCTCGTAAGAATCATGCTTCTCCTGCCAAAGGGCACAGAACTTCCCCTGAAACTCTTGGACCTTCTCATAGCTCTCTCTAAGACCGTAGGCTATCACGTGGTCTAGCTGTTTTTGCAGAGTAGCACTGCTGCCAAAAAACATCAAAACCTCTTCAAATGTATCCAGGGCTCTCTTCACAGCAGGCACTGGGATTGATTTTGACCACCACGTGTTGAAAGAGTAGGAAGAGCAGTGGGTGCTGATAGCAAGAGGATGAGTCTCCTGGACTTTGCAGGCAAAGGCTTTCAGCTTGTAGGAAACATCACCAGAGCCTAGGTATGCTTGGCCTCTGCAGTTGTTCAAATCAAGATTCCACTCAACTGTAACTATTTCTAGGAGACGCTGTACCATGGCGTCACAATCCAGATCTGCCTCAAGGAATCCCATCAACTCCAATCGCATGACATCAAAACTGTCCACAAACCTTAGGAAAAGTGGGAGGTAGTCTTTCTCCCCAAACTTCACAACACTGTCAATGAACAAGGAAAAGAACGAAGTCCCCACTTCCAAGAGGATTCCCTCCCTGACGGCATTTTCGCACACAGTGAGAACTTCTTTCATTTCTGACTTGGTCACATACTCGACCTCTCCTTCCTGAGTGGAAGCGTCGCAACGTTTCCTGCTTTGACTGCTGTACGCAGCCGTCACTGCAGCCTGCAAAGCAGATTTAAGAGCGTCTCTATCAGTCTCTGCACACTTCAGCTCCACAAGCCTTTCAGCATCCATCTCCAGGTTTATAAACTGTAGTTCTTCTTCAGTGTCCTTTTCTGCATGGTTCTCATGGGATGCCACTGAAATGAGAGGTGGCAATGGTCTTGTAAACTGACATTACAGTTAAACACATTAGTGAATAAGCAAATTTGCATATTTGTAGTTTAACAAAAATATTGTTCATCTTGCCCACGTTATTTTCACTCAAGCCTGCAGTCATTAAATTCCAAAAACTCTTTTCAGATGTAGCCATCATTGTGTCTCCTGCCCATATTTTGGTCTGTAGCTCTATTTCGAGAACAACTTCCCTTAAATTGGTATATTATGTGATAGACTAGCCTATGAAAAACCAAAATCTCTGCACGCTGAAATGGTAAATAATTTCAAAGCCATCTCACCTTGGGGAGGCTTCGCCTTTGTGTCATCATCCTGCAACAAACACACACAAAGTATTATGCAATACCAGGTAGAACAGTTGTTTCATCACCAAAGAGGGCAACGGAATTTCAAATGTATTCTGCTTGTGAAAATCTACTGACCGTTTGCAGCAGTTGTAGGATGTCTGGATGCTTCTGGGCGTATGACTCCACCATTTGCTCAACATTAAAGTGCACATCTTGGTTCACGTAGACATACGCCATGCTGCATTGTCTTTGGTCCTCTGGTGTGGCTCTCAGGTACGAGTGGCACCGCTCCAGTACCATATGGTATTGACCGTACACATCTGTCTCTGCGTTTACACATGGAACAGTGCCCAACACCCGCAGCAGGCTCTGCACATTCGGGTAAAACCCAATATCTGGAATCTTGAGTGTAGCAAACACAGTGGTTGGTAGGATCCGGCGCTTGCTCGCATGCCTCCACTTCACTTCCCAGCAACCAAGCTCTTCGTAGAATGTGTCAGGCCTGGCAAGGTTGTTCAAGTTAGCATCTGCTACTTTATCCCTGCGGATGCTGAAATTGTGGTCAGCCATGTAAGACGGCACTAACGAAAGCCATCGGAGAATCCTCACCATCTCTGTACTGAACACTCTCTTCACCTCTGCAACGAGATACAGCAAGACGGGCCGGCTTATAGTTTCCCTGTAAAAGTCCTCCAGTGGGGTTTCAGTTGTGTCTCCTTGGTCCCCCTCTGGTTTAGTGACCTCCACTCCCAGCTTCTTCGCTCTGCCAGCTGCATCTGAAAACCACTTCCTGTGGAATATTGCAAGCTCCTGTTGGTATTTGCTTACCAGCTTTAAGGCATTGGATATGGTGTACTGCAACGTACTGCTGATGCTAATTATTCCCCTGAGACTCGAGTTGAGTATACTAACACAACAGAGGGTGTTCTTCAGAATAACAAGTGTGATGATGAAGTTGAAATTCTTCAAAACTGGCTTGAGCTTGGCCATCTGTTCAGCAGTATTTTCATCTACCTTTGAAATCATCTCATTGATGCAGTTCAGGAAAGGCTCCAGAATGTCTAACATGGTCTGGAAGGCGTCAGTGCCATACTCCCAATTCTCACTGACGGACGCCTTGATCCTGCCCACCTCCCCTTTGATATGCCCATACGCCATCTGTATCTTTCCCTCCAATCTTTTGCACAGCTCTGGTGTTCTCCTGAGTAACAAGGCCACCTCCTCAACAGCATTAGCCACAATTTGAATGGAGGGCACAGGCATGCAGCGGATAATCCATATGTTGAAGGCATATGGGTCACTTGGTGACAGAACTACCTGTGGGAACTCCTGCAGAATCCTGGAGGTAAGGTCTCGCATTTTCTGACACATGCTGCCCGTTATCAGATAAGTCAGTCCTCTGCAGTGCTCCATCCTCAGCCCCCACTTGTTACGCAACTCTGAGAGAAGCATGTAAAACAGATTCTCTACATCCATGTCGCATGGTAAGAACCCAATGAGGTGCTTTTGTGGGAACCCATCTACCGTAACGGACCTGATGAAAACTGGGATCTGGTCCTTTCCCTCAATGCGTGTCACATCCTGAAGCAGAATGGAGAAGAAGCGTGCCTGTCGGAGGCTGTTTTGGATCTCTTCCCGCATGAGGTCTTCGCTGAACTGGAGGATTTCTTTCTTGTCAATTTTCTCCACACAGATACGATTGAGAGCCTGCTGTCCTCTCGCACCTCCGATTGGCTCGTCAGTGTTGATGTTTGCACCATTTATGCTGAATCCAGTCAGTGCCAGGATTTCCTTGAAATAGACTTTCAGCGTCTCTTTTGCGTTAGAGCTGGCTCCATCCTCCTGGGTTTGGTTCTCTTTTTGCAGTTCAGGCACTGCACTGTTCTCTCCAGGTACCTCTCTACTCTTCTCAGTCCCATCTGTATTTATTGCTGTGTTTTCTGATGGGAAAGAGAAACATCGTATTGAAATGCTGAGATGATTTTAAAAATGCTAATTCAATTAGTGAATAAACATTTACAAAAGGGGCGATTAAATTCTAATATAGACTAAAACTCAAGGGTCCTTAAATAAGGGGATTTATTGAAGCTATAGTGCGTAGTTTCTGTCACCCCATGAGGAATTCTAAGTAATGACAGCAAAACTGTCAGCGTGCCCACATGATACAAGCCTTCCGTGATCCCCACCCCTCCTCCACGCAGTTGCTAGTAGCCAAGGAGGACACGGAGGATTAAAAAAACATGATGGACTCTTCAGAAGAGGTAATTATCTTCACTCGAGTTTCTGCGCGGGAAAGTCCCTGGACGCCACAATCTTCTGAACATAGCCATACTGAGAAATCCAGAGAGAGTTGTGTGGAGCTGATAGTCTTAATTAGCTTTGTAGCAACTCATTTGGCAAAGGCTCGAATGTAACGGACGTTCATTAATGTCAAAAAGTTACGCACTAAAGCTTTATGGAATGAAGTGAAAAAGTTACTGTACCTTTTGTTTTCTTCACAGAGGTAGGGTCCTCTTCAGACTAGGCAGATGGAAAGGATAATTACAGGTTTACATTTTTAGTGTCTTAATGTCTGATGAAAAATGTTCAGAAGAGAAACGTTAAAGATTGAATAAAATACTTACAGGATCTCTAGCTCTTTTCCTGTTGTAGGTTGATTGATTATCCACAGGCATTGTAGAGTCAAATATTGTTGGAACAGCATCGTCCGTCAACACAAAACTGGAGGAGCTCTGAAAAACAAAAAGCAGGAGATCCTACATGTGTGCTAATCCCCAATATTCTATGCGAAACGGCCAATTTCCCATCAACAAGTTCATACCATATGATATTGGGCTGAAATATAACTATATACAGTAGCACTGGACATCACTGGGTACACGTTGAGTAGTTGTACAACTATTTAAAAAAGAAAATAGGAGTTTTACATTAAACTGTCTAATAACCCAAAGTGTTTTAAAGGAAGATATGATTTTAAAATTTAAAAATAATTTGGAATTAAAATAGCCCCCCATCATCACATCCCCTTCACCATACCTAGAGATTGGCATGGTCTTATTTCAGTTAGCCTAATAGCTGGTTTGATTTGCATTGAGAGATGATTTTATGGAAAGTACCCCATGCCAATCTCTAGGTATGGTGAAGGGGATGTGATGATGTGGGGGGGGCTATTTTAATTCCAAAGGCCAAGGGAACTTTATCAGGATCATAGTATCCTGGATCCATGAAATAACTGGCCTTTAAAAATAGAAATCTGCCTGCCTCTATGGGAATTTAACATAGGGGTGTACTGACTTATGCCCCCTGTATTTTAAGGAAGAACATTTATTTATTTACGATACATTATTCATTCACAAAGAAAATTTGTGTCCTTAAAGATTGGACTTTTCCTCATTTTTTTAATTAAGGCATTAAGATCAATTTCCAAAAGATGTTTTTTTTATTCCTCTTTTTAGTCAACTTTAGCATGGGTGTGTAAACTTATGCAAGCCACTGTATGTATGTATGTATGTATGTATGTATGTATGTATATATATATATATATAAAACCCACCAACTTGTGTTAATCCATTGAGTTACATGTGATGTGTTTGCATTACATTACTGATTGCACAAATGTGTTTCTATTATTCTTCCCCCCTTGTGTAAATGAATAAGGAACATCAAAAACACCTGTGTGTGTTTTGGCTGTTGTATTAAAGTGTATTAGATTGTGCAGGTGTTTCTAATAAAATGGTAATCCAGATTATCCTCGAAGCACAACAGGTGTTATTAGCCTGCAGTATTTATACACGCTAGTTCTTTTTATAACAACACTGGTACTATAATAACAAAACAGGGAGCAAAATGATCATATTATTATAATAACACAAAAGGGTAATGGGCAACAGGTTAGCATCTTACCTGATGAGAGATCACAGCGGGCTCAAAGTGCTTTGCACAAAGTCTGTACAGCTTATGCAACTGCTCAGGTGGTTCTGATTCCAAATCTGGGCGTTGACAGTTGTTCAACCATTGTTTGCATCTGAAAATCACAAGGGGAAGAATGACATAAATTGTTGGGGTCACAGCCATAGACTTAAGAATTACACTGAGCATAGTCAAAAACACTTGTGCATTAATATTCTGCACTCTAAAAATATTAAATAAAGACTTAACAGACAAACCCTCGAGGTTTGCCTGTCTTCAACACTGTTCATTGTGATGCACCCGTTTAATATGGGTGAGCACGGTGACTTTGCATTACTACATGTCACCATAGTAGTAGGTCTTAATGGGACCCTACAGGACTGCTTGAGCTAGGCTACTTCCTTGATCTAGTTTGTAAGATAGGGAAACAATAAAAGCACAAGAACTTAAAACAAAATGTATTCACTAATTATTACAAGGTGACATTATGTTCTTATTTCAGAGAGTTCAACGTGTTTACTGAGTGAAGTGGGAAAAAATAGCGAACTGAAATTAATATTACAAGTGTATGCATTGTGCAGAGCCAGACACAGTATTATTACATTTGTCCAAACGACTGTATGCACGCTAGCTTTAACAAAAAACTGCCAATTGCTATCTTGAAAGGATTAATCACTAGGCAAATACATTTTTAGGCAAATATAACATCCATGCACAACTGTTTGTTAGAGACGCTGTTGATGCTTATTGCACATGCACACGGTTATGCTACAAGAGGTCATGTCTGCAACAATTGCATGGATTTGGTACAACCACTGATATTAAAGAAAGAAAGAGCGAAGTTATACGTTTTTGCTGAAAAGCCTATCAATTTTACGTGAGCTCTTTGCTTTCATTCCATCTTTTATAATACAATTCATCCTTCCTCTTTCTCTCTCTCTCTCTCTCTCTCTCTCTCTCTCTCTCAACGGATTGTATTGATGCATGCACAGAATAAGTGTGGATGGATTTACCCACAAGCAAATGAGATTTACTTCTCTCAATTTAACACAATATTAGATTAGAGTAGCAGATTAAAAACGAGCACACAGAGCAAAAGGACAGACTACAAACTGCGGGGCTGGACGTGAAATATGTTCAGACCCCGTAATCTTTTTCAGTCTTTCCTTTGGCTTGGAGGTTACATTTCCTGTCCACAGACACAGTGCTGCGATACAGACGGCTGAACTGCAGCTGCCATTCAATCACAGTCCTTAAATCTGTTCTACCGAATAGATTTTTATGTAACATATACACACTCTTATAATTGCACAATAATACCGGAATCTCAAAACAAACAAATAACAGCTCGTTAAGTGATAATATCAGTATAAAACAGGGGGCGCTACACTGCAATTTATTCATTGGGACACAACCTGTTAAAACTACGTAAATATAAGTTTAACCAGATAGTGTTCACAGTGAGCTGTTCTGCACGATTACTGTGTATTATTAACGCAGTTTGGATGGAAATAGCCACAATTATGCCACCAATGAGGTATTTCATGTTGCTAAGCTAACGTCAGTTCTTCTACTAATGATACCACACTGTCGAGACGGTAGGTGTCGTGTACCGATAGCTATTTAAATTACAGCGCAAAAAGTTTTAAACTATGGTTTCTTTTGGTTTGTGGCTTAACTGAACACAAAGATGAACTGATATAAGCCAATACCATACGTTGGTGTTGGTCTCCGAGTCTGAATGAGTGAACGGAGTCTATTTCACATGGACTTTTCTTTCAAGAGTACGTTAACGTTAGTCTGCGCCATTTTCGACAGAGTTGTGTCACTGTTAGCCAACATGATGTTAATGCTAACGCCAGTGCTAACATTGGATAGCTAACACATTCATTTAGCATGCTCAGTGGCTATTTTTAACCCACAATTCAATGAAACAAGAACAACTCTTACCGCTCTGGATCCAAAGGGAAGCTGAAAAGTGGAGGGGAGTTTTCGGATTCCCCTTGCTGGTAATTACAGTTCGCTGCGGCGCAGCAGTCAGTCATTTTGGACTGCAATGTTGCTAGCTAGCAAGTTAGCTAGCTAGCTTAGCTGGCGGTTGCAAGCTGGCAAGCCTACTGTGAGCAAACCTGCAGGAGTCTACAGAGCCATGCCTTGGGCAAAATCTACAACCGACACAGTTGAGTTTTAACGTTATTTTTGATTGTGTCTCTTTGGTAAACTAAGAACCTACTAATTCCATGCTTTCAAAAGTTGATGTTGCGTGATGAGCCAAGAGTCGCCGAAAGCGTGTTATCCCATCAACCAGGAACTAGACCCGTGTTGTACATAATGTTACCAGCAGAGGGCAGAATGGCACTGTTAGGCCCGGCCAAAGAGTTTCATTGTCAAGATAATTCACATCCTGTTCTAGTTCTAACCGAGCAAAGCATGAAAGGGCCTCAGAATCCCAGGGGCCCCGAAACATAGTGTCAAATGGTTTGTGCTAGTTTTTCTTTTGAAAACTTGGTGGTATGCACCACTTAAAGCACAGTATCAACTAAGGAACTTGCAGGTGTATCCATATATACTTTTATATTTGCGTATAAATTATCTTGGAATACATTTCAATTTATTTTTCAATTGAGTAATATATTATTAGAGTATAGCCATGCTCTTGTTGTTTTAAAGGAAGATGTGATTATTTTAAAAACCCAATCACATTATATATACAGTGGCTTGCATAAGTTTAAACACCCACGCTAAAGTTGAATAAAAAGAGCAATAAAAAAAAACAAAAAGATCTTTTGGTTAATTGATCTTAATGCCTTAATAAAAAAAAAAAAAGGAAAAATCCAACCTTTAAGGACACCAATTTTCTTTGTGAATGAATAATGTATCGTAAATAAATAAATGTTCTTCCTTAAAATACAGGGGGCATATGTCAGTACACCCCTATGTTAAATTCCCATAGAGGCAGGCAGATGTTTATTTTTAAAGGCCAGTTATTTCATGGATCCAGGATACTATGATCCTGATAAAGTTCCCTTGGCCTTTGGAATTAAAATAGCCCCCCCACATCATCACATCCCCTTCACCATACCTAGAGATTGGCATGGGGTACTTTCCATAAAATCATCTCTCAATGCAAAGCAAACCAGCTGTTAGGCTAACTGAAATAAAACCATGCCAATCTCTAGGTATGGTGAAGGGGATGTGATGTTGATCATATGATGATTTTTGTATTCCTCTTTTTAGTCAACTTTAGCACGGGTGTGTACACTTATGCAACCCACTGTGTGTGTGTGTATATATATATATATATATATATATATATATATATAAATAAACTTATCTCAGAATTTCTGAGGTAATTATCTCATTAATTCAGAAAAACAGGGCAGATATTTATTTTCTCAAGTGAATGCATTAAGCCTTTGTGATTTCTGCATAGGTATTTTTAAGTTGTTTGTAACAGACCTTGTTTCAGAAAAAGGTTGAGAAAAATAAAATATACTCACAAATGAGGACCACAAAAGGTTATTAAACCCAAGAGACAACCTCTTTATTAACATGTTTAGGGAGAGATTAATAGTGGATCCCTGTTATCCAACTGTTACATGTCAGCAATACACTGAGTGACACAGCAAAAATACTTTAATAAGGCTTACAGGAGTAAATAACTCACACTCTTACACATGAAAAATGGACTTGAAAAGCTGGAATCAGGATTCCTATTCACCCTGGGAAGGTTGCAGGGTGGTAACAGAGTGGCCAATACTGGCTGCCCAAAATATAACATGAAAACAGCATAAAAGGATTAACATTACAAAAAGAAAATTCAAAAATTTCTGGTATTTATCACTCAACTGATGACACTTTGCAAGCCAGTGTCTCATTCATTTACATTCTACATTTCATCTTCTTACTTCTACATACTTCAGTATGCGGGCTCGATAGTAGAAAAAAAAAACAACATAAAAAGCTGCCTGACTCAATAAAAAGCTGTGGATCTCCAGAGGATTAACTACCATAATCACAACCCCTCTCTGTCAGGGTATGTCCTCATGTAGACCTCAACCATTGAATCCAGATCATACTCAACATCATTGTTAACATACAGAAGAGCGAGACTTTTTGATTTGAATTTGTCAGGTGTGTGCTCTATGTACATCTGGAAGCGCTTGTACGCCACATCACAGCTGTCCTCCAGGGCCAAGGTGGGCAGGATGCCGATCAGCCTCAGAACGGCAAGCATGTTTGGGAAGAACTTCACGTCGGCCAGCTGCAGTGTGTCATGGAGGTTGGACGGAAAAGTCTCGCCTTTGCCCTTTTTGCTCCATTTAACCCACCAACAGTGCAGCTCAGCGGAGAGGGTTCCTGCATTAGGGATGTTGTTTTTAAACACTTGCACGTTCTCCTCGTCGGGTTCAGTAGACTTATACTGCTCTATGACGGCAGGGACCAGTGACAGGCATCTCAGAGCCTTCACGTGGTCCTCACAGAAGAGTTCATTCATTTCTCTGGTGATGTGCTCCACCACGGGAACAGACAGGTGCTCCTTGTAGTGAATCTCCGGCCGAATGGCTCCAGAGTCCAACTGGTGCTTTCTCAAGAAGGAGCGAGGCACCTTAACTGGGATCTCCATTGCAGCAGCTAGGTTCATGGCCTCGTCGTTCCAGAACTCGTGATACACGTCGATGTTGTCGGACACTTCCTTCAGGGAGTGAAATACAGCTTTTAAGCTGGCTGCAGCAAAGTGGGCGTCCGCCGCCCTCCCTCGCATGTTCTTCCCAAACGCTTGTGTAAGCGTCAGAACGCTTTTCAGCACGACCAGCGCCATGACAAATTCAAAATCAGCCAGTGCTTTTGAAATCTCCAAGGCGTTGTGTGTGACTTGATCGTCCCACCTCATGTCCTCGTTGTCGTGAACGCTGTCTACGCAGAGCAGCAATGCCTCCAGGAGTTCCCCTGCCACCTCGAATGCATCATTTCCTCTGGTCCAGCTTGTTCTACAGATCTCCTTCAGTTCCTTGGCCTTCTCTTCTTTGTCCGGGTAGAAAATCGAAATGGCGTGCTCCAACTCCAACTGCAGCAGAGGGGACTGGCTGAAGAATGACTCAATCTTCCTAAAGGTGGACATAACAAGCTGGACCCCTGACAAAGCCATACCATTTGCCAGCGACAGGTTCAATGGACGAGTAGATCTTAGCGTAAGCACTGCCGTTGGATACCTCTCCGTCAGTTTGGCAGCAAATCTTTTCACTTGACTAAAATGTGTCCCAGAGCAGGAGTGGGCTTGACCTCTACACTGTTCCATATCCAAGCCCCATTTGTCAGTCATTTCAGACAGAAGTTTCTCTGCTAAGGCATCTCCATCGCCTTCAAAGGACAAGCATCCAACGAACCTCTCCCGCTGGCAGTTAGACTGGTCCACATAACGGAGAAAGACGGGGAGGTACCATTCTCCTGAGATCCTCACCAAGTCATCAGTAAGTAATGAGAAATAGCCATTTTGTTGAACTTCCTCCATCAGCTTACCGCGGATGAATTTCTCGCACGCCTCAATCAACTGATTTAGCTGAGCTGAGGAGCAGCACTCCTTATTCACGTCGTACCTCTTCTTAAGGACTTCATCGCCACAATTCATGCGATATTCTAACAATGACTCAAAGTTGCTTGACCCGAGGCCATCCTGCTTATTATCACCAGGCCCTGTCGGAGGAATGCTCTTTTCTCCCAACAGCACAAGAACTTCAAATAATGACTTAAGATACTCTTTGTATTCCTCTTCATCTGGGACAGTCTTGGCATCTTTCTCAGCTGTCTCTGCTGGAGACAGTTTGATTTCTAAAAAAAAAAAAAAAAAAAATAATAAGAAGAAGAAGGGAAAAACAAACAGTTGCAAGAAAGAAACCAAATGTGGGTGTGGGAGTCCTTTGTTTCACCATCACATCAGGTAATAAACGTGTGAATGTGTTGATATTTACTACTTACTTTTCCCCCCCTCTTTGTCTGTTTCTTCTGGTTTGATCTACAATAGTCCAATAGTCAAATTATAAATGTGATGACATAGAAACAAAAAAACCCATTTAAATGAATTTAAGATTTCTTTTACCCACCGTCTGTTTACTGCGCTTCACCTGCCCATTTTGAGGTTGGCTTGGCACATCAAAGATAGTTGGTATGGCATCATCCTTCAGCACTGTGCTCTGAGAGTCCTGAAAACAGAGTCAAGGGAGAAATTATACAGCGAGAGCTTTATTGTCTGTCCCAAAGCAGTGACAGAAATGCTCTTTCGACAAGGCTCATTTAAAACACACATCTAAAACATATCAAAACAGCGTCTGTACAGTGCTTACTGTATGTTGTTCAGATTGGTTACTTCAGAAGGAATGAAAGTGGAACTTTGTACCGTCTGCCTAAAGGCCCGGACACACAGAGCCGCTAATCGGCCGTTGGACAGTCTGGCGAGGTCGGTGACTCGAGTCTGTTCAGTGCGTTCCGTGCCGTGGTCTGTCCGAGGGGCCGTCGGCCTTCATTTTGGCTGATTTCACATGTACAATCGGCGGGGCGGGCACTGCTGACAGTCGGACACAAATGACCAATCTGATTGGTAGAGTGCTAACCCAGAAACAGGGAGCGGGAAGAGCGTGACTAGAGTCTCTCAAAATCTGACGGAAATCTTTTAAACTGACCTTTGTCGATCTGAAATGAAGACAGATTCAGCAACTGCACGGCCTATTTCTCACTTAAAATGTTTTCAGAAACACGTTTCAGTGAACTATTTTAGTACAATATGAGATCGTATTCTGAACAAGCCGCCATGACAGTCTGTCTTTGAATTTCCGGAGAAACAAAACCCACACGACGCGTGACGCGTCCTATCAGCTGCTGGTTTTCATTATTGCCGACAATACAGATTAGCGCCGCCTGCTGTTATGGAGACGTTTTACGTCTCGTCGCTTTGGTGTGTTCTGAGGCACTTTTTTGACCAGAACACTCGGGGAGACTGATCAGTCCAACTGCCTTTTCTGCCGACGGTCGGCCGTCTGGTTGGTGTGTAAGCAGCTTTATGGTAATAACTGGAAAGAGTGGTGGAGGGGGCGAGAGAGGTCCTCTGTGATTAGGGTGGCCTTCCTAATCACTGAGCGGTTGTACAGTTCAGATTGTCCTCCAAAACCTGTGATCCAAAACCATATGCAACTTGAAAACATACTGTAACTTACACTCTCGACCGAAGATTTTTCAAAATGTTTCCCACAAAGTCTGTAGTATCTGTACAACTGGCCTGGTGATTTGTCCATGAGATCTTGCCTCTGGCATTTTTCAACCCACTTCTTGGACCTGAAAGGAGAAGTTAAACCAAAATGAGAACAAGTTTAATAGTCAATGGAAAATTTGGATTTCAGATTTAGTTATGGTTCAGTGCTATATCAATTTAACAACTGTGACAGCTGCCCTCCCCCCCCAATCTTTAAATACTAGTAACATTGACGGACAATCTAATCGTTAACAATACAACAAACAGAAGCATGTATAAAACAACCCTATAAATGAATGGCAGGTGACACTTATCTCTGGTGTAGATTAGTAAGGCAATGATGTTTCTTTAGCTGAGGATAGCATGAGCTATTATAAACCACAATTGTTAACAAGTTATTATTATTATTATTATTTAACCTCCTCCCTTCTGGCAGGCGCTACAGATCCCTGCGCACAAAAACAACCAGACATAAGAACAGCTTCTTTCCCACTGCCATCACTCTACTGAACACTGATAAGTGGGGTCATCCCCACTTTGGCCACTCACCCTCTTCTCTACACATTACATATCATTCCAATATGCATCTTGCACACTACTTTGCACTATTACTTTTTGCACTTTACATCCCACTCCATGTGTACTTGACTTGATATTATGTCTTATTTGTAGATTATGTTGATATGTGCCTATATGTATATTGTTGTCTCTATTGTACAGTATGTGTCTACATTACTATTTGTCTACTGAATGTTTACTACCACATCTTCGTTTAATGTTTACTACCACATTTGTTGAATGTATAGAGAGAGTTAACACCTACCTGAGTCTAATTCCTTGTGTATGGAAGTATACTTGGCCAATAAAACTGATTCTGATTATGTAGCACAGCAATTCAAATGGGTAAAGCAATTAAGTAACTCTCTTTAGTTTGATTCACAAATGCATGCTCCTGAAGATGCAATGTATGGATGGATACAGACGCTTATAGTACAGTTCATTATACACCAACAAGTGAAGTCACGCAGCCTGCGTTGCAACTGCTACAGTAACGTCAAGCCATGCTAGTGAGCCAGCATTCAAAATCCAACCAACCTGGAACTAGCTCACCTAAATGGAATGCCGTCCATTTTACTGTCAATCAATTCCACATCAATTTCACGAGTTAACGTTACACTTTCGCTGCTATAAAAAAAAGGTCTATTCAAGGTTATGGACTTGCCCTTTTAGAAATAATACACTAAATCGGCATCCGCTGCAGTTGCGTAACTAACGTCCTTAACTACATGCAACTGTAGTAATGCTATTTTATACGTATGTATTGTATTGTGTAACACCGACTTTGCCAAAAAATGTTAACAATCTGCAAAAGGTCTAATGATGTGCCAGGTGTGTCTACATTTAGCAAAAAGCAAGGGCACGTTAATCTGTCGAACGTTTGAATGGAGTTTGCGTGTTGAGCGGTAAATAGATATAATACATATTTCGTAACTGGTTTAATAAAGGACGTGGTACAGGGCGGAACACATATCAAATGTTGCTGAAACAAAACTTCAATAATTCAGCCAAAGTTACCCTCGTTTCAAAATCTTGTCGTTTTTTACGTAAAAATAAACACTGTTCTGGGTTCTTCTGTTCTGAACAGTTAGCTAACGCTAGCTTGAGAGCTTCCTGTTAGCTTTAGCATCTGTAAGTTACCTTTCTGGATCAAACGGAAACCTGAAGAGAGGGTCGGATTTGCCACTTGTACAGTTCGGCACAGCGCAGTGATTCTGCATTATTCGTTTGTATAGGCCTACTTCTTTTTTTGCGGTGTGAAATCCTTTTGTGGGTAGCCAATTATGTTGCTAGTTAGCTGTCAAGCACCTTCGTTGAGCAGCAAGTTAATTTCCGTTTTTTTCTTTCAAAATAAAGTACATTGTGTTTGAATACGGTAACTCAAATAAAACGTCCTAATGTAAAAACGCACTTTCTTTTTATGATTTTTTTTTTCTTTTTCTTTTTCAAGCCTGACATTTTATTATCCATAAACCCTCTAAAAATGTCCCTAAGCCAACTAGGCTATTTTAGGTTGTCAAGTCAAACGGTGAACATGTTGCATATAATAGTATATAGTATTCATATAAAAACAAATGTATGTATGTAAAAAAAAAAAACAATAGTGCTAACTCCAGAGGATTCATATTGTTGTTTTCTATCCTCAGTACACTTGTAGGTGAAGTGTATGTTTTTTGTTTTGTTTCTGATTGTAATTTTGATTATATTTTGAAGGCAAATTCGCTTGCTTGTTCAAACAATTTTGTAAAACTTGTGCCATGCGCACCAAATCGCGCGCCGCGCTTCTTTCCCATAATCCTCAGCAGTCTTCAAAACAAACCGCCTCTGGTTGAAAACATGCCATGGCATACTTCAAAACATGGTATTGTATTGTTGTGCGTTTTGTGAAGTGAAGTTCAGTTCATAAGAATAACACACATACAGTCGTTGACTATCAGTTATTATTGTTTTGACTATCATTAAAACACAAGCATTTGCATTGTTCTACTTGTGAAGTAGTATTGTCTTAAATATTTAATTAAAGCTATAGACCCCATCTCCTCATACGCCAGTGGAGTATTTCTTTCTTCTTTTTTTTTTACACTCAATTTATATTATTGCAACGTGATGTAAATATGTTTCCTGAAAACTGCTCTTGTTAGCTTATTTCCCCGCCATGCTATCTACTGTAGGCAATAGCTGTTTGTTTTTTACTTCATCACCATTGTTACAGAAGCTGTCATGCATTGGGCGTGTTGTAGCTGTTTGCATGGACCGTCCGGTACTACTGGAATCCTATTTGCGTTCAAACATTCAAACAGAAGGGACGATGAAAACTTGTGGGATGAAAGAAAGTAGTCTTCTTCAGTTCTCGTTCTTAGTTTTGAGACACCCTATTGGTTAATTCTATGATGTCGCGATACTAGTGTGGCCAATCGCAGCACAGCAGCACCAAGTCAAATCAAATATTTTGTAGTGAAGCGTCCAGAGTTGTTCTGCTTCGGATCGGGTGGGCATTCTCCTCGCGTTGAAATATATAACAGAGACCACAGCAGAGTAAGTTAACGTTTGTTTACAACTTTACTCTAATATAGATACAGTCAGCCCCCCTCAACTCCATCTAACGTCCCGCTAATATTAACGTCTATTCGCTTTTATCCCTCAAGTCAGTGAAGTTGTTAACTTCACGCCCAGCTGCTAAGCTAATATTACAAATTTGCACGGAGAGTAGATTTAGTTTCCTGCAGTATCGTAACGTTTTGACAGTGTGTGGGGAGTTTTAGGGGCAACATCGTGAAAATAAAGACACTCGGCATGCTAGATGTCATGCTTGTATAACGTTATATTGTTTGGATGCCTTTCAGAAATCTTCATTGATTGAACCTGGTCGAGGCTTCACAATGGACAATGTCGCAGTTTCAAGACGGAACCACAAGAAAGTAAGTTGTCATATGCACTAACGTTACTAATGCGTTTTTTTTGGCCCATGTCCAATCTACCTAATGGTCTTATTGTTTTTAATGTTATTAGGGAAACAAGGAAAATGCCCAGCCTGCATATGGCAGTAAGTCCTTAACGAGAAGAGAGAAAACGTCAGTTACTCCCTTTCAGCTGGCAAGTAACACAAAAGAGCAAACCTTGGCAAGAAACGGCTCTCTTAAAGCCAAGGTGGACACAACAGCTCTGAAAAAGGCAAAGACTGTACAGAAAGATAGGAAAGGAGCAGCTGCTACTGATGTCAAACTACGACAAACGCATAGCCGCTGCTTCCTCACGGAACAGGCTGTGAGAACCAAGAAAATGGTTGCAGAAGCTCCAAAGCCGCCGGCTGCTGTGCCGTCATCAAAACCTGCTCCTGGCATGTACAAAGGCAAGATCGTCCAGTCAAAAATAGGATCCATGTGGAAGTCAACGGCCACCGTGGGCGGGGCAGATCCCAAACCACCAGCACCCAAAGCAGAGGTCCAAAGGGTTGGAAACGTGACTAAACGCAGGTCCATCTCCGTTGCTGACCTGCCTGTGCATGTCTCACAAAAACCTGCGGCGACGAGGACCAAGTCGGTGTCGGATGAAGCTGCTCGTGTGTCCAAGCCTCCCGCCACCAGCCGTCCTCGCGCTGGGTTGTACAATGCTCGCCCTGCTGCCAGAACCGTCCCAGCAACGCTAGCCGGTACCAGCTCCAGAAACGCCAAAGTGGCTCCCGCCAAGGGAAGTGGGACTCGAAGCGCAAAGCCAAAGATTCCAGCAGCAGACAAGAAGGTCACCAAACCTCCTGTGTCAAATGCCCTCAGTCAGTACAGATTCACCATGGAGACTGCCGAGGAAAGAAGGTAACATTTTTCTGACGTGTACCACGTTTGCCTCAATGTTGCTGCACGTCTGAAATGCTCAAATGTTTGTGTGTGTTTTTTTTTTTTGTGTGTGTTCCCTCTGCAGAGCGAAACTGGCCGAGTGGCTAGCCTCCAAGGGCAAGACTTTCAAGAGACCCGCCATGACAACAGCAGAACCCTCTAAAACCAAAGTCTCTGCAAAACCGGAAGCTGATCCCGAACCGCGGTCCACGTCTTCTGTTGAGCCTCAGCCGACTGCACAGTGCAACCCTGAACCCGAAACCGGACTGGAAGCACACAAGCCAGGCCCTGCTACTGCTGCTCACTGTTCCGGGTTAACACCCAGCCAAACTCCAGTGATCACGAACACCACGCTGGACCTGCTCGAAAACTCTGATGCCGATCTGCCTGTTGGCCCACAGGACAGCATGGATGAAGTAAGGAAACAGGCAGGCTTTCTGTTGCTGCTTTTTAGCTGGATTTTTAAAAAACAATATGACCTAGGGCAGTGAACCATGTTCTTTTCTTTGTTTCATTGTGACAGGTTGTGGTGAACCTGTGTGCCGCTTTGGATTCCTTAACATACGAGGACGGTAAGTTCACCAGTGGCTGTCCACTATGATTTGTTTGAAGTAGAGTGGTGCATTTGGGAAATCTTGGGTTGGAATTATTAGGTTGGTTCCTTTTTTTTTTTTTTTTTTTTATAAAATGGATCTACTAGCCAAATACCACCAGCAACCTTGTTGCTGGTGGTATTCCAGAAAGATGAATAATGGGTTATTGTGTCTGTAGTTGCCGTAGCACTCTGTACAGATGCTTCTCGCACTCACCCTGTCATTTGTGTCTCCATTAGAGCTTCCACAGGTGACGGATGTGCCCAATAATGTTGAAATGGAGGACGGCAAACGGAAGGATGAATGTAAAACGGAGGAGCGGAAGGAGGAAATGCACGAGGAGGAGGGCGAGCAGCCAAAGGTTGAGCAAGTGAAGGATGGAGTAGAAGAAAGTAGTGACCAGAAAGTGGAGGCAGATGAAGTAGAAAGTGATGATGATGATGGTGGTGCGATGGAGACCGTGCCACAGGTGGAGGATGCTTCAGTAATAAAGTACAGCGTGAAGACCACTCCATACCTGCAAAGGTCAGCCCGTCACCTTTCTTTTGCCTAGGGCTGGGTATCGTGAAAAAAAACTTACCGTGCCTTCAATACCGGTTCCTAAACAGTACCAGCTTTATAAAACAAAAAATACATTACTGCACAAATCTATTTTTCAAATCGTACTACATGAGCACTGTCATTGTGTAACATGGAGTTTTTTTTTTCTGCGTTCCTCTACGACGTGATGTTGGACAACAACAAGCATTATCAGATCTTGGTAGAAGCATGCTGCATGCTGATTGGCTCACTGACGCTGACGAGATTTACCCCTCAGGTATTGGAATTTGGTATTGAATGACGAGGCATTTTTCGACACTAAGTAGGCAATTTGGTCGGTGGCTAAAAAGTATTGAATTCAGTATCCAGCCCTACTTTTTTTTGTGTCGAACTCGAGGCCCGCGGGCCAAATCTGGCCCCTTGCAGATTTAGATACGGCCCGTATATCAATTTGGGTTCACAATACATTTTGGCCCGCCTAGTTGTGCGCCAAACCAAAAACACAGGAAAGTGGGTTTTTAAACTGCAATTACATGACATTCAAAGCAGACGTGTGGCAGATTTGCTGACTCAGAAATTCCCCCAGAAGCAGTTTTCCTATTCAGGCTGTGAAACACATGAACAAATTATCATTGTTTTGCTTGATTTGCTAAATTCTATGGCTAAGGAACTCTTTTTTTTTTTTTTGATGACTTTTGTAGGGCTTCATGTCGACAAAGCGTACAAAAAGTGTCGGGAAAAGCAACAAATTTACAAAAAGGTGACCAATGTCTGAGAAAGCCACAAAAAAGTCAGAAAGAAAACAAAAATGAGGGAGGGGGGGGAAAGCTACCAAAATGTGAGAAGTGACATACAGTAAGAAAAGCACGTCATAAACTCCACATCTGGCCCTTGGTGTGATTCTCTTTTTCCAGTGTGGCCCTTAGTGAAAATGAGTTTGACACCCCTGCATTAATCCCTTTTCAACGTTTTTTTTTCTTTAACCATCAATTAAATGGCAACGGTCCATTTTATTTTCACTTCCAACACTTGTAATACAGTATTTTTCCTTATTTTGAAATGTCCCCTCTGTAGTGTGAAGAAGGCAATTGAAGATGAGGCCAGCGCGAGTACATCCAGGAGAAAGAGCAACATCAAAGATGTGAAGTTTCTGACCCCCGTGCGCCGTTCGTGCCGCATCGAGCGCACGGCGTCCCGCCTGCCGGCGATGCTGGCCGATCACGACCCCTGCGTGTCCTCGCTGGCTGAGCTGGTGCAGCTGGATGACGCCAACGCCGCCAACGCCTACATCTACAGAAAAAACCACGCACTCCTGGGAGATCTGCCAGATCAGCCCAGACTGTGAGGAGCTCTGTAAACATGTGCTGTTTAAAATATTATATATAAAATGGACACTGTACTGACACTTTTTTTTTTTACAATGTTTTAATAATCTCAGCTGAATGTTTGATCATTGAATTATTGCTGTTATATTTTAAAATATTATCCCCCTAACACTAGTTTTATTATAGTATTTATGTTGACAATATTGCCAAATGCACTGCAATAAAGAATATTAACTCATCCTAAAGAGTTATGCTTTTTTTAATTCCAGAAATGTAACATCAGTCTCAAATGCATCTTTATCACTCAGCCTACACACTGTACATATTACAATATTGTGATCACTAAGTGTATCAACATCAATACGAGGCTAGATATTGTTTTACATTTTGGATCTCGTGATGACAAGTAATTTTCCAAGGGCAATGTTGCTGCAGCTAGGGCTTTAACTTTATTTTTAGGATGTTTGCCATTGGGTTAAACTAGGGATGCACCGATCTGACTCAGTCCCGATACTGATGCCTGGGCTTCCTGTTGATACCGATGTTGAATTAATACACTGTATAGCTTCCACCTTATACCTTCCTTCCATGTGGAAGACACTAAAGGCACCAGACTTTTCCAACTAAACATTACTTTAACTAAGACATAACATGTAATGTATTGAATTCTTGTACACAACTCTTCCAGAATGCAACACGTGACAGAGGGAAACAAACCTGGATTGGCCCGTGGATCTGTTCCTTTTTCCCCCCCGATTCAGCTATTTTGTCTATCGGGACCGATATCCGATCTTAATATCTGATCAGTGCACCCCTAATTTAAAGTAAAACAAGCTACAGCTATTTTTCCTTTGCAATCCCAGACTGGATAAACACTGTAGCCAGACTATACTTCAGGACTGGAAATAATGAGATCCTATCATTTCAGATTCCCAAACTGCTCAGACTAGTTTACCTTCCTTAGTTCCCATATTCATTGTCTCAATCTATTCTGCGCAATTGTGTGAGAGGGGGGGAAAAAAAGACAAACCACTATTTCATCACGTTTAATCCCACTTTAATTGACCACATTGTAAAAACCCAGAGCGCGCATACATGACCGCAGCTTTCTTTTGACCGCTTCATGGCGAATTACAGTACGCTTCCTGACGGACTGGACGTTTTGACACCAGCTCCCTCTGATCCCAGATGAGACATTTCATTATAACAAAATAAAAAAAAGAAAAAAAGAAATTCATTCACAAAAACAAAATCTCTTTGATGCAATTTTCTTCCTACCCCCAAACAAAAGTATAAAAAAGTACTCCTCTCTCGCTCTCATCTGCCGACCACAGGGGAAGGTGTTCAGTGCTGTGTGCTAAAAGGCTGTTTTCACCGCCGTCTGAAGGTTTTATGTCCTTGAAAGACCCCGGTTGTCCAGATCTTTGACCTAAAATATCAAAAAACAAGACTTGGTCAGAAAGGTCTACAAGTCAAACTTCATTAAAACAAGATGAAGCCGGCCTCAGACAGACTAATCTAATCTATCACCAGTCTGATTTGAAATGTATTCCAGGTAGAGCTGCAACATTTCCATTTCATTTTGTCCATTAATACAGGGGTCGTCAACATTTTTTAAGCCAAGGACCCCTCAACAGAGAGAGAGACGGAGCAGGGACCCCCTACTACATATGTTGTATAAAATGATGTGTATTAAACTGGGCCTACAATAGGCCTGCACGTTAAATCGTTATAAAAATCGCGATCTTGATAACTTTTAAATGACTTCTTTTCTCCTTCAATTATTTATTGAAAGCATTTGACATTGACATGTTTTAATTATGTAAAGACATGTTCAAGGAGTTCATCGTGATATCAATTCTAAAGCTAAAACAATTGTGATTCATATTTTCCCCCCGAATCGTGCAGGCCTAGCCTACAATAACATGTAGGGTGGCCTAAAGCCTTCACTCATACCTTTATAGTGCATAGAATAGTAAGCTATTCAAATACTTGTTGGCATGATTTTATAAACCATGGTTTTATTATTAAACATACATCTTCAGGATGAACTGTATCTGTGGGTGGCTATATTTGTGATTATCTTACCTATAGGCCATCAAGCCTAGCATCAGTGGGTGTGTGTGTGTGTGTTTTTCACAAGTAGGCTGATTTATATTTGCTAATATGTTGGATTCATGATAAGACATTTTAGTTGTTTTTTCAAACTTTCAAAATCTGAGGACCCACTAGATGCCCCGGACCCCCTGTTGAAGATCTCTGCATCGATAGATTATTCATTATTATTCATAAGTTGCAAATTCTCACATGGAACCATACAAAATAAATACATTTGGTGTTACTGCTTGAAAAAAAAAAAAAAGGAATAGTATCAGAACAGTTTTTTTTTATTAGTTTTTGGTCAACTGACTAATTACTAATTGACTAATGGTTACAGCTTTAACTCCAAGTTTAGGTTGTAAAGAAACGTAATTCACCCTTCTGTATCAGTTTCCCTTAACGTGTCATGTGTCCTGATTTCTCACATTTCCCCAGAGGGATGGCTTCAGAACATCTGATCTGACCGTGGCCAGTAAACCCGTTTGGTTCCCAACAGTCATTATTATCATCATATCGGTTATTATTATTACCGATATGATAATATGATATTATGTCAAAGGACAGGGTAAGGAGAAAAAGGGAGTGGTTTTACCTTGTATATCCTAACCAGCCAGTGCTCTGTTGTGTAGGCCTCCTCCAACACATCCAGCTCAAAGTCTTTGTTCCCGATCTCAGCGTTCCTCACTCGGTCATAACCAGGCGGGCGCTCTGCAGAGAAGATCAGGGGGATCATCAGAATTACAGCGGTTTCATATTAATGAGGAGGACCAGAAACACCGACGTGCCTGCTCTTGTCTCGTCTGCCGACAGCGCAGCCGGTTCAGAAGCAGATACGCCAGCTCATCTTCAAGTTTTGGCATAGGAGTTTCCACAGGGCGTTCTGTGTATCTAGGGCTGGGCTATAGGGAGGAAATCTGATATCACCATATTCTTGACCAAATACGTCAATGTCGATATTGTAAGGCTGACAATTGGTGCTTTAACAAAATATTTTCACAATGAGATTTTAGATAAATAACCATCAATAATGTGGATATAACGACTAAGTGGTTAAAAGGCAAATAATAGAAATAATAAGAACAGCTAGAACAAATTGCATCACTTTACTGTAATGCGGCCTTAAAAGCAGGAAAAGACACCACTTGCCATACAACGATATTTTGATATCCAAAATCTAAGACGATATTTAGCCTCATATCGCGATATCGATATGAAATCATTATATTGCCCAGCCCTATGTCTAACTGTGGTTAAAGTATAGAGTAGCATATAAAAGGAAGGAGCTGCTAAACTAAACAGTCCTTTCAAAAATGCTTACATTCCCAATAGGCCTCTTAAAGCAAGGTAAAAGCGGGTCATACGATGCTGTCGAGTTACTCACTGGCCTCTGTGTAGACCTGGCCGAAGCGGTAGTAGCACATCTTGTACATGAGGCAGTTGAGCAGGACAGGCGAGCCCTCGCGGTCCACTCGGAACTCTCCGGTGGGAGTGTAGTAGTCGTGCTCCTTGATGTGTTTGCCCGTGTCCGTGCTTCCCCCGATACGGACCATCCACAGAAACTTGTTGATGTCTGAGGCAGACAAAGGGATAAATTAGACAAAGTGGTGCTAAAAATGCCTTCTGAAATATTATGGCTCATTTTTTTTTTAGCTGCACTTTTCTGCCACATTCAGTGACACATTTGTTCAATGACAAAGTAACAGCCGTTTAGGGAGCGAGCAATGCCATTACTTTATGCAATGAATGTGCGAGTCAAATATTTTCGTGTACAGAAAAAAAAATCAGTGAAATGCAACTCCAGATTCCAAAATGCATGTTCGACCACCATCCTGTTTATTACACTGTAGATTAAAAATTAAAAAATGTAAAAAAGAAAGAGGGAGGTGTCCTAAACTGTGGAGTCAGGATGGTGGAAGTATAGACCTGCTGCCTCCTGGTGACATTACCTGTTTGACTGGTGCCTTCCTCATAACTGAGTGTAGAAGAGAGGTGTTCCAGGTATGAGTATAGGCTGATTTTCAGCTATAACACAAACTCATTCAGTTCAGTGCTTGTGTTTCGTGTTTTGCCCTCCATAGTGTTTTAAAATGTTCTTGTGGCAGCGATAGAGGCAGTGATGTTTCCCGTTTCCTGTACGGGACTCTCACACCGCCTCAAACCACAGCTCACAACACTGATAAGTCTGATCTCTGTTACATGTCTCAACTATTCGCTGCAGGCCCGCTGTGTTTTTTTGAGTACCCCACCCCTGCGGCAACCCCCGCTGCAGCCTAAACACACTACCCCCATTCAACATGAATGGAAAGACCTGAGTCTTTGCCGGACCGGCAGACGGCCGACACAGGCTGTCTGATTGCGGCCTTAAAAGCCACAGCGCTGTAAGTGCTTCTCAGCACTATTACAAATCCTTAGTTTTAGACTTGTATTACAAATGATTACGGATACATTTTTAATGACATTTAATAAGTTGAAGAACATATTTCAATGAAGTAAAGTCTTCAAGTAATGCCCCTTTACAGTACTTACAGCCACTCAGTTAATCAAGAGGAAAAAAATCCAATTCCTGTTGCACTGAAAACTTCCCAGTTCAATTCAATTCCCAAAATACACCTGAGGATTCCTCTCTACAAGATTACGTGGTCAAAATGAGAACAGAGGGAATGAGGTAGACAGATTTAATAACACAGCTGTTACGGACTCTGATCTACTGAAAAGTGGGACGTACCATCTGAGGAATAGCCCGTCAGTCCTCCAAAGATGACCAGGACGTAACTGACATCCAGCTCCCTCATGATCTCATAGGCCCTCTCTTCTGTGGACGCCATGGCCTACAGAACAGACAGCAGCCCAGTCAACACAGCAGCACTTCATACTAGAGCTAAAACCAGTCCACTTTTTGCTGTACAATTAAATTGTCTCAGAAATAAATGGATCCCAGTATACATCTTTTGGTTATATCTTATGTGACCCAGATAATGTAATTACACAGCCTATGTAGTATACCACGCCTCTTTATTATCATAAAACACTGTATATTTTCTTAAATTAACATAAAGTAGAACATTTATGCTCATCAATAAAAAAAATAAAAAAAACAACATCTAAACAAAATCAACAATTACCATCAACAGTCATACCCTTTAGGACTTTAGCTAATGTTAGCAATTCATTACGGTTAAAACAAAAAAAAAAGCAATTATGTAAAAGAATTTGCGATTAGACACTTTTTTATTTTTTTTTTTTTTTAAATACTGGTTACAGGCCTACTTCATACACATGATTCCCCCGAAGGTTACCCAGCTCACCTGTCCAACTCTGGAGATGTGTGTGTTGTTCCACGTGTTGTTGTCCACTAGAATGGTTCGGTTTGCCATGGCGGTTATCTGATAGCCATAATCCCACCATGACATGACTTTGGCATCCTGGAAACAAAACAATAACTCAAAACCATGGAGGGGAGACCCTTTAATCTAATGGCTATGATGGTGCATAACTCCTGATCGGTTTACTCCTGACCGTTAGCCTACTACTCTTTGGCCGGCTCGCAAGCCCAAACAAGTGTGTGTGGCGCGCCTGTTTTGTTTCCGGTCTAGCTAGATCCGGTGTGGTGGTGTAGTTTTTCTAACGTTACTAGTTGTTGCAACAGCATGTGAAAAAAACTACAAAGTTTGCTAAGCCAAAAAGAACGTTAATCTCGCGTTAACGCCGTTAATCTCGCGTTAACGCCGTAAATAACGCATTTAACTGACAGTACTAGTTTTTATTGGAATAGTTAATACCTTTAGCTTTTCTGATAAATGTTCTGTGTTTGACTTCAATGTTCCACGCACATTAAAAGAAAAACACTTCTATCTATGTTCTCATCCTTGCATAAGAATATAGCAGCAGTTTTGATGGCGTCTCATGTTATAATAATAAAAAAATAAAAAAAACAACATCTAAACAAAATCAACAATTACCATCAACAGTCATACCCTTTAGGACTTTAGCTAATGTTAGCAATTCATTACGGTTAAACAAAAAAAAAAGCAATTATGTAAAAGAATTTGCAATTAGACACTTTTTAAATACTGGTTACAGGCCTACTTCATACACATGATTCCCCCCGAAGGTTACCCAGCTCACCTGTCCAACTCTGGAGATGTGTGTGTTGTTCCACGTGTTGTTGTCCACTAGAATGGTTCGGTTTGCCATGGCGGTTATCTGATAGCCATAATCCCACCATGACATGACTTTGGCATCCTGGAAACAAAACAATAACTCAAAACCATGGAGGGGAGACCCTTTAATCTAATGGCTATGATGGTGCATAACTCCTGATCGGTTTACTCCTGACCGTTAGCCTACTACTCTTTGGCCGGCTCGCAAGCCCAAACAAGTGTGTGTGGCGCGCCTGTTTTGTTTCCGGTCTAGCTCGATCCGGTGTGGTGGTGTAGTTTTTCTAACGTTACTAGTTGTTGCAACAGCATGTGAAAAAAACTACAAAGTTTGCTAAGCCAAAAAGAACGTTAATCTCGCGTTAACGCCGTTAATCTCGCGTTAACGCCGTAAATAACGCATTTAACTGACAGTACTAGTTTTTATTGGAATAGTTAATACCTTTAGCTTTTCTGATAAATGTTCTGTGTTTGACTTCAATGTTCCACGCACATTAAAAGAAAAACACTTCTATCTATGTTCTCATCCTTGCATAAGAATATAGCAGCAGTTTTGATGGCGTCTCATGTTATAATGCTCCGTGACATGTTGTACCTGTGACACAGGGAATATTGAACTTTAGCTAAAAAAAAAAAAAAAAAAAAAATAAAATAAAAAAATCGCAAATTCAAATTGTAATCGCAATATCTGGAAGAACAATTGCAATTAGATTTTTCTCTCTCCAAATAGTTGAGCCCAACCCCCCCCAGTTAAGAACTCCTTGCTGACTCATTCGTTATCTCTTCGGCTCGGACTGACCTCAGGAGTGTTGTGGCGGAGCCAGTAGTAGGCCTCTCTGAAGTCGTCGAAGATGATCCGGCTGCCGTCACCGCCGCGCGCCGACAGGACGATGGAGGGAGAGGAGTAGGCTTCGCTGGTCACCCAGGTCGAGTGGAAGGTGTATGTGATGAGGAAGAAGGCCATGACCAGAATCATCCCGCTGGCAACCTGGTATGAACGTGCAACACAGGAAGTCATCAGGGGCACGTTCACTCTCAGAACGGCGTGCACTATGTTGCTACGGTCCCCTGGTTGAATGACATGTTTCCTCGGAACGGTGTGGAATGGTGTGGAACGGTGTGGAACGGTGCGGAATGGTGCGGAACGGGCTTCGAGATGGGTTTTCTAGGTGCGTTGAAATTAATCACTGCAATCGACGCATGGCGATGCGGACCTGGACGATTCTGCATTGATGCAGTGACAGACCATAATTAGGGTTGGGTACCGAAACCCGGTTCCACTATGGAACCGGTTCCTACGCAACCGGTAGGAATCGGACCAGATTAGAACGCAAATTTTGGTTCCGCTTAATGTGTCGACTAAAATATTTTCCCTCCGTCGCTCCGAAAACAGACGTAAAAATATCACACTCTCTGTAGTCTACCGTTAGCTAGCTACCGTAAATGTTAATATATTGGTAAATTCAAATAATTTTCAATTAAAAAAATAAAAAACCTCTATAAAAGAGCCTTTCTTTGATGGCATTTTTCAGTTTTTCAAGAATCGGTTTAGGAATCGGAATCGTTTTAAAAGTACATCGGAATCATAAAAATCCAAACGGTACCCCACCCTAACCATAATCGATTATTGCCTACTGATGTTACTCGTTGATTTTCCGGTCGCTGCTTTCTTTTTTGTTTTTGCCTGTTGTCTGCTGTGTTCTGACTCAGGAAGTGTCTTTATTAAGAGCAGATACAATAAAAAAGAGGAGTTCATATATATATCTGACTGCCGGAATGTGTTAATGAAAGCCATGTGTAGTAATATATCATGATATTGAGGAGGTGACGCGTCGCGATGATATCGAATCAATTTGAATCGTTGACAGGATTATCGTAACTGAAGATTCACACCCCCTAATGTGTTCTCTCGTTTGGTGGGCGTGCCTCTTGTTTATTGGCTGTGTCCCAGGTGATACCCAATCAGCAGAGACGTGTCTGTAAACCAGTGGTGATAAAAAAAAAAATAAAAAAAAAAAGGCAGAGCAATTGCGCACACAACAGGGTGTTCAACGCACCCCCGTTTCAGTTAAAATAAAACGTGTTGCTACGTTTTGTTGGGGCTGAAAGTGACCCAGACTGAAATATATATAATATGCTATGCCTCTCTTTAGAATGGAATTGCACTATATCAGTCAGAGTACACATCTGTTCAGGAGAGATTTTCAACTTTTATAAAAAGTACTATTACCACAATGCAAAACCACTCCATTACAAGTAAAAGTCCTCTATTTATAATTCTAAAAATACACAAAAACTAAAAGTGCTTAAAGTATTAGAATAAAAGTACTTGTTCTGCAAAATAGCTTCTGTGACTAATATTTATTATATATACACAGTATATGATTGTGTCTTATTTGATTTTCTTTCTTTTAAAGTATGTCGATTGTTCGTCAGTCCCTCAGGCCTCCTACCTCATTTTTGATGGGGTAGGTGGCATCCTGCTGCTTCTTGCTCTTCTTGTCTGGCCTGCTGACATCCAAATTCTTCATGTAAGTGGTTAGCACCTGGGACACACCGATGCCTGACAGGATGCACATGACGGGAGCCAGAACCAACATCAGACGCACCTGAGGAGGCAACAGACAGGCAAGTAGGTGAGGTATAAAGTTCAAAATATACAGTACATCAAGGAATCACTTTCCTAAATACATGTTTTTTCCCCCCATTTCCCTGCGTTGCGTTTAATGATGCGAGTGTGCCATCTTCTGGTGACACTGTTGAAATGTCACACATCCCAAAAGCAAACTGATCAACGGCTCTCTGGAGAGTCCTTGGAGACGAACACGGGGCTCTATACAGGACGTACCATGACAGCCGAGAAGTACATGCTGGTGACTCCATACATGATGATGAAGATCCTGGCGTCAGACAGGTTGTTGAAACAGTAGTAAAGACCAACTGTAAGGAAAGGGAAGGTAACGGTCAGTCACAACATAGTCTAGATCGACGACAGTTCATTTCCAGGATAATTGCCGGGATGTGCGTCGCCGTTCTCAAACTCTGTTCGCTTCGGGAAACAACAACAACCTTCCAGCTAGCGAGCTACACGCTGAAAATGGCAAGTTTTTAAGAACATTTGGATGGTGCAACAAGACAGGCCTGCTTGGTTCTTTCAGGGAATGATTGTAAAGATTTACAAAAAATGTTTAGGTAATTTCCTCTCAAACTGGGAGGTTTTGGGACCGATTGGTGGGATTGCTGTGGACCAAGTACACACGGAGATACACTGGTAAGAGACAATGAAGTTTAACCATGTACAGTATCCAGCTAATTTAAATAGCTCACGTTACTGTATTGTATCAACAGTTAGCTTCATTTAAAATTATATGTGGCGTTTTTTGGGGTGCAAATGTTCCACCAGAACAAGTTCCTTCCAGAGACTATTCAGCAGAGCCACCGTCGCTGCATCCGGAGCTTAGCAGCGCCCAAGACGATTGTGATTGGTTTAAAGAAATACAAACATCCCAGAGCGTTTTTTTTTTTTTTTTTTTTCACCTATCCCAGAATGTATGTGTGGCGTAGCAAGACATTACTCCACGGAGCTGTGCAGATAGGTCTGGCATTGCGAGACTAGTCAAAACCCAACAAAGAATACACCAAGCTATGTGCCTCATTTGCATGAAAGATGGAGTGATCCTACATTACAAACCCCCTTGTTGCTAGTTGTGTTTCTGAGTGTGCACTCGCCTGGGAACATGAAGACCAGCAGCTGCAGGTCAAAGTAGTACGAGGACCAGGTTGTGGGCTGGTGCTCAGAGACGGAGGCGATGATGGGGATGTTGTTCTTGGCATAGGAGGGATCCAGCAGGGAGTAGAAACGACCGGTCCATGGAGAGATCTTCCCTAGGGGGAAATATACTTTGGGTCAGTCACGGTCTAAAGTAGGGATGTCCCAACCAGCTTTTTTGGCCCTTGATCCGATTTTTTAAATATTGAATATCTGCGAGTCCCGATCAGATACTTGTAGTTGTTAAGGTAACAGAGTTGCACACCGGTTTTTTTTTTTTGTTTACAAAAATAACTAAAGTAAACAAACTAACTAAAAGAAGTCTTAAGCTTAATACATTTAACTTAGTGCAGCAAGTGAGTCTTTTCTCTCAACACCAACAACAGTTGTCTTTAGGATCCCAGCAAACCCCCAACCAAAGAATAAGTTCCCCGCTGGACAACGGAAACTAAAGTTAGTGATGCCTCTCGCGCTTAATAGTCAATCTTTGATTCTCTTCTCAACTCTGCTGTCGGCAACCTGTGGGCGTGATTTCCTGGTGGAATCAAGGATGAAGTGCGGTGAATTGGAGTAATCCACTTCTGAAAAAAACAGATGACTAAGAAAGAGACTTTTTTTTTTTCTTCTCGTTGGCAAGGGCTGACAAGCTACGAGACACTCTGTGGACAGACACTGGTGAGTGGCCGCGCGCTAGGGGTGCAAGATATATCGACTCAATATTGCAATACTGTATATCGAAAGTGTCAGCAATCAGAGAAGCAAAAGAAAAGTTGTGTCCTGTTCCCTTTATATATTTCATACTGTCCAACCAGTAGAACATGTCCTGTTCTGTAGACATGGTCCTTATTTATATATTTCATACTGTCCAACCAGTAGAACATGTCCTGTTCTGTAGACATGGTCCTTATTTATATATTTCATACTGTCCAACCAGTAGAACATGTCCTGTTCTGTAGACATGATCCTTATTTATATATTTCATACTGTCCAACCAGTAGAACATGTCCTGTTCTGTAGACATGGTCCTTATTTATTTATTCATGTTGGACCAGTCCAATATGACCGTCAGTTGAAATAAACCTTGTGTTGTAAGAAAACGTGTTTCATTTGTTATGAATCTATTTTGTTTTCCCATAACTTTTGTAATTTTACATACGTTTAAAAAGCTCGAAATGAATATCGATATCGCAATATTCATAATCAATATCGCAATATCACATTGTCAATATCGTGCACCCCTACTGCGCGCCATCTTGGTTTGAAAGTGCCGGCGTCCAGGCAGTCTGGCGGGACATCCCTACTCTAAAGCAAAAGAACTTCAAATCAGTTTTTCACAAGAGCAAAGGAGAAGGTGGGGAAGGAGTGAAGCAAACATTTCCCCCCTCCACTACCTTTGCCAGTGGATCTACTGGTGCACCTTGTCAACCCTTCTTACCAGTCAGCATGAGAACAGTGCCCACTGACAGCAGCATGAAGCCCACCAGGGAGATGACGCTCTTGAACAGCACCTCAAATTGCTGGGCGCTGAGTTTGCTGCGCAGGTAGTCCACAAAGGCGTGAATTTGGCACAAGCCAAACACACCGAAGGCTGCCATGTGCTCCGATGACTGCACCGGCTGGAACGTGAGAGAGGAGAGGCACAGAACAGAGTCAAACACTGACTTTTGTATTGTAGGGCTGCTCGATTATTTTGGGGGGGAGAAATAAAACAATTCAGAATCAATTATGTTGGTCAATATTGAAACTACAATGATTTAACACAATTACTCATTGACTTTTGGAAAGATGTTGCATTGATTGAACTTCAAAAAACAAAATAAGAGTTTACTTGCCAAATTTAACGTGCGAAATAATCGTTTTTCCCCCGATTATTTTGAATGAATTGCACAGCCCCATTCGGGGTACCTGCGGGGTCTTGAAAATGTCTTACATATATTATTCGAAAAATAAGGCCTTAAAAGTCTTACATTTCTTTAGAAAGTCTTACATTTCATTCACAAAAGCTCAAACATTTGTATTGTCCTTTCACAAGATTAAAACAACACAAAGCACGTACAGTAGGTACTGAGTACTACAATCAAATGTTATATTGATTCTTTTTATAGCCTAAAATCCTTTCTTGCGATTTATTGTGCAGCCCTAGACCATAGTAAGATGCAGGGTTCATACGCATTTTAACCAATACTATTCCATGACTTTTTGGCAAATTTCCATGCCTATGTATTCCTGAAAATGTCAGTCGACATTATACAATAAGAATAAAAGTCTGTGTTAAGTTCACCCTCAGAGGTTTAACAATGAAATGAATGACAATTTATGTGGTTCATGTGTGGATTCGTAATATCGTACCCCGAATAGAACGGTGAGGTTAGGACGAAGTGAAATACATTTATTAATCACATATTATTATGCTGTGTTAAAAAAAGAATTCCATGACTTTTCCAAAACTTTCTGGGTCTTTTTATGTTTCCAAAACCATTCCAGGCCTGGAATTTGGATTTTTTAAATTCCATAACTTTTCCAGGTTTTTAAAAAAAACTTATGAACCCTGAACATGCGTAATAAGATAGTAACCTTTTGACCTTACCTGGAAACCAACAAAAGAGATCTGCATGGAGAGGATGGTGCCCAGGCAGTAGACTGTGCAGTAAGCCACGTAGATTCGGTGAGAGAATCGGCCCGTGAGCATCAGAACCAGCACGTGGAGGGGGATGAGGTTGATCAGGAACACGTAGCCACCCCATGAGGAAACCTAGACACACACAAGCACCTTATCAGGACCTCCATCAACTCGGAATTCACGCAATAAAAACAATATGCAGTTTTAGGTCTCCTCACCATGTAGAAGTAGGCCAGCGCGCACATGGACGACCAGTACACCGAGCCCGTTTTCACAGCCTTGATCCACATGTAATAGGTCAACAGCATGCAGAAGATGGCAATACCTGACGTAGGATAGCACAGAGGGATGCCATTTACAATCTTTCCGGGAGGATTTATTCAAATAGCAGCGTAGTGCACGGCAGGCGTTTACCTTCGTTATCATAGGAGCCAGCAACAGAGCGAGAGATATAACCAGGCACCACTGCAATCATGGCAGCAGCCAGGAGCCCAGCGCCTGCATCCTACACAGACAAAAGGCTTTTTAGTGCCAAGAGGGTGTAGGGCTGCACAATATGAGGAAAATATGCAATATCATTGTTGAATATAGCAAGAACAATATTACTTGTGATAAATAAACAGATATTAAAGTGTACTCAGCTATGCATTTCTGCTGCTTTCAGTATTCTCCAAGTGTCTTTCGTGATATGTCCCAAACTTTCACGATATGTACAGTATCTCACAAAAGTGAGTACACCCCTCACATTTTAGTAAATATTTCATTATATCTTTTAATGGGACAACACTGAAGAAATTACACTTTGCTACAATGTAAAGTATTAAGTGTACAGCTTGTATAACAGTGTCAATGTGCTGTCCCCTCAAAATAACTCAACACACAGCCATTAATGTCTAAACCGCTGGCAACAAAAGTGAGTACACCCCTATGTTAAATTCCCATAGAGGCAGGCAGATGTTTATTTTTAAAGGCCAGTTATTTCATGGATCCAGGATACTATGATCCTGATAAAGTTCCCTTGGCCTTTGGAATTAAAATAGCCCCCCCACATCATCACATACCCTTCACCATACCTAGAGATTGGCATGGGGTACTTTCCATAAAATCATCTCTCAATGCAAATCAAACCAGCTTAGGCCAACTGAAATAGAACCATGCACAAGCTGTACACTTAATACTTTACATTGTAGCAAAGTGTAATTTCTTCAGTGTTGTCCCATTAAAAGATATAATGAAATATTTACTAAAATGTGAGGGGTGTACTCACTTTTGTGAGATACTGTATATATTGTAACAGTTGATATTGCAAGGTCGATAAAAAAACGATATATTGTGCAGCCCTAATAAGGGGTACATCATTATATCAATTAAAGCTTATTGAACCAAATTTGTTTTTATCTGCTGTTTTTTATTCTTCTGTAAAGCACGTTCAGTTACACTTTACTTGAAGGTATCTACATAAGAGTGACATGACACTGTCATGAATGTTTCATAAACATTATAAACAAGTCATAAACGTTTATGACTTAACGCTTCTGTCATTAAGGGTCATTCTGTTTTTGTTATGACAAGTTAGGGTTCATGTCACTCTTATGAAGATACCTTCAAGTAAAGGGTTACCATACTTTGTAGCCATGTTAAGACAAGTGCTATGTAAATAAAAGTGTATTAATATGACTGATAGGATTGTAAAAGGGGTACTCCACTCGACAAGCTCCGTTTACCTGTCACAAGGAGTACTAGTCAACCTGCAATCTGTTGTACAATGTCCTCTGTAGCTCGTAACATTCTTATGTCTGAGAAAATAACCCTGATGATGTCATATTTATCTTATTTTGGGCTTAAGACGCCAAATATTTTACAGTAAGCCGCCGTTATCAACAGTTGGTGTGTCGCTCAAAAGATGGTGGGCAAGAAGGGCCAAACGAAAGTCACTTTTGAGTTGCATTATGGAAATTGTAGGATCCATTGTAGGATCCAGAGTTGAACCCATACTAGTAAAAACTACTCATGATATCTCTGCTGCTTTGATTTTGACCACTCTTTTGAGTCCATTACATTTACTCCAAGTGCAAAGCTAAATCACAGAAGTCACCTTAAAAAGGAAAAAAAAAAAAAAAGTTTGCATTTTCTGAAGAGTTTATGACAGTATTAAGAGTAAATAACAGTTTTTCTTGTATCTTATGATGCGTTTTCTACCTTCAACTCCTTGGTGAAGTGGTAGGTGACTATGGCGGTGAAGGAGGAGAACAGGGGAGCCAGGAAGACACAGACATTACGGATGTCAATGGTGATGTGGAAGAAATGTAGGGTGTGGTACAGGACAGCAGAGGTGATCATCAGTCCTGGAGAGAGAGAGAGAGAGAGAGAAGTGGGGGGTGGCAGTAGCTCAGTCAGCAGGGCCTTGGGTTGGGAACTGGAGGGTTACTGGTTCAAGTCCCCATTCAAGGACCAAAGTATGGTGGTAGACTGGTAGCTGGAGAGGTGCCAGTTCACCTCCTGGGCACTGCCAAGGCCCTGCTCTCCTTTTCACATCAAACAACCCTAAATAAAGTTGATATGCCCACATTAATCTACTTGTACTGTGCTCTCTAATCATTTCTTTTCCGATTCCTACCTGGATAAATGGTGCCACCGATGATCCTCCCCAGAGGGTACCATGCCCTGTCATCAAACCAGTTGTGAAACTTATAAAATCCTTCTTCTGCCAGGAAGCGGGTGGTACGGTAGTTAAAGTACCTGAAGGGAAGAGGAAGGTGAAGGTGAGGCATTACTTTGGAGGTGGAACATCTATTAACAATCCTCGGAAATAAACGCCGCGACAGAAGTAGCGCTTACGGATCAAACTCGTGGATGACACTTTCAAACCTCAAGACGGAAAAGAGTCTGGTGGAGAATGCTGCAGAGAAAGAAAAGCACATGGATCAATGTGTCCCGTTTGTTTGGTTTTTTTAGTATCAGCGAGACCATGCTGCTCTGGTGTATGGGTGAAAGTAGAGGACTCACAGAGAATGGCAGCCATAGACAGGATGAGCAGCTTCAGCAGCGTGTCCTGTTTCTCATAGGACAAACGGAGGAAGCCCATTTTGGACATTTTGGCGAGGTTAGGACAGCTCACCGTACTACCTAATGGGAGGAAGACAAGCACTGTTACACCTAACAGGTACAAATAGGAGGACTGTGTAGAAAAGCCCAATGTTGCCAAATATAAGTTTCATTTTTAAAAAGAAAAAAATCCTGCTAAATAATCCTTTCAGTGTCAGGTTTTAAGCAAGCCAGATATTCATAAAATCAAAGTCTTTCATCTGTAAAGAGTCAACTTCCATATCCAGTCCAACCAGATAAGGCCACGCACTAAGATGTGGCGTCAGGAACCAGGAAGCACCCACTCTGGAAAACTTCTGCAGGGATTTGTGCCCGTCTTCTTCTTATTGTATTTGGAAGTTTTTGCAAAGCGAAAACACAAGTCAACAAGCTCAACAGAGCTCTAAATAATGCTAACTTTAGGACCTAGCTAGCCTTATGCGGACTGTTAACTGGCAGTTAACCAACCTTTTCAACACAGAGCAAGGAAATGAACACCAGCTAATATTTGCTCACTGAGTTAACTACTAACACGCATTATGCGCACATTTAAAATGAAAGCAAGCATTGTTTTAGCATAGACAGCATCTTAAAGCTGCTCAACATCAGGCCGGCTAATGTTGATGCTGCTTTCATCCAGTTAAAAGTGTGTGAGCAGCTAGCTAGCTAGCGAGGCTAACCTGATAGCTGCTGTATAATTCACAGCCTAGCCCTGCCCCTTTTCCCTGACTTATTTTTAAAAATATCAGCGATAACTGCACATATGGCTGCAGGACAATAGCCTAAAATAAAAAAAAATCGGTGCTCCTAAATGAGATTTAATGTTCAGTAAGACTCACCCGCTCCGTTCCTGTTACTCACACTATTCACACACAACCTTCACCGTGACCGAGTCCCGCCCCACCCACGCCATGCTGCGCGTTTATTGGTTAAACGTCAGTCAACAGTAATCCCACACAAAACTGATTGGTTCGCTGGCTGTCATTCAAATTTGGTTTCCTACATTGCCGCTGTAGTGTAGTGACGTGTCCTTAGTGAGGAGAGACATGTCGCCCCCTACTGGTACACAACTCTCAAGACAATACAATTTCAGTGGTGAAACCAACCAAAGCCCAAAATAGTAAATATTAACTGTTAACTCTATATAAATATACCCGTTAACAATTAGTTCAATTGTATAAAATCAATCATTTACAATCTGGAAGCTGTCCGTTTCTCATTGTGTTCAGATTCAGTTCAGCCTATGGTTCAGATCACATGGCTTTTTTTGTTTTAATTAATTTTTTAATGATGCAGATTTACTACTTCTGAACATTTTCTATATATTGTGGATTGCATTCCCACAATATCTACTTATATTCCCCTTGCTCTGTTATTATACTGAATGGCATACAATATTCTGCACTCTGCATATTTATTTATCACTCTGTTACCTCCAACTGTGCAATATTTCGTTTCTATTCATCTGTATATCTGTTTATATACTGTCTGTTTATATAAGGGTGTTTATTGTGTAAATGTTTGTTTTATTACTATTATAACTAATTCTATTTTTCTATTTCTTATACTTCATGTATATTTTTTCCTCCTATGTCTACTTAATGTGTATTTGTGTTATTCTGACGTGTGTAAATGTTTTTCTTTTGAGCTGCTGTAGCACAGGAATTTCCCCAGTGTGGGATTAATAAAGTCTATCTTATCTTATTTGAAACCAGGGACATGCACATGCCAGATCCACTTTCCTCTGCAGTTAAAACATGAATCGCCATGTTTTGGGGTTTTAATATCTTTTCAGTGTGACCACTATCTCTGTGAGGTCTCTGACGGTCCCCAAAATTGTCTAATTTTCATCCTGATCTGATTCACTGTTGAGTCTGACGTGGCCTGTCTAGTCCTCACCATGGCAGCAAAACCCTGAACACAGTGATCAAAATATTGAATACTGACCAATTTTATTGAAATTAGACGTATTACTTTTACAAAACCTCACTCACATACATCAGTCTGCACAAACACTATGCTCTTCTTACAATAATTGCACACCATTTCAAAAGAATACCCCCCCCGCCCGCCTCATGGCCGTGAGCTGTGACGACTGAGTGAGAGAACTGGGTGACTGGGTAGCTGCATGGTGGTGGGCTTCTGTTTGCACATTCAGGATGTATTGACATTATATACAGCACAGAAATCAAACAGCCCATGGTCTGTAGGGACCAATCATATTCGCTTCAGCTCTCTAGGGGAAAACTAGAGCGAGCGGGTCAAGGCTGATCACCCATTCTGTTAAGATATAAAGACTTTAACTATGTGACTCCATTATTACTAGGATTGGGCATCGAGTACCGGTTCAAACAGGGAATCGTTTTAAAAATTACAAAACTGTTCCAAAAAAAAAAAAAAAAAAAAAAAAAAAAACAATTCCATCCCGTTTGGATCATTTGGTTTGGAATCCGATCACAGGTTCCAAATTTAACACGCTCGAGTTTTGGTTTCCACGGCAGCCACCGTACTTCCAGGCGCTTGTTGTGTTGGTGTGAGTAAGCCCAAACTGTAGATCACCAAATAAAATAAGCACCAATATCATCAAATAAGCATCAAATAAGCATGTGACCAGTTCCAACTCCACCCCTCAAAAAAAAAAAATCGGAATCGATGCGAACCGGATTAGAAAGAAAGAATCCGAAATTGTTCAAATCAAAACGATGCCCAACCTTATTTATTACAGAGCCTAGCATTGTAGTGGTTGAAGTGAAATAAACAAAATATAGATGCAACAGTTTGGCAGTGTCATCTCACCTACGACCTACTAAATTCACACAGACTAAAAGCACAACGTGTACATCTCCTCAGACAGTGGAGTGAGATTTCATTTGGGATCAGACACCAAGCTAACCTTTTCATCGACACACGACAAGAGTGACTTTGTTACTGGTTTCCGTTACAAAGGTCTCCAATCCTTTTTTTTTGTAGCAGCTCCTGAACTGATCTGTATATTCTACTAAAACAAAGCTCTTACAGGATTAAGCCTGCCTTTTAACTATACAAGGTTATTCCGGGACATCGTTCAACACATTCGATCTGTAAGGAAGGAACGTGACTTGCAACATCAAGAAAACATGTACTTTAGGCAAAACAAGACTGTGCTTTGCTTCTGAAGGCAAACGAGCCCTTTCAGTTAAAAAATCCTTTCGTCACAAGTTTGCTTAAAAAAACTACATGATTTCTTGTGCTGTAATTTATTAAAAGGAGAGTCACTCAAATGGCACATTATACAAAAAAAAGAGTGAAAGAAAATTCACAAAAGAAAAAAAAAAAAAATCAAGAGCTGAGTATATAATGTGTTTTGAGTGTGAGGCACAAGGGCAGTTGATTTTTGTGTCACACTAAAAAATGTGTCTGGTGGGCATATGAATAACCAAAGGGACAGGGTTCAGATAAAAACACAAAAAAAAATGTAAACCCTTTGTCCTACACCACATATCATCTTCAATAAATGAAATCCATCTTTGAAGAATCACTGTTTGACATTGAGCGAAGCCACTCATCAACTGCTCTCCTATCTCCTTTTCTTGTGGATCCATCAGTGGGTGGGGAGCGGTCTCTGGCGGGTCGGGGAGGTGTGGGGGGACGACAGCCTCTCTGAGGAGGTGGACGACGTCAGGGAGGACTGCAGGTGGACCGTCTTGTGGAAAAGCTTGTTGCTGATCAGCACAACCAGGGAGAAGAGGCGCAGCTGGAAGTGGCTGAAAGAGTGGAAAACACAACCGTGATCGGTGGCTCGTGCATATACAAGAAATGTTTGTTTTTTTGTCTTTGTTTCCCACTCACTACAGCTTTGTTGGCGTCTTGGCCTCATTAGCGCTGATGATGAATAGAGGGAAGAGGATGGAGAACAAGCAGCCACTAGGTAGAAAAGAAAGAACAAGAAACATCACATTCAGTAAATGCAGAACATGAGTGTACCCCCCGCTCTTTCAATCACTTTTTCTTTTTTTGTGGCATTTTGGAAATATTCTACATTTCAATGTGTTTTCCAAACTCTAAAACAACTCTATCAAACATATTTTAATCCATTTCATGATTTGTTTTCAGGCGGGAAACCTTTTTGATATGAGAAAAAGGACGTGATCCTGGAGGACGTTGGTGATTCTCCAGATGTGCTGTCCTCTGGGATTTATAGACAGGGTTCCCACACCTTCTTAAACGTCAAATCCAAGGACTAATCAATGACAGGCTTTTTGTGGTTGTGGTTCTTTTTAGGCTACGTTGACATTGGTACGTTTTGGAGTTTTGAGCCAAAAGCGATCACTTTTAGCACCAGTAGAAGAACTAATCTCCGTTTAAACTAACACGCCTAAACCGCATATCTCATCAACATTCTTGTATACTGGGCATGCGCGAGCCCGTTGCTGGTAGTTGCCATGGTAACGTTAGTAGCTTAGTCTCAGAGAACGAGACGTCATGACCGATAAGACCCAATCAGGCGGCGAAACGTTGGCGTCAGTGTCGGTGTCGCCAAAGTCCTCCGTTTGCGGCCGTTGAGATTGCAACACGACCCCGCAGATTCCAAACCAGAACGGGGTCAGACGTGTTTTCACATGTCTCCGGTTTAGGGGCTCGGAAACGCCAGAGCAGGGGGGGATGCGAGGTGTAAACGTAGCAAAAGATATTCATTTTCAAACCAAAATGTAGCAATGTAGATGTAGCCTTAGAATCCCATGGGTCTGAAGTCATTCATCGACATTTCAAAAGATATTTGCGCCTAGATCATTTTGTTACATATACTGTTCCCAATGGTCAAGAATGAACTTCCAGATTAGGAAAATTCCCTCTCTTTCACTAGTTGTCTAATAGGGATTTCTTACTGAGGGGACGGACACTACATATGACTTTGAACAAGTAATATCTAGGTCTATCAAAGTATTCATCAACACGTCTCTATACATTATGTAAACAAACATTATTTGGAGTTGACAGGAGCTGAAAAAGTACAGTAGGTCACAAAGTAACTTGATAACTGTTTCTAAACAAACCCGCCATTTTTAAATAGTTTAGCCAGCGGTGTTTTTTTTTTGTTTTTTTTTGCTGCCTCCAGCTTCTTTTGAAACTAAAATGGGTCTTCTGGCTGTGGCAACAGCCACGCGCCGAGAGTCAAAAACAACACACCTTCGACGTTCTGTGTGTGGGTCGCGTTAGGTCGCAGCAGTTTCCTGCAGCGTAGCTATGACGACGAGCCACGCTCGCCTCACGCATGAGGCGGTACTAAAATCTGCAATGGAAAAAGGAGGACGGGGCACCGCGGTCAAGCCGAGCCGAGTCGAGCAGGTACCATGTAGTGGAAAAACACCATATCATAATCATGTGTAAAAACCATCGGTAGGGCAGCTGGACAATGGACCCGACACACACAATCACACTTTAATTTAAAAAAAAAAAATGTCAAAAGTAAGGCTGCAAATAATGCTTCTTTTCAATATCAATCAACCTCTGGGTTCTTTTCTTGATTAATCCAGAATTAGGAGTTTTACCTGATGATGTATGAGGAGGGCAGGGAGGTCAGCAGCGCCATGGGTAAACCAAAGCCAAAGTAATAGGGCCAGTTCCTCTCGATATTGGACAGCCGTTGGTGCATCTCAACGCCTTAAACAAACATAAAACAGCCTCAGTTTTGTTTGAGTTCTTAATTCAATCCAGACGATTTGGGTGTAGAATGAAACGGGAGTATCTCACCATGGTTGAACCAGCGATACTCAAAGCAGTACAGGGAGTAGAGCAGAGACATGTGGAGGAGGCTAACCATCTGTCCAATGGCATCGATGGGGAAGAGGCTGACAAACATGCCCTGCAGGACCACGGAAATACACAACACAATTACATTCACCAAGGAGAGGAATGTGTGCATTTTCATCTCATTTGTTTTAGCTTAGAGAGTAGAGATTTGAATTTGTGTGGTATTTGTTAGACATGAATGTAGGTCAAGTTGTGGTGCAAAGGCCTTGGTTTCAGAATAAAACAACTCCAACAAGTGTGACGCAACAAAGCTTTTGTAAATTTAGGCAATTCTCTGAATCTAGAAGAATGGAATTGTTTGCCTTACAAGCTGGAGAACTCTGGCTCATGACTTTGGGACTCAGTCAGAAGAGTGATATCATTTGCGCACCGAGCAAACATTATTAGTGAATCCGTTCTTACAGTGACGGACCACAACAGCAGCTTTACTGGAACCGTTCAACATTTCCTGTGAGACGACTGAAGAGAATCAGACGCAGACGTTCTGTGTATATGCACTACGGTGTGACTTTATAGTACTGATAAACAGAGGAGCACAGACAGGGACATTACTTTTAAAAAGGAAGAAAACCAAGAGATCAGTTTTACAAAACTGTACCTGAATGAGGAAGAGGGCCTGGAGGAGAAGGTTAAAGAGCATGTCTGCGATGATCTTACTGACGCTGGGGAACGACTGCGCTTTACATCCAGACACTTCAAACGCTAGGTCCGCTATATCCTGCAACAGAGAATAACACCCTGATGTATACCGTATATCTGATCAAGTGCTGAGAAAAGTCCAAAATAGTTCTCCAACAAACGTGCATCAGGCAACAAGTTAGAAGTGAAGTCAGCTGTATTTTCCTGTAACTCCATTCTAAAAACTCATATTCCAGTGACAATAACATATGATATATTATGCAGCCTAAGGCAGCATGTCATAAAAAAACAAACATTTAAGACCCTCGAAAAGGATGCAACTTTGTGGATATGGCATGTCAGACTGTGTAATGGGATCTATGTATGCGTATCCGTTATCACATCATTACATCCTAGCAAAGCAGGGCCTAACCTGGAACCAGATGGCGTTGACTATCTTGCTGAGGACGAACAGAGGGAGAACCCAGAGAGCACTGAAGACGGAGGTCAGGATGAACTCTAACCAGGACCACACACTGCCATGGAGGGAGGGGTCACCTGGAGCAGAAAAGAAGCTTGTTGACTGACTGGTTCCTGCCCGGAGACTGAGAACATGCCCCAGATTTACTAGCAGCCATACATACCGATGATTTTTGCTGTGAGAGTCTGCAGCAGTGGTATAAACACCCGGTAGAAGAGAAACAGACTGAGCTGCAGAGAGAAATTAAAACTACTATAATTGAACAATAGTTGCTCTTCAAACTCCCCCCAAATGAACTTTCAAAAAGTAGCGTTTTACTTAAATAGTTCCATGGACATTTAAAGGTTGCATCAGGGAAACTAAAAATAAATTGAAAAATCTATTTAGGCTTTCCCTTTATATAATGACATTTAAGACATTTAAATACTTTTTGGGAGCTGCACACAGCACTTAAGGGGACAGAGATTATCATAACATGGGTGTAGCAGGATGGGTTATCTGAGAAACAATTTCTCTTAGCTGAAAATTACAAGAATGACTTTAGTTCTTAGTTTAAAGAAGCTAAAAGTTGAGTTTTGGACAACACGTTGCACCAAAGTATTCAGTAGTGTGTGTGACGAGGCTGTATTGTAACAGCAGGAGGGCGATTATTTTGACTGATATTGCGATTGATATGAGATTCACGATGATGGAAGGAATGATCATTTTTGTATCATAATTCTCATTTTCATTGACTAATATTAAATCTTTAAAAAACAAAGTGATCATAGTGGGATTTTTGCGAGGATCTGTACCAAACAAAGATGTTTTCTGTAGTCTGTAGGATAGGATTTGTAGGCCGGGACGTCTCTGCAGCACCACAACACTTTATTCAGAGTGGTTTGACACATATTTTGCCTTTAATAAATATGCGATTTGGATATTGCACTAGTCCATATTGCGATTTGGATAAAATTGCGATTCATTGTGCAGCCCTAAACAGCAGGTTAAAAATCTTACCCAGAACACTCCTCCATTCCAGGCACAGCACTGAAAAATCCTGCTGGCTACTTTGGGGTCACTGAAAGAGAAAATAAAATAAGGACAATGTCCATCACTGTTGAAGGTTATAGGGATAGTTTGGTTTCACTTCAGTTTGCCTTTTCTTACTTAACTAGACAGATACATGCCATTACCATGTCTCTGTTTGCAGACTGAAGGTATTACTTACAGATATGAATGTATGGTAACAGATGGAGAATGAGGAGAATATCTGAGCTGCATCGATCCATGACTGCTCCAATTAAACAACAGCTTGCATTTACACAATTATAAAGTTATTTGCATTGTTGACAGTGACTTGAGAATACAGAACTAATTGTGCAAAGAGCCACGACACATGCTCCGGTGTTTCCGGTGAGTTCAGCACTTACTTTCAAGCTGTTCAAACTCCTGCTGTTTTGCAAGGAATGCCAGAAAAACCTAGCCATTGCTTGTGTTAAGGTTAATATAGGCATTGAACCGGTGGAGCTTGTGGGAAATGGTGCAAAGCATGGGAGGTGCACAGGAAGTCCTACTTGAGAGGAACATGTCAGGGGGAGTTTTTTTTAGAAGAATAGCTGCTAATAAATGCCATAAACAGCAATGCCGCTTGCATACACATACAAATATACCCATGAACATATCTGACTCTGGCTAAGTAAGAAAATCAATAATCATTGCAACCATTGTGCAGCATTTTTTTGGGCTTACTTGTCCGGTTTACGCTCCTCACTCTGTGCCCGTCTCTGTGCCAGCGCCCCGCTGGCCCTTCTCCTCCGCTGCTCTTCCCTTTTCTGCTGGATGCGGGCATCCAGCTTGGAAATTGTTCCAATCCCCAATATGGAGTCTTTAATCCCCTAGAGAACCCAGAGCAAGAGAGAATACACATACTGTGTTTGTTTCTAACTTGTAAAATTGGCCGCTGTAATGGAGCATTAAAATGTCTCAATAAGGGCTTGTTGAACACAAGAATTAGGCCGATACAGGTATGTAAAGGCAGAGCTCATTAACAATATTTTAGGACTTGGTGGTTCCAAGGATGTTTTTTGTCATGCATTAATCCAGAATTATTGCATTTCTTACTCACACTTTTTCTTGGTGCCAGCAGGCAGGGCTTTGCTCCAAATGACTCGTTCTAACTGAAGTTCTTTCAGGGTCAGACACATTTCATGACAGGTCTAACACAATAATTTAAGAAAGTATTGAAACCCTTTTTTTTTATTATTACAGAATGCTATTTCATCATTCTTATTTTCATAATAGAGTTTTATAGGACTATATTTTATTTATTTGTTTATGTCACTTTTTATTTCATGATGTCACTCTTTTAAATTAAGCAACTAGCTCAACAACTGCTACCCGATTTAGGCAGTTAGCTTCTGTTAGCTAGAGCAACAAAAATGCTAAAGTTATTATGAATCAACCAACTAGAGGCAGCTGCTGTGAATAAACACAGTACACAGAGACAGAAACTAACATCTCCTCTAAGTTATTGAGCTTAACAAGGTGCACATGCTACCTTACCTAGCTGGCTAACTAGCTAGGTTGGGCTGGGTGCCTGGTTTGTTACTCAGCACCAAACAGAAGACACTGTCACTGCCCGATGTGAGTCGAGTGCAGATGTGAGTTGCGCATGCGTCACTTTGTGACAATGACGCGGCGACATCTACACGCTAGATTAGAGGCTGAAGTAGCCACGAGAACCTGCTAACGAGAGACTTCTGTAATGTCAATACAAGAAAAATGGACCTACATGACGAAGTTCGTTCACCGCCGGCTACAAGTTAGCAATCAAACACAACAAAGGCTGTCACTTGAGTGGCGTTTTGAGCTAACATTAGCCTGACGCACCCACTGCTAGCTTAGCCTAGCACAGATCCTGGAGGTAACCGGTTCCATCTAGCCTACTGCTCCAAATAAGTGACAAAATAACGCCAACGTGTTCCTGTTTAGATGTTGTGATTTGTATAGTCACAGCGTGTACAAATAACAAGGTCACTACTTTTACTATCTAGTAATTGTTGACTCTATTACTCCAACTCTGAGCCAACTCCAGGCGAACTCTCTGCTCCTCCTCACGGGGCTTTAGGTGCTGCTAGCAAATCACTCCGCCCAAGTAGCAGTGCTTCGCCTTTCTGAGAATATAGTCCCCAGTATATATACGGTTAGAAGATGGCTGTGTCTCATGTGACCTTGTTATTTGTACAAGCTGTGACTATACAAATCACAACATGTAAATAGGAACATGTTGGCGTTATGTTGTCACTTATTGGGAGCAGTAGGCTAGATGGAACCGATTACCTCCAGGATCTGTGCTAAGCTAGGCTAGCGGTGGGGGCATCAGACAGAGTTACAACACGGACGGAGATGAGAAGGGTATGTATGGACTTATCTAACTCTGGGGGATACGGTGAATAAGCTAAAGTCTCAATAAGTCGGCGTGTTCCTTTAAATCTGAGTATGCGCAACTCACATCTGCACTCGACTCACATCGGGCAGTGACAGAGACAGTTGCAACAGCAGCAGCGAACTGGATTATTCAGAGTTACCTCGGCTACATCAATTGTTATTTACTTCAGGGTTATTATATACAAGTGATTTATAACATGCAAATGTTGCTCTTTTTTTGTAATTGCCCTCCTTTAGTTCTGGACATACGCCACCTGTTTTCTTGACTGTGTGGATTGAATGTTTTTGGAACACAATTTTTTTTTTTTTTTTCTATCTTTCTTCATTATATTTGCTAGTAAATACATGCCCTACAGACCTACTACACTCAATAGCCACTTCATTAGGTATACCTGTACAATATGATGCAATCCTATGCAACATCTCAGCCATGACGCATTTATGAAGCTCAGAATGTTGCAGCTTTTGTTGAGACTATTAGAAATTTGACAATTCTACTACTATGTTTACTACTGAGGTCGTAGTGGGTGATGGTGTTGTACTGTCCTGCATTATACTGAAAGATGTCTGTAATATTTTGTCCGCCTTCATTTACATACATGAAGGCAGCAAAATATCACAAACACACCTAATACAGGTGCACCTAATAAAGTGGCCAGTGAGTGTATGTCTCTGAATACAACGCTGAATAGGTCCATTGGTTTGAATTCATGAATCTGTATCACTTTCAATGTACTGCACCTTTGTGCCTCTTATCATAGCTTGAGCTAGCGTGTGTGTGTGTGTGTGTGTGTGTGTGTGTGTGTGTGTGTGTGTGTGTGTGCGCGTCTGCTGACCGTCGCAACATTGCGGAGGAAGGCCCTGACGCTGTCTGTCATCTCTGAACCAGCTGCAGATCCATCAACTGCAGAAGGAGGGGGGGCTGGTGACCTGGTCGTCAGCTCTCATTGCAGGGAGGGGCTCACCCAGTTACCTGCCACAACCCAAAACCAAGGAAATTAAATATGGACAAGAGAGCTAGCGCGTGGAACTCTTCCTAGGAATTTACAATAACCTTAAAAACAAATGCAGATCTAACCAGCAGAAGACTCACTTTGGTATGCTGAGATACAGTTGCTAGAGGCACATTATGTAGTGTATTAACTTGCAATTTAATATAAGGTGGACTTTGTTCACTTACTTTTTCCACCCATGTCAGTTTTTTCCAAGAGAATTAATAGAATTCTATAATTTATAAAAAATAAATAATCACCTGTGCTTTTGGCATTTCCAAATTTGGTAGTTTTTCATGTGCATACATGATACAAATCAAACTTGCCAGTATTACATTGCTATTACTTTACTTCAGAGAATAATGACAGTAATTACACGCATGACAAAAACAATTCTTGTCTTGAGACAGTTCAATAATAAACAGCTGTTTACCACCTTTTCCATATTATATATACACACATATAATTTGACATCTGATATAACTTTGTTTCTAAAAGAATGGGTGTAATGGGCGTGTAAGGTAATGTGTGATTTGTCACTTCTCTCTAAAATGTTTCTTATTTGTTTTAATAATAGCTAAGTATTTCCTTTGTGCTGGACACTATACTATGAAAACATATCAGGGCCCTTTAGAATTTAAACAAGTTTAATGTAGATCACAAGAGGAAAAAAAAAACAGTACACTAACTTTCACAAATAGTGTAAAAAGGGGGACTAACTGATCTGATGTTATTAGCTGATGTTATGTCATGAGACCCGTTTCGACGCCACCCCTCAAAGAATCGGAATCAACAAGAACCGGAATCGAAAATAAGGATCTGAATTTGAATCTGAATTGTTAAAATCAAAAGATGCCCAACCCCAATGTTAACGTTATAAAACAGCAACGTCACCTCTTCTCAAACGGACTGGGTGTCGGTCAGTTATACACGTTTTGTAACAAGGTGAAAGTGAAACGTTAATTTAGCCGGTGTCTCTCTTGACAAGAACGTTACTATTTGTCCAAGTTAACATTAGCAGCTGACTCAGTGGGTTAACGGTAGCTAGCTCAAATAGGTGATAGCGAACTGTCAGTGTTTGCTGGCTCTGTCTGGCTCGCCATTAAAAAAAAATTACGTTAAGCTATGTGAAGACCCACATTCATTATGTAGCTAGACTGGTCAGCGTTGGTTTCGTTGGTTTGTTTAGTGCTCTACTAGCTTGCCTGCCTGTGTTGCTAGCTAGCTAACTGTTAACGCTCAACAACTAATTTAGCTATATCTGTATATGTTTTCGTCAAGACAACACCTCAAAAAGCCTGTAAAGTCAGACGGAGAACACAGTTAGCCGTGGTATCTTCTTACCTCATGCGACATACACAGGGTTATATTAACTTCTTGAACTCTTTCTTTCGCCCACTTAACGTGTCAACAACAAAACCAAACAGACCCTACAAGCAGGCAGGGCCATGGAAAACATATTGCGCAAGCTCCGACTTCTAAGGAACATGGGAAGTGTAGTCCTTATTGCAGGACGAAGGGAGATGTAGGTAACGCAGCATTTACCACACATAACTGTTACAAAATTGGAAATAACGCCCTGAAATAATAATTGTAAACGTTTGTGTATGTGTGTATGATTGTATTACACTATTCGATATGCATTCAGTTGAAAATAATGCATTAATAAGGCTTTAGTAATACTCTATTCACCTATTCCTATTCACCACCATTAAATAATCTTCGTTGTCTTTTCTGATCTTTGCAGCCTATATAGAATAAGTGTGTAATATATATATATATATATATATATATATATATATATATATATATATATATATATATGTGTGTGTCACCCATTATTCTTAACTTCAGAGATGTTGATATAATATACAAAATGTGTCCATAATAAATATGTTTATATTTTGAACAAAGTTTAAAAGTGTTATGTTTTATTAAAGCAATATACTAATCAAAAAATAATTATATTGGATGTACTTATTTCGTCATCCTCACCTATATTTACAAACCAAAGAGTAATGCAATACAGACATACATGCAAAGTGTGTTATGTTATGAGGTGTGTTTGATTTCCGTGGCTCTGCACAGGGGCACACCCACGAGGCGGTGCGTTGTTCATGGCAGCAGCATCATGCGTTCGTCTGTGCTCTAAAAGCGGCTGTAAACTCAACTCGACCGCTGCCTGTGTGTATCACGGGAGGAGATCGCACATCCTCTCGATGGTTGTCTGGAGGATAAGAAATGCGCACAAAAGGAAATATGCACTCATATGCCTGTGCATTGTCGGCTTCATCATGTACAGATATCTTGGGTAAGTGAAAGTTCTCACTACTTTGCGAGTGCTTGTACCTAATGCAGTGAATTAATGATCCGCTAAATTAAAATAGCAATGCTGTAAAGTCTCTGTATGGATCTGGTTCGAGACAATTAAGTGTCATCATCCTATAGCCTATTGTCACAGAAACTGCACAGCAAATAGGAATATCATAGTGGGGCCATAATATTAGGTAAAGCTACTATGAAGTGAAACAATTTTCACTATACCTCACATAAGTAGGTACATAAGTCACAGATTTCTCTGGTGAACTCTGGGGACTTCACAGGATAAAAGGTTGTTATAGAAAAATATATAAAGTAAAAGTAGCATAAGCTATATATCATTTTAAAAAGTGAATATGGAGTGCTAATCATCTGTTGAAGTCTATCTTGCCTCTAAATCCGAATACGTTCCTGCTCCTTTGTGCTTGTGTTTTCCAACACAAGACGTCTGCAAATTCCTAGCAACATGTCATGTGGTCTATTCAAGCACAATAGCCTATGTGCAATATTATGTGAGTGTGACACAATAAAACCCCTGTCCCAGCATGCCAGCAGGGGGACGAAGAATGAGCAGGAAGGTGGGTCTGAGTGCCAACTCGTCCCAGTTCACCCTGGGGGGAGAGCCCTTCCGCATCCTCGGGGGGTCCATCCACTATTTCCGTGTGCCCAGGGCCTACTGGAGGGACCGCCTGATGAAAATGAAGGCCTGCGGCATCAACACCCTCACTACGTAGGAAAACCTGCTATGGTTCTGTGTTTTGGTTCTCACGTCTGGTCACCGCTTAAATGTTAACAGAGAACGTCCTGCATCCTTGCAGGTACGTGCCGTGGAGTCTGCACCAGCCGGAGAGAGGGATCTTCAACTTCCACACACAGCTGGATTTAATGTAAGCAGGAGTGTGACTCTTGCTTGACCTGAATACAAAACACACTCATGATGAATCGACATACAGTGCATTGCGTATGGGAGTACAGCCCACGCTCTCATTAAACCAAATATGCAACTTAGACATGTCCATAATCATAATGAAAACCCCTATCCCATCTACACTAGGGTTGCACAATATATCAGTTTTTTAATCATCATTGCGATATGAACTTGCTCAATAAACACAAGTAATATTGTTATCGCAATATTCAACAATGTTATCACGCTTTGAATATTTTCCTCATATCGTGCAGCCCTACTCTACACATAGCTTTTCTAACATTACCTGCTCTAAGGTGTGTTGAGAATACTCTTCTCATAGTCTAAGCCCGGGTGCTCAGGGGACATGCTAGAGGCAGAGAGGTCCCACCTGACAACAGCAGCTTCTCCCCAACAACAGCAGCAGCATATCAAGCAATAATGACACAGAGGTGATAAGTGAGGAGCGATGTGACGCATCCGTACTGCCGCTGTTGTTGCCAAGCACATTTCACTCTCCTCAAACAACGAGATATGAGGTCCTACTTGGGGTCAAAACTTTATGTTTGCGCAGATATAAAAGAAAAAAAGCTTATTCATTATCTTCTCCGTCTGAGTTTCAGAGGCTATATCAGTCTTGCTGCTGAATTGGGATTGTGGGTGATTTTACGCCCAGGCCCATACATTTCCTCTGAGCTGGACCTAGGAGGACTGCCAAGGTAATGTTAGTATTCTTTACAAATGACTATTTGAGGAAAAATGTATTAAGTATTGCTTGCATATAGAAATCCCGATTTCCTGTGTATGTATTAAAGAAGGATTGCCCAAAGTCTGTCCAATGTTTGTTCAAAAAGCTCTTACTAGTTCATGTCCCAGTATAAGAAATGCAATTTGTAAGTGAATTCACCTCGACAGCACAAAAGCAACTTGATCTGAACCACAAATTGATATCTTTTTTTGTTGAGTACAATCAGGCTGAAAAAGTCACATCTTTCTGTAAGAGAAGACTCAGTGATGGACGAAATATTCAGATCCTGTACTTAAGTAAAAGTACTAATACCACACTGTAAAAAAATACTCTGTTACAAGTAAAAGTCCTGCATTGAAAATGTTACTTAAGTAAAAGTATGTAAGTATCATCAGGAAAATGTACTTAAAGTATTACAAGTAAAAGTACTCAATGCAGAAAAATCCTCCCATTGTAGAGAGTGTAAAGGATCCAAACAGTTGTGTGTTTAATGGTCTAATCATTTCAGCTGGACTTGTAGGCCGTTATATTGTTGGGTACTTTAATTTATAATAAAACATCATATTTTATAAACTACATGTGTTTTATGTGCAACAATCTTAATGTGTAAAGTAACTAGTGACTAAAGCTGTCAGATGAATGTAGTGGAGTAAAAAGTACAATATTTCTCGGAGTAGAAGTAGCGGAGTAGAAGTAGAAAGTGGCATGAAAAGGAAAGACTCAAGTAAAGTACAAGTACCTCCAATTTGTCCTTAAAGCTTTAGTGTGTAACTTTTTGATATTAATGAACGTCCGTTACATTCAAGCCATTGCCAATTGAGCTGCTACAAAGCTAATTAAGACTATCAGCTTTTTTTAATCCTCCGTGTCCACCTTGGCTACTAGCATGGAGGAGGGGTGGTGGGCGGTACGCGACCACGGAAGGCTTGTATCATGTGGACGTGCCAAAGTTTTGTTGTCATTTCTTAAGCCCCTGACACACCAACCTGACTGGCTGCCTCCCCGAGTTGGTCAAAAAAAGTGCCTCGGAACACACCGAAGCGACGCCGACTTGAGAGTACGCGCTGCGTGTGCGCGAGACGTAATACGTCTCCATAAAAGCAGGCGCCGCTAATCTGTATTGTCGGCCAAAAAATTTAAACCAGCAGCTGACAAACGCATCACGTGGGTCTGGCTTCTCCTGGATTTTACAACCGGGCATAATGGCGGCTTCGTTCAGAATACGATCTCATATTATACGAAGATAGTTCACCGAAACGTGTTTCTGAAAACATTTTAAGAGAGAAATAGGCCGTGCAGTTGCTGAATCTGTCTTCATTTCAGATCGACAAAGGTCAGTTGAAAAGATTTTCGTCAGATTTTGAGAGGCGTTCATCAGGCTCATCCCGCTCGTCATTTCCGGGTTAGCACTCTACCAATCAGATTGGCCATTGAGTCCGACTGCCCGCCTTCCGACCCAGCGAGTCAGGTCGCCCAAAATGACGACGGCACGGAACACAACGAACAGATGCGGGTCTCACTGACCACGCCAGACTGTCCGACTGCCGAAAATCGGGTTGGTGTGTCAGGGCCATTAGAATTCCTCATGGGGGTCGACAGAAACTACGCACTATAGCTTAAAGTACAGCACTTGAGTAAATGTATTTAGTTACATTCCATCGCTGGGAAGACTTGACCAGTGTGTGATGCTTTGTCCTCTGTGCCTTTGCTATTCTCGCATCTCCGTGGCTTTAATCCTAACTAAGCATCTTATTTTCCGTCTCTTTGCAGCTGGCTCCTCCGTGATGGCAGCATGAGACTGAGGACGACTCACCCAGGCTTTGCTCAGGCTGTCAATGCTTTTTTCGACAAACTTATACCAAAAGTGGTTCCACTGCAGGTTACTTTTTGTCTCTAAAGCTGAAAACAAATCCGTTATAGCTCCAGATTGTTTAACTTGTCATCCTTAAGAAGAATAAAAAAAATGTGTTTATGTTTTGTAGTTCAAGAAAGGAGGTCCCATTATTGCAGTGCAGGTGGAAAACGAGTATGGATCCTTTGCAAAGGATGACAGTTACATGCTGTTTATTAAAGAGGTGATGTGACAGGCTTGCTTAATTAAAATGCTCCCATAACTCTACATTAAAACACACATGCATGAATAGAGACTGATACTGATAGAATGGATTAATTGGATGATGTTCTGTAAGTACCTTCTTTTGTGATATTTTTGTTTGAATTCGAAAGGCCTTAGAGTCCAGAGGGATCAGCGAGCTCTTGCTCACGTCAGACAACCACAACACAATAAATTCGGGGGGTGTGGATGGAGGTACAGTCTTTCAATAATACACACAAAAACATACAAACATACACACTCGAAGTGCGATTTTTCTGCCAGATATTGCGATTCAATTTGCGATTTTTCTTTTTTAAGTTTAGCTAAAGTTCAATATTCCCTGTGTAACAGATACAACATGTCACGGAGCATTATAACATGAGACGCCACCAAAACGGCTCTATATTCTTATGCAAGGATGAGAACATAGATAAGAATTGCCCGCAAAAAGTGTTTTTCTTTTAATAAGCAAGGAACATTGAATCGGTGATATGTAACATTATCCAGCATTTATCTTATGAAATAACAGTAAATATAATAATAAAAAAGAGCAATACAAAACCGAACATTCAATTCAATCTTCACGATTAGCTAATCGCATTCTTTTAAGTAGCGAATTTGATTTGAAAACGATTAATCGTTCAGCCCTAATACACACGCACACGCGCATGCACGCACGCACACACACACACACACACACACACACACACAGCTCACCTTGTGATCTCCCATCTTGTAGCCATCAGATCATTGAAGCTGCAGAAGCTTAATCAGAGAGACATCCAGGATCTGAATGCTATCCAGGTGTGTATCTTACCTTTACACATCACTTCACTGTCTGGCACTAAAGACGCCAAATATACAGTTAATGAAACATGCATAGACTGTATAATATTAATGGACAATGCATCCGGTTCGGCGAAGTGCTGCAAATGCCTTAAACCTGCATTCCATCTGAATTCCAGCAGGGGGAGACTCCTTAAACCTGTATTCTATCTGAATTCCAGCAGGGGGAGACTCCTTAAACCTGCTTTCTATCTGAATTCCAGCAGGGGGAGACTCCTTAAACCTGCTTTCTATCTGAATTCCAGCAGGGGAGACTCCTTAAACCTGCTTTCTATCTGAATTCCAGCAGGGGGAGACTCCTTAAACCTGCTTTCTATCTGAATTCCAGCAGGGGGAGACTCCTTAAACCTGCTTTCTATCTGAATTCCAGCAGGGGGAGACTCCTTAAACCTGCTTTCTGTCTGAATTCCAGCAGGGGGAGACTCCTTAAACCTGCTTTCTATCTGAATTCCAGCAGGGGGCGACACGTGCGGTTGCAAAAGAAGGTCGGTTTCTGTAGAAGTCTATGAGAAACGACCCACTTCTCACCTGATTTATTACCTCAGTAAACATTTTCAAAATGAGTTTATGGTATCCATCGCTATTTTTAAGTCTTCTGCAACACGGAATGATGTTCATGTTTTGAATTATGCTCTCGTTGATTTTAAAATCGGCGATAAAGCAGGGGGTGTTTTAGGACATGGCTATGATGTGATTGCCAGTGAAAGTGTGTAACGTAACGTGGCTCCTCCCTCACTCCTCCCTCTCGTCTAAAATCGTCACATCCTCAACCAGGGTGGCTGCGCCCGTAACGGCAAACTCAACGACTCCTAGCAGATCTCCACAAACCAATGGGTGACGTCACACACGCTCTGTCCATTATTATTATACAGTCTATGAAAACAAGGGACAGTGAGTTAATGGTATAATAGTGTGGGCCTTTTCTGTGCTGTTTGTCAGCCCAACAGCCCCATCCTGGTGATGGACTACTGGACCGGCTGGTATGATGTGTGGGGTGACCTCCACCATGTGCTTCCCTCAGAGGGTAAGGAAGGCTCTCCTTGTTTTCAGTGGCTTTAGAGATGAAAAAGACACATTTCTATCAGTGCTTACCTCTTACTCTTAATTCGCCTGGGTCATCCCTGGACTGATTGTTGTCTGAAGGGAAATTTTGTTTTCATACTGCACTGTTTGGCCCAAGATCAAGCTAAATCTTGGGATAAGTGTTGCAGTATCTGCTACTGGGGTGTACCTTGGGAGCTGAATGGTTAATGTGCAGACCATATAACTGCTATGGAGCTTTTGTTGCATGACATACCCCTTTCTCTCTTCCCTCACTTCCTGTTTCCTCGCCATCAACTACTGTATCTAATGAAATAGAACTAAAAAAACACATTGGGATACAACTTCTTTGTAAAGAAATGGCTCTTACATACAGTAGATATAATGGAGGTTTATATTGAAGCAAACATAATTGGATAGTATTTGGGGTTGATGGAATTCCCTGGAGAATATAAAGTTATCCTTAGTCTAAATGCTGTTTGTGGCTTTTTGACTGCCACCACTTTTTAAAGCAATTTTTGACACAAACAATCTGCAGATGTACTTACAGAAAAACTGGTATCAGAAAAAGCACAAAAAGCACACATTGGTAAAACCCAATCCTGCACTAAAACCTACTCAACGCAAGGATGTTTTTGGTCTAAACGCTCACTTAGCTTTTAGTTTCTTACACCCATCAAAACAGATAAGTCACTTTCTGTCCTTTGTCATACAGTAGGCCACTTAATACTGCATTTCGCTGTCTCTCGTACACTGCACGATGACAAAGTTGAATTTAACCTAATCTAATCTAATAAAACATTTCTTTGTATCTCACCAGCAATATTTAATGTCATGTCACTTTTAACCACTGTAAAGAAATGCTTTCTGTTCCTACTGCTTTGCTTTTTGCATGAGGAACGCCAGCTACACGCCAACAGTGTTCTTTGTAAATGCAAATGTGAAAGTCAGGGCCAACCTACTTTGGTATTATTGGTTATTGTAGCCTCTGACGCAGAGGTCAGCAGTGATTTATGAACTTTATGTTTTTAAGGAGTCAATTTGTTGAACAGTGAACATTTTGAACTTCTTGTCAGATATGGTGTCCACCGTGAGAGAAATCCTGAGGCGAGGCATGTCTGTTAACCTCTACATGTTCCATGGAGGCTCCAGTTTTGGCTTCATGAGCGGTGCCCTTGCTGATCCTTCCTACAAAGCATTGGTCCCTAGCTATGGTTAGTTCCTCTGTGTGTGTGCTGTATCACAAACAAACTAGTCTATATTCATGACGTTCCACTTCCGGGATTGCTCCGTTGCCGTCGCCGGATGTCCCTCTTTTCGGCCGGTCTTTTCCGCTTCCTTTGAGTGGCATTTTAAACTCTGGTGGATTTCTGAGGACTATGGTTAACTGCTTCTCAGATCTCTGCAGGGTAAATCTAGACAGCCAGCTAGACTATCTGTCCAATCTGAGTTTTCTGTTACACGACTAAAACAATTTTAGAACGTACACGTTCCACCAAAACAAGTTCCTTCCAGAGGCTATTTTGCAGAGGCACCGTTGCCACCGCCCAAGACGATTGTGATTGGTTCAAAGAAATGCCAATAAACCAGAGTACGTTTTTCTCCCATCCCGAAATGCTGTGTGGACTAGCCAGACCCTCTTCCGCAGCGCTGTGGAGGAAGGTCTTGCAATGCAAACTAGAGGTGTCTTTAATGCAAATTTACAAAGATTTTATTTTATTGACAAAACACTGCCAATTCAGAACTGGAGAATATGTTCCATGTACAGAACAGCATTGACCTCAACACCCAGCAGGTGGCAGCAGATGATAGTTAATCTGTTACACTATGATGCTTTTCAGATTATGACGCTCCCTTGTCTGAAGCTGGGGAGTACACTCCAAAGTACCACCTCCTTAGGGATTTGCTTTCTCGATACAACAGTAAGTTAAACACTAAATTGAAATGAGAATGAAGTTTGTGAGTACATGATGTGCCTGATGTTGTCTTTGTCCTTTCTGTGCAGGTGGAGACAGTTTCCCTGACATGCCAGCCCTGCATTACAGGGAGGCTTATGAACCAGCTATCATGTACCAGCATCTGTCATTATGGGATGCTTTGCGCTTCACTGAGGGGGTATGTTTTATCCTGTACCTATATGTGTAAAGAAAAGAATTGTGCTTTATAATCAAGGAGATGAATTTATTTTTGTTTTCATTTTTTATTTTTTTTTTTGCAGCCAATTAAGTCACTAAAGCCATTAAGCATGGAGAATCTGCCTGTGAACAACAGGAATGGCCAGTCCTATGGATACACGCTGTATGAGACATCCATCTCCAGTGGAGGATCATTGAAGTCGGGAGACAACGTCCGAGACCGCGCCTTAGTGAGTCCTCATTGTAGCCTACATGATGGCATGCTCTCACTCGCACTGACATTACGCAATATACGTGTATAATACATGTGATTGCCATTAAACATGATCCTTGATGTGTTTGTAGTTGCTGAAACAAAACTTAAAGGAAAAGTTTGACATTTCTTGAAATATGCTTTCTTACCGCAAGTTAGATGTTACATCGATACAACTCTTATATATTTACACAAAACATTAAGCTAGAGCCAGCAGCTGTTAGCTTAGCATAAAAACTGGAAGCAGGGGTAAAGAGCTCACCTGACTCTTTCCGAAAAAAAGGTTGTACCATCACTTCGTAAACTCACTAATTATGCACTACTTATATATCTTGTCCGCAAAAAAAAGGAAGTGACAAATTGTGGTTTTACAGGGACTTATGTGTCAGATCATTTCTTGGCCAGGTGCAGTGACTTCCGAGAGACTTGTTGTCACCGTGAGATATTGGCGGAGACTTCAGATGTAAGATATGAGATATATCACAGATGTGCTGGTGGGTGGGTTTCGTTACAGGTTGACAGAGTCAGGCTAGCTGTTCCCCCTGTTTTTATTCTTTATGCTAAGCTAACTGTCGCCTGGCTGTAATAATCTTATCTAACCTACAGCAAGACAGCAAGTGCATTTCACAAAATGTTGAATTGTTCCTTTAACAGTCAGGGCTTTTAGGAGTCAGTGCATGTTGTTGGTAAGCCTACAGTACACATTTCACAACAATGACGAAATACAGCACATAGAAGTTGTTTAAAGGCGATGACTAGTGGTGATAGTAGTTGGCAAACTTGAAGCCACTTTTGAGATATTTCATTCAAGTGAAGAAGACTTTATGTGGTATGCACTGTAATATAATGTATGTGACGGCCATATTTTTCTTCCTAGGTGTTTGTCGACAGAAGCTACATTGGTCTTTTCAAGCGCCAAAGCCTGGAGCTGGCGGTTCCTGATGGTAAGGTATGGCATCAAGTTGGACCTTGAAGGCAAATGTCCAATAAACATCATTCACAGTTATCAGATGTGATGGATGCTGAAGTGTTGGCTGTTAAAACTTACAAAAGACATAAAGGCAATCAATCCCTACAGGGACAGCGTACCTTAAGTTTATTGGTGGAAAACTGTGGGCGAGTTCACCATGGAAGGGACCTTGACAAACAACATAAAGGTGATCGACAATATGCAGTACCTTGCTATGCCTGCTATTAAATCACTCAAGCACTCAGTGGGTAGTGTACAAGCCAATTTTGATTTGTGTTCTTGCAGGCCTTGTGGGAGACATTTTATTAAACAATATCCCCTTGCGGGAATTCACAATATACAGCCTGGATATGAAACCCAGCTTTATTGATAGGTTTGTACGCTTTATTGAATCTAAAGCATTGCATATCACTTTCATTATGATCTTATAGTGTGTTTGAAGTGGATGCCTTATTTCAGTCTTTATCAGGCACCTTGGAAAACTCTCCCTAAAACTCCGAGCTTCCCTGGATTTTTCATGGGGAGGCTGTTTGCATACGGGTATCCGAGTGACACATTTATGAGGCTGCCAGTAAGTTAAATGAAACAAATAATTGTTATGCTATGTACATTTTTGTGTGTGTGTTTGTATGAAAACTAAAATGTGAAATCATGGAATTGTCTTTGGGTCCGCAGGGATGGGAGAAAGGTGTTGTATTTATCAATGGGCTGAATCTGGGCCGCTACTGGTCAATTGGTCCCCAGCAGACTCTCTATCTCCCCGGTCCCTTTCTCAACAGTGGACATAATCAGGTACAGTTGTGCACAAACTGCCATTTGTTAGAGGAATAGTTCAACATTTTTTAGAAATATGCTTTGCCTTCTTGCTGAGTTGGATGAGAAGATTGATACCACTCTCATGTCTGTATCAAGCGGCAACCTCCGGTGCTGAAAAATGAAGCCAATGCGGAACTGCCAAAAACTGCACTTCCTCCAAAGGGCCATTCAAAGATGGCAAGGGAGTCAATCCCCACAGACCTCCATGTTAAAATGCCTAACTTTACAGCAGAAATAAACATGTTTACAGCCTGGTACAAAAAAATGGTTTTGGTCTGTATTGTTAATTTCTCCCAGCATGACAACTGTATTGAAATGATGTCAAAGGCCGGCGGCATCGGGTGTGGCCACTTTAACCTTCATTTTGGCTCTTCAGAAACCTATGCGTGGTGTCACAGAGACTACATCCACATTTTATACAGTCTATGGTCTGTACTCAAAGCTACCATTAGCTTAGCTTAACATAAAGACTAGAAACAGGGGTGAACAGCTAGCCTGATGTAGCCTGGGAAAACCCTGACGAACTTCCGACAAATTTGAGATTTGCTCTGCAAGTCAGCCTGGCCAAGAGCCCATTCAAGCCCATTTCCAAATCGAGGCACCAATCACAACCGCTGAGGCAGGCTTTACACCAATCGCAACCGCTGAGGCAGGCTTTACACCAATCGTAACCGGTGAAGCGGGCTTTACACGATGACGATAGCGCAGCGATGGAAAGCAGCTTTTTCTTTACATTCAACATGACGGCTACTGCACCGAAGCGCAGCAACCTGTTGATGCCGCTGTCGCTGCAACATCACCCGGATCATCGTTCTGATTGGTTGAAGGACTATCCAATTGCGCCCAGAGGCATTTGAGCGGCGTCCGTTGGTGACGCCCCTTTGGAAATGAGCTGTGAATGAAGCTTGCCCAGACCCACTCTCAGTTACAACTGAGAAGGGTCTGGTGTCAACCAGGCTTAGCCTGATGCTGTCTGGTAACAAAATCTTCCTAAGAGCCCATCTAAAGCTCACTAATTAACACGTCACATGTCATTTGGATCATCCATAGTCTGCCTGAGAAATAGTCTACAATGTGTTGTTACACTTTTTGTCTGGTTTAAACAAACACAATATCACATGTTAATTAGGAAGCTGCTAGAGGTGCTAGTAGGCAAAACATTTTAACCTTTGGACAGAACCAGGCTAGCTCTTTCCATTTGTTCCCAGTCTTTATGCTAAGCTAAGCTAACCGGCCACTGGCTCTAGCTTCATCGTTAGCATACAGACATGAGTGGTATCGATCTTCCTAAAGTCACTCTCGGCAAAATGAATAAACACGTTTCCCAAATCTATTCCTTTTGCATTATATTAGACTTCAGAGATCATTTTATTTTAATTACAATGTGTAAAAACAGCAAGTCAGAGTCATGTCTCAAAGCTCTAACTCTCTCTTCTTTGTCTCTCACTTTCTTCTGTTTAAATGAATAAGGTCATTGTGTTTGAAGAGCAGGAGGGTGACTACAAGGTCCAATTTGAGGACACTCATGATCTTGGCATGGCAGCAGACATCCAGTGACTGTCATCACCTCTATTGACATAGATTTACAAAGTGCTTATAACATCAGGTCAAAACTTCAAATTCAGGGATAGCGTATTGTTAATATCATGGTCACTGTATGATATAATACCATAAAATCTTCATACATACACACAGACCAATATGAAAAACAAAGACAGGCATGTTCGTATGGGAGCAGTTTATAGCTATATACATACAGTACCTTTAGTTACAGTGACTCTTTACACATAGAGCTCAATTACCAAGTATATTCTCTCACCCATACATTTTCTCTTAAGATCCTGTTTGGGATGACAGTTATATTTGATATTGTTGTTAGATTTGTATTGCTTGTGTGAATATTCTGCATAATGCAGTTATTGAAATGGACAGGTAAAACAAAAACTAGGCTTATGGGAAAATCTGAGCAGGAGTGTTTCATATGAAACACAAGCAGCATTGTAGCAACATCAGACCCTTATCTTTGAGGGAACGTGCAAGGTTTCAGATGCCTGACACGTCGATAACTGAGAAAACTCCTAACAGTAACAGAGTCTGGGAACATTCGCATTTGTAAGCAGTGCCACTGCAAGTCAATGGGGTATGAAATCAGCACTTGCAAGCCAGCCATCCATGGTGGAAATAATTAGGTTGTGTAATACGGCATACAGCACATGTGAAAGGATGCACATCCAGAGTATTGGCTTCATATCCCATTGATTCGCACATGCATAGCTCACGACGGTTCGAAGTGAACGGTACCACCAGCTACTCTGAAACAATAAATAACTCTGCGTAGAAACATTCTGTTCACTCAGTGGGATCTTAATTAGCTTACAAAGATGTCTATGAAGTAGACAGGACCCTAGGAATACTGAATCTTCTCTTAAATGTGAGTAGACCTCAGTAGTGTTACAGCATAACAGGAATAAACAAGAGCTTGGAGTAAATGACTGTAAGAGAGGACATTGCTGTTAAACTGTAATAAATCATTGCTCCGCGTTTTTTGAGTGCATGTGTGTCCGTGTGCTCACCATGTGCAGTTTGACAGTTGAGAATGTGTGAATGTGTGTAAAGGCGTTACAAGACCTCCAATTAATGCTGGGTTCGGGGGGCTATCTAAATAGCTCAGTGTTGTACAGTACAAGCGGGGAGGGCTCAGATCCCCTCAGTGCAGTCTGTCAGTCAGTGCTGACTCACGTAAGACAAGGGCCCCTTTTATTCCTCTGTGCAGCCCTGTGCCGGACAGCCAGACTTTCAGAACAAAAGGGCCCTATTTAATGCTGATTGGATGGTTGGCTGGTGTTGTCTGCGCTCAGAGGGCTCTTTATTGCGTGCAGTGCCATCTCTTCCTGCAGTTTAAATCGCGTATCATCCTTTGTCTTAGCCCTCCGAGGAGACCTCAGTGAGCAAGCTCCTTTTGGCAACTCCCACCAGTGTCTCGCATTAGCCAGTGCTCTGAGCAGAACGGGGCGGCTGGCTTTTGTGCAGTTGTGCTTTGATACTCTGTAGTCCGTTCAAGCACATGGCTCGTGCTGCCTCCTGGGGTGGACAGGTGTGCCTCCATTTCAAAGCGGTGGTGAAGTGCACCCTACTGTGCTGTGATAATATTTCTGACCCTGGCTGTTGCTATTTAAGGAGCTCTGAGGTTGGTTTGAATCCAGGTAGAATCCAAATGTATGAAATGCCCCTGAAAGGACAGACAACAAGGAAACAAGACCCATGTTAGAAGCAGTACTTTTAAGAGTCTACAGCCACGCTAACTTCAGCATGCTCACAATGACAATGCTAACATGCTAATGCTAAGTAGGCATATTGTTTACCATGCTCGTCATCTTAGTATATTAGCACGTTTGCATGCAACATATGCTAGTTAGCACTAACCAAGTAAACTGAGGCTGATGGGAATATCATTAGTTTTGCAGGTATTTGGTCACAAACCAAAGTATTGGACAAATTCAAATTTTGACGTGAGGATGGCTATGATTTTGACTAAAGGAAAAATACGAAGATCACCATAGTCATAAAATGTATTCTCTGGGGACCATGAACGTCTGTACAAAATATTCTGTTTACATCTGTATATATTTAATACCCTCATTATGCTACATTCCTGTTTACACTATATTCATCGCAATTATTGTCTACTTTATAATACTTTATTTTTTATATTATGTTATATTTTATTCATTATTTTAACTTGCACTACCTTGTGTTAGATACACATATTGACATGTTTTATTAGTATTGTTGGAGGGAGCCTGGTGCCTACAATTTTCTTGTCAATGACTTCCTGTTATTGTTGTGTACATGATAAATAAAGACTTTGAACCTTGAAATGAAAGCTCAGGGGGTCACCAAAGTCCATATGATTCATCCTCTGGGGACAGTGAATGTCTGTACAAACGTTCATGGCAATACATCCAATAGTCATTGAGCTATTTCAGTTTTGACCAATGTGGTGGACCGACTCGCAGACCAAAATTGCCACGCCGTTAGTGTGGCTAAAAATACTTATATTTATAACTAATCAGAAAAACCTTGAAATGTGTTATAGAAAGGTCAGACATCTAGGCTACTTCAAGTAAGGTCCATATCTCATGGTGCACATATGAGTTAAGATGCTCCCTTTTAGCCCATCCCCCAAAATAATCAGTGTGTAAATGCTGTAATTTGCATTTCTAAATCTCTGCTGTTACCTGTGTCAGATGAAATATGTCATATCTCCACATTAGAGTCTGTAAATCCCTTCTTGCCCTCATTTACTAGCACAGGCTTCTCTGTTCGTGTGTGCCATACTAATACCTGCGGGTAAGAAGAAAGGGATGAAGACAAGCAGAAATACAGCCACTATGATAAAAATACTAAAACAGAAATGTTGTCTCGCAATGCTGTGCAGTTGTAATATACTACATCATACTTGCTACACAATGTCTAGAGGCAGAATGTAGCATATTTTAAATGGGCTATAAGCGTATGAGAGTTGGCTGTAAGCTTTATTGACTTTAAGAACAAATTGTAATGACAGCCAGGGATCTCAAGACACATCATCTTACATAAGCAGCATTTACAGAAACAGCTTGTTTTATTGCCTATTCAGAGAGCCTCCTTCTCTTACCTTAGTGCAGTTAGCAGCTTTAGGCTCCAAATCGCTGAGAGTGACCAGCTCCTTTAATAAACTGCTCTCCTGATAACCTCCCTTCACCCCACGTAACTTGAAATAAGCCTGAGGTTTAGACAGAATGAGGCGCAGGTTCACTGCAAACCCAGCCATGTCGATGGCAAAGGGCCGGTGTGGGTCGAATACAGTCTTCCATCCGTACACCTTGCCCAAGGTGTTTACTTTGGGCGACTCGTATCGTAGGCCACCCACAAAGGCCACGGGCCACACAGACACCTTTTTGGTGGAACGCATCTGGTAGTTTAAACAGAGACAGAGATCATCCATGTGAGTAATTTTAATTTCTATAAATCCCTACTATATGTCGATTTAGCTAAAGGCACCCAATAGACTGTAAAAATAATGGACGGACTTCCAGGTCTGAAAAGTGAAGCCAATGTGCCTTAAACTTGCATTCTATCTAATTTCCAGCAGGCGCCGACTCCACTGGTTCCAAAAGAACACTGTCTTGTATATAAATCTACAAGAAAATGACCCAACTTCTCACCTGACTTATTAATTCAGTAAGCATTTACATAATGAGTTTATGGTCTCAATCCCTAGTTTCGAGTCTTCCTCAATACAGCATGATGTTCGTTTAGTAAATTATGGTCCCATTTATTTAAAATAGAGGATAAAGCAGGGGATGCTTTAGGACCTGTCAATCAGGACGGAGGCTTAGCAATGCTAACCATGGTTCTGTGAACATTAAAATAGCCTTGAACTTGTTTTTGGGTGTTGTCCCTGTTCATCTTAAACTTTGACCCTTGTCTGTTTTCACGTCATTAAAGTTGATTGGAACATTTTGGTCGCCATACAATGTCTTGTTCAGTGTTCTGTGGCACCTAGCCAACCAAGCTAGCTGGTAACTTATAGAAAGTTTGCAGATTTTCTGTACTGCCGTACATACAGATGAATGCCGCCAACAGCCTACCCGACGGTCCTCGTTTACCCGCTGGTAAAACTCTGCTAGTTGACTCAAGTCAGCCGGCTGAAAATTAATGACTTCCCCTCTTTAGTGTTTAGCTTAACGCAGCGCCATTGCAACCATATAGACAACAGGACAACACTGGCTCATCTTGTCCAAAAATCGCCACGGGCGGTTTCAAAAAACCAAGATGGCGACGGCCAAATAGCCAAATTTGAGGCTTCAAAACATTAGTCCACAAACCAATGGGTGATGACACTGCTGCTACGTCCATTATCTTTACACAACACAAGTAAGATGTTTGTAAAAGGATGAGGAGGAGACATTGCATTCTTAGCGAGAAATTCAGCTCTACATCCTGTTTGTTTTGCTCTGCAATACATCTCCTTACCTCCTCAAACAGCTCCAGACTGTATGTGTTGTCATCGTCTGCAAAGTAGACAATCCCGGGCTGGCTGCTGTTTACTCTGAAGCTCTCTCGGAGCCACCGCAGGGCCAGGTTTCTCTGTATGGTACCCCGGGGTATTCGGGGGTCCCTTGTGTCCCCGCGTACCTTATAGTTCCTAGGCGTCTCCACGTTTAGGTGGGTGTAGTTGACTGCTGTCTCCTGTAGGAGACGGCTGACCAGAGTGCTCCTCCTCTGGGAGTCCTCCACCAGGATCCAGTGCAGGTTGGGCACATGCAGCAAAGTGTTGGCCAGACGTGTCAGCTCGGCCTTCTGCACCGGCCGGCTGTAGGTGGGAGTAACAACGTGGATGGTGGGCAAGGTGTCAGACCAGGGTGGAGGCCTGCTGTAGACATACTCGGTGCGCACCACCTCCACGATGTCCCGGTTCTGAAGGGAGCAGGACTCCTTGAAAGCAAAAGTATTCCTGGATTTGGAGCGACCGTCTCGTCTGTCATCTAGGGCACATGATTACAGTGAGCCTCTGTGTGCTTCCAAATACAGATGGGACCTTGTGCTACATGAAGCCAGGGGTGTTGGACTGGTGGTGGAAATGGGACTTAGTACCCAGGGCCCTCATCTGAGGAAGGCCCAAAAAGATACTAGAATGAACAGCTGTGGATGTGGGGAAGGGCCCATAGAGAAGGCATTTTGAGAATTTTGTGCTATGCCCCTACATGAAAACATTGTATATTCCGAATTTATGTTTCTTCTTGACAGTTTGTCTTATACGAGACAGTGTGGACTCTCTTTAATCTGTAGATAATTTTATGCTAAACACGTATCATGTCAGTAAACAGACCCAATCCTCACCCTGGCTTCATGGCATCGATTCAATGTGACATTGTTCCCTGAGGTTAGAACACACACAGGACGTAACGATACACTCAACCAACAATTCCATACGATTCACTATTTTAAGTTCACAATACGATTTTCTTATGATTTGGTTAACAGAATGAGCTGTAGACAAATGAAGAAAAAATATTTCTTTATTTATATAAACTGTGCAAAAAAACTGATGTGTCTTCTTATTGAAAGTGCAACTGAAATTGTATTTTTTCTTAAATAACAAAAAATGAATAAAACATGAATAATTCGATTTTTAAAACATCGCGATTCAATTTTTTATCACAGCTGCTTGCAATCGTTACAAATCTATATATTTTAACCGATTCACATAAACAAAGATTAAAGGGGTGATAGAATGATTATATAGGGTATTTTATTGCCCGAATGCTATTTTATTAGGCCCTTAACTACCCTGTGAATATGGCTCTATTTGGAACAAGAGCTTTTCTCCCAAATATGGTATACTCATGAATATTTAGATGAGCTGCGCGCTGATTGGTTTGAGCGAACCCCATAGAAACACATTGGAGACAAGACAACAGGTCTCATATTTCAGACACTGCAAAGTTATACATTGTTTGTCGGGCTATTTTGTTATTAAATTCACTTCTGAGACATTTTTATGCGAGGAATCAACTATATATAGCTCAAATATGGACCGTTTTACGAAAATTGATGGCTAATTGCAAATTTGGTAAGATGTGTCGGACTTTAGGAGCTCCACATAGTCGGATGAGAAAACGGCAACCTCCACACCCAGTGAAAGTCACCGTTTCTCGGCTACTGGACTACCAGGGCTGGCTGCCAACTGCTGGCATAACTAGAGTATATTTACAGTTTGAATTTCGTCACGCCACTTGTATAACATCTACTCCAAGGTCTTATAAAGCTAACAATGGGGTCCGATTTCAATTGAATGCATTTTTGTGAACATTAGCTAGGGATTTCGTTAGCTGCTACTGTCCCTTCAATCCTGTGTGTACAGATCGCGACTAGTTCGCTTCACTTTCGGCATAATTCAAGTATATTTACAGTTTGAATTTCATCACACCACTTATATAACATCTACCCCAAGGTCTTATAAAGCTAACAATGGTGTCCGATTTCTTTTTATAGTCCAGTAACCCAGAAACGGTGACTTTGCACGGGTATGGAGCTTCCCTTCGTGACGGAGATCCAGCTAGCTCACAGCGAGCCGGAGGTCTATGAAGTAGGACACACTGGGCGGCGAGGCAGCACCGGCACCACGTAGCCTGCTGAGCTCCTGCTGAACTGCGACACACAGTCGGACAAAATTTGCAATTAGCCATCAATTTTCGTAAAACGGCCCATATTTGACCTCTACATAGTTGATTTCTCGCATAAAAAAGTCTCAGAAGTGAATTTAGTAATTAAATAGCGGACCTCTGGAGATCTGCATGACCTAGCTAGATTCAGAAGACTAAGCTGACCTCAGGTCAGTGGTGTAGCCAATGCAAATGTTGGGGCGTGACAAAAACTAGGAGTTGAGATGCTGACGTCAACTTTTAGCTTTGTTCAGATTCGCCCGTTTTCAGTGGCAGTTTCAAAATGTGAGATTTGCAGAGGAAAGGGGTATCAATGGGATTTTGAGCTTCTATGTATGTCCTATTTACCCACCGAACTGTCGTTATTCAACTATGACAAGGTAAAATCGGTTTTGCATTCTATCACCCCTTTAATGCTGTAAGTATATGGAGCTAGATTTGTGTCTTTATTACATGCGAGAAAATAAATGATCTGAGAGAAAAAAAAAATGTTTTCATACTAATAGCAAAAAATAATATTTCAGACTAAAAAAAGTTTTGAGAGAAAGTATTTTCTCATAGAACATAAAAAAATATAAATTTGAAATTTTTTAAATTATTTCTGAGAAAATAAAATCTCTCTCAAAATACTTTTTTAAACTCTCAAATATATATATTTTTTGCTATCAGTGTGAAAACATTTTCTCTCAAAACGTTTTTCTTCTCGCTCTCAAAACAATTTCTTGCTCTCGTGTCAGGATTTTGCTCTCGCTGTGAAAATAATATCATGGGCGGGGCCACGTTCCTATTGGCCAGTCGGGTGAGCATCGTCTTGTCATGGGAGTCGAACTGAATCATTACACCATTGTCGATTCACCGGCATAGGCCTGTTATACACCAACCAGACGGCTGACCGTCGGCAGAAAAGGCAGTCGGACTGATCAGTCGGGTCCCCGAGGTCCAAAAAAGGAGTTGGAAGCTACACATGCAGTGGGGAAGGGCCACTGCCATTTTCTCTCATAAAATGTTTTTTTGCTATCCGTGTGATAACTTTTTCTCTCAAACATTTTTTTTTCTCTCAGATAATTTATTTTCTCACATGTAATAAAGACACAAATCTAACTCCATATAAGTAACACAAGCACCTTTGTTGCTATGATAAATATTAATGGCAAAAATGTTCCTGATCTTACTCTTAACTTCTTTGACCCTTTACTTACCTTTCCGGGTAGCAAGCAGAGGAGTGATGGCGTTCTGGTGCCAAACAGTGATGAGCAGTGTCCAAGGCAACACGATCAACACAATGGCGACGATATCTCGTCTCTTCGGCATCTCCAGGGTCAGACCTGAGTCATGTCACTACCTGCATACAACACGTGATATGGTGCACAATCAAAAGAAGCAGAAAGCTGTGAAATGACCATCTTTACATCTCACCCAAGATAACAAGCTAACAAAATAAGTGTCTTTTGGAAATATTATTTAAAGTGTTGTTAGAATTTCTTCAATTATTCTAGATTGTATATCCTATCATATCCAATTCATTTGTTTTTTTACTTAAATTGTTCACATTTTCTCATAATCTTCTGAGTGTATTCAATTTATTTAGATTGAATACATTCCATTTAAAGCATTTTGTTTATCATTTATATCAATGGAACAGAGTGCTGTAACATTTTCTTTTTTTAAATATTTTGTTTTTGAGGCTGTCAGACAGACACATATCTAGGGTTCAGAAAATGAAATAAATAAAAGTGCCTTTCACCAGAATCCATTCAGTCATCACATCTTTTTAAAGCAAACATTCGCTGCTTTAAGAGTTATATTTAGCATACTGTTGTAAGCTGTCTTTGAATGTATGAGCTGGTTGACTGAGTTTCCCAATCTAATGGCCCATTGCTAAATGTGAATTACATTTTGAAGTCCATATATGGTGGCTCTCTATTGAACATCAACATACTGTGGCTGCAAGGCACAAACTACAAGGGAAGAGACATTGAGTTAAGAAGCAGTCTCAGGCTGCAGAAAATAGGTCAAAGCTTTCTTTTTTGTCTCATTTGAAAGCATACTGGTGTAATACCAACTTAATGATTTGAAGCGGGCTATAGTGAGGGTCAGTCCCTTTCTTGCCTGTAAGCAGTTGACACCGATTCACAGATATAGATTCACAAGTAGAATGACACAACTAGTCTATATGTTCTTTATAGTTATATACCGTAAATTATCAAAGAGAATTTATTTACCTCATGGGCAGAGATAGCCATGCCTTTATTTGGGCTTATATTACAGACAGGCCTTTATTTCTAATTCCCCCTGTTCCATAGTTAATGCAAACTCCATCTTCGGCTCATTCTGTTCCCATGTCCGAGTGTTTCTGAGCAAGAAACTGAACCCCAAATTTCTGCTGATGGTTTGGCTGCTGCTTTGCATGTAAACTCACTGTCACTGGTTTGTGTGTGTGTGGATGAATAAGAAGCGAACTGTAAAAAGGCTTTGGACAAAAGTGCTATAGAAATGCAATCCTTACCTATGTTTCTAGCCAATACACATGGTCAGTTCAAGGATGGATCCTGTCGGCTCTGTATGGAGAGGACTGGAGAAGGAGGAGACTGTGTCTCAGTGGTTCGGTTCAGTCGATTATCCCTGCAACATGCGTATGATTAGAATCTGTTTGACAGCTTGTCATGTGTCTCGGGAATATTTTCTGCGTTAAAATCTGTTGAATTTGTTTTCTTGGTCGTTTGACCTGCCTGGTATTGAGGTTACAGTGTAAACAATGAGTCTATGATTGGCTCCCTCTGGACGTGCAGAATATGTGGGGCAAATCATTTATTTACCGTTTCATCTACATTGTTTGTGTGCTTTTGGTATAATTTATTACCAAAAGTCATTCATGTAGCAGCGCGTTTCAGGCAATTTACAGCCAGGCAGCTTATACCTGGTTCAGCTGATGAAGATTGGAAAATAATGGTATGTGTCCACTGTGGCGTTTGTTGACAGTAGGGACCGTTTCCCAGCATTGAATGCTTCATGGGCTTACCACTAGCAGTTATCAGTTTATCTTCAATGTCCACTGACAAGCAAAGAAAACCTCCTACAACCGCAATGGCAGCACCTGAACGGATGAACGCTTCACGGGGGGCTTTCTGCTCCCGAATTTCAAAACAGACCAATTTGGCTCATTTGTAAACTCTTATTTTACGAAAATAGTTTACCGAAATGTGTTTCTGACATTTTATGCGAGAAACAAGTTATGCAGCTGCTGAATCCGGGAGTTTTTGAGAGGCTGGATGCCCCTGATTTGCATAAAATAGCTTGGATACCAACTTTATGCAAATGAGCAGTGAAGAATGCATTGCACGGCTGCTCACATAAACAATGAATGGAAAGCGTGGAAATGACGCTTGCCGCGTTCGCACCATGAGGGTTAAAGTCCGACGAAGCGTCCATTATCAGGAATTAATGGACGACGGGGAGGCCATTGGACGGTTGCCTCTGGCCAAATTGATTCATTCCTAGACTATATCCACGACGTTCCACTTCAGGGATTGCTCCGTTGCCATCGGAAATTCTGCCGGATTGCACTCTTTTCAGCGAGATGTCGGTTACCTTCCTCTTTCTTTGTGTTGGCGTTCTAACCTCTGGTGGATTTGTGAGGACTATGGTTAACTGCTCCTCAGATCTCTGCAGGGTAAATCCAGACAGCTAGCTAGACTATCTGTTCAATCTGAGTTTTCTCTCGCACGACTAAAACTACTTTTGAACGTACACATGTTCCACCAAAACAAGTTCCTTCCCGAGGCTATTTTGCAGAGGCACTGTGGCTCTGCCTGGTGCTTAGCCCCGCCCAAGACGATTATGATTGGTTTAAAGAAATGCCAATAAACCAGAGCACGTTTTTCTCCCATCCCGGAATGCTGTGCGGACTAGTCTGTGCGGACTAGCTGCAGTTGGCTCACTCTTTTTTTATACCCAGGGGGGGGTTTCTGCATGGTGCTCCCTATTTCAGCTTAGCATGCTGCTTGGCTGGTCCAGGGAGCATTATCAAGAGCGCAGCCATCAGCGCCAAGCGTAACTGTATTTCCATTTGTTGCAATACATGGTTAAATCTATGACGAGAGTGTTCCTGACTGAACCCGCCTATACTATGCTCAATTGCTAAAGATTTTTTTTTTAAGACCATTCATTTATATCTTCATGCGTTTTGCAATCAAAATCTAAAGATTTTTCAAACAACAACAACTCAGTTTTCCTGGTAACACGTGACGGTTTGACTAATACCAATGAAAATAGATAAATTGTCTTGTGCAGCATGCTCTGAGCATTAGTAAGTAAGTAAGTAAAATAAATTTTTATAGCACATTTAAAAACAGCTTGCACTGACCAAAGCGCATTAACCACAGAATAATAAAATAAAATAAATACACTTACAGATCAGTGATTTCAGCTAACGCGACAGAACATAACAGGGTAAGACAATTAAAACCCAGGGAAGGCCAATGTAAATAGGTGAGTTTTGAGCCCGGTTTTGAATACTGTAATTGAAGGGGCATTTCTGATGTCAGGTGGCAGTTGGTTCCACAGCTGAGGGCCAGCAACAGAAAAGGCTCTTTCACCTTTTAGCTTAAGCCGGGACAGTGTGATTGCTGTGAGAGATTTTTGTCTCGTTCTTCGTTGTCAGACTGGGATTACAAATTTGTCACGACGGTGCTGGTCAGCTGTTTTCCTGCAGCTCATACATACGGTATGTGATCACAATGATACAGCTCCATCCACTCTGTGTGCTTTTCTTTCTCTTCATGAGTCTCTCCATGAGAATGATCCCCTGGTGGTTAATCACTCTCAAGTCTTTAGACAAAACGAACCCTTGATTAAAAAGGAGCGGCCCCAGTCGGAGATCAGAGGTTGTGCTAGCTAATTAACATAGCAGGGTTGGTTTGATAGGGTCATGTATGAACAGCATGTCATTGCTTTAGACAAGCCAATTATCTTTGCGCATCATGTTGAAAAGCGATGACTCGCTCTCCACCTCCTCACCATTTTGCATTCCCATTTTAAGGTGAATTGTGTCATGGCTGAAAGCAACCACAACAGTTTGAAATGATGTACTCTCATACACAGATCCTGATAAAACAGCAATCGAAATGTGTTACTAAGTATTTTGCAGACATTTAGTTTTTGCATCTGCATCAAAATACACATACAATCATGTTGATTTTTTGGGGCAAATTCAGCAGCAATGCTATGATATGTGCATTGCATCTGTCATCTAAATTTGGTTCCACTTGCACAATGCTTTCAAGACTTATGGTAATTTATGACAAATAGGCCATGCCTGCAAGAATTTAGCAACCAGTTAATGAAATAAACTACATTTTTGGGCTCATCCAAAAATGTAATGCAGCTAATTTGGTGATATGAAGTGTTGAAAAAAATATTTTGCAAAATGAAAAGGCAGAAAAATCTAATTATGCTAAAATATGCATGGCCTATATGGATAGTTATTGTTGGACTGAGGAAAACAAAATGTGTCTACACTTCTGTGCTTCACAGCTGAGGAGTTATGAGCAAAAATGTAAAGTTCTTTCAACTAATGTGTGGTTTCCATTTCCACCAAATGTCATCTCCTTTAAGAAGCAGCAACAATCTGCTGAGTAGTCTTTCAGATATCCTGTAGCTAACAGACAAACACACACAAACAAACAAATGGGAACAAAAACAAAACCTTCTTGGCTGTATTTCTGACAGATGCTCCGCAATGAAACACAATTCTCCCTGTCAGTCACATTCAGTGAGCTTCCTGTCCTGAAGGTGCATGATCTCAGTCAGCATGCCGATTGGTTCACTGTGGGCCACATGCTGTACTGCAACGAGCAGCAGCTGTCTGGATATCTGGTGGGCAGCAAAGACATGACATTCATTCAGTCACGAGTGTTATGCTTGACACAACTTTATAACGTCCCAAAAAAGTCCCAAAACTGCGTTTGTGTCATTATGAATTACAATAATTGCAAATAGACTGTTACGTCTGATGGTTTAGATTACAATATTGTGAATACCAATATGGTGTCTATCAATGCTGAGGATTACACTGTCCATTGGCAAATCTTTGGTTCACCTTCATCTTTACATGAAGACAGCATTGCAGTCAGCCACCCAGTGAGGAACTCTACCCACACAACCTGCACAAAGTTGGCAGGCAACAAATACTGGATTTTCTCCAAAACATATCACATCACATATTTAGAGAATTTCTGCACAACACAAAAAACAACTACATTTTGTTTCTCATGCATTATGGAAAGAAGGAGGCAGACTTAACATTACACTACACGTTGGCCCATAAAAACGTTTTTAAAGGTCCAATGTGTAGGAATTTCTCCCATCTAGCTTTGAGATCAGATATCAATCCACTCTCTCGCACCACGCAGTTCAAAGTACGTATTACAGCTACGGTAGCCTTCACGCTTCAAAAAGCCGGTCTCTTGCTCTTTTCAATATCCTTTCTCTTTTTCTGGGCGAAAAAGAAGTCCTCCACGTTTCCTTCTTCAAACTTGCCGGGGCCGGGAAGCTACGATACCCATTAGCAGCATTAGCAGCACCTGTGAGTTTATCATGTGACAGTGAAAACGTGAAAGGAGGAGCAGTATGTCCTGTATGTCCCTTAACGGCTAATGTATTTCAAGATGGAGCATGAATATGGAGCGTCTACCGCAGTTCATGTGAATGCAAATGTAAAATTTCAAGCCAAAAGGAATACTTGGAATTGATGGTGGTGGTAAATATTCATGAAAAAGGACAAGTTTGTGAACGGGCAACACAGATTTTGATAATGAACAACTAAACACGTTACACACTGGACCTTTAAAAGTAGCACTTTCTTCTAATGTTTGGGTTATATTCAAATGCACTTATTGTAAATCACTTTGGATACAAGCTAAATAAATGTAATGTCATGTTTCACCGTTAGCATTCTGGACTATAACCCTCTGAAACATTATTTGTAGCCCAAATAGCTGACAAAGTGAAAACTTCAACTGAAAGCCTGTTTGGTGTCATTTGTTTGCCTGATGATGAATTTTAAAAGGTAAGATCTGGTGTTGATTGTTTATTAGACTTCACTTTGGCACACAATGAAATTTCACAGAAGCCTGTTTCCATAAGCATCAAACAGGGGGCCTGTTACGTGTCACTGACCTCTGGAGGGGGCACACAAAAACTGGAACACCAGCATCCAGTACAACTGCAATGCGAAGAGATTTTCTTATATTTGATCATTATTAAATTAATTATGATGCATCTGCATTACAAAGCAATTTTTTTCTTCTGCTGGCAATTTTATTTTGTGCAAGCACTGAACCATGAAGCCAATATAAGAGTTGCATTTTAAAACACCTATCAAACATTTTGAAAAGGTGCTTCGCAAAAATTGTTGATATTTGAACGCAACTGCCAAACAAATCTAAGCTTCATAAGCTCCGCCCCTCCAGATTCACAGAGATAACTTCTGGCCGCAACATTCAAATGCTGTGTCTATGCCCGATGTGAGTCGAATGCAGATGTGAGTTGCGCATGCGTCACTTTGCGACAAGTAGCCTACAGGAACCTGCTAATGAGAGACTTCTGTAATGTCAATACAATAAAAATGGACCTACGTAACGAAGTTCGTTCACTGCCGGCTACAAGTTAGCAATCAAACACAAGGGCTGTCACTTGAGTGGTGTTTTGAGCTAACGTAAGCAATCAAACAATCATAGATAGCTTAAACGTTTTTGAAATGATCTCCATCTTCTGTTATTGTTTGTAATGAGAAAAGTTTATTATTTTATGGATTTCACAAATTTCAGTATGACCAACCCGGTCTCACGCCAGTTCATGAAATGGTCACGTTATTTTGATTTATTGATTTGTGTACAGGTCACGATTTTCTCGTTTCTCCCAGGCGCAGAACGGGGACATGACATGCCAAAACAACGGGACGGTTGTGGTTAGGAAAAGAAGATACTGGGAAAGGAACCGTCACACGCAGGACACGCCGACAACAACGGGACGGTTGTGGTTAGGAAGAGAATAACGCGGAAAGGAACTGCAACACACCGGACACGATCCCCGGTCTCCAGGGTGAAAGTCCTGTATTGTTTGACCCATCCACCACCCCGACCAACCTCCCTACGTGGATTTTCTGCTTTTCATACTACTCCCTACTGTTTTTGTGCTGTGATTACGAAATATGCTTCCCATTTAAATACATTAAATTAAAATTCATAATCACCACACGAAAAAAACAACATAATCGTGTCCTGTTCACGAATCAATAGATTCAATAACGTAACCATTTCACGAACTGCCATGAGACTGGGCTGGTATGACACGTTATGCCGTAAACCATTTAAATCTGAGCATGCGCAACTCACATCTGTACTCGATAAACATCGGGCAGTAACAGCTGTCCTCCCCCCCATCCCGCCCCTACCATCAACTGACGCCGCCTGTTACGGATTGGCTGGAACAGTGTTTTGTGGGTCTTGAACTCCTTCTGCTTGTTTTTTTAACACTGGATTTTTTTCACGCACACAGAAAACAGAACTAGGTGACCAGCACACACTCTCTCTTTCTATGTGAAAGAGATATGTTGTGATTTATGTTGTATAGTTATTTTTTTCCATGAATGTGTGCAAACCAATAAACCTAAACCGTGAGGAGATATTCACTGATTTTGACAAAACGTGTATTGGATTAAAGGGATACTTCACCGATTTAGCGTTAAGCTTTGTATCAGCAGAAACATGGTAGTATTTTTGAATGACCGTGCTTCCCTCCCTCATGTCCCCCTGAGAGGGGAGATCTCTGTATTGTGGGTCTGGAAAAATATACCGATGACGCAAAAATCGTCATTTTACGTCATTGGTATACATTTTTCCAGAGGCAAAGGACTACAGCCAGTACTTCCGCATAGCCCACAGGGTTTTGGACCTCGGCTTTTTCCGGAGATTGCCAAGGTAAAAACGAGTGTCAGCCATCTTGAATCATTGCTTAGCTTCTCAGCAGAAACAGATTTATTCATCCCAAAGTAAATTTTAGAAGAACAATTATGTGCATTCAAGCTACTGCACACGTGTACCACCGGGATACATTGGTACAGATCGGAGAATATGCTGGAAAATTTATTACAGACCGAATACTCGACGCAGCTTCGCCCGCCTGCTATGGAGACCAGCGGTGTTGCTCGAAGCCTCTAGCCGATAAAGGGACATCATCAGCGGGGAACGTTGAACGAGTTTGCGGGTGGAAAGCTAACGCTAGCCGGCCACCTGTTCCATCAATCCTGCCTGCGAGTGTCTGCTCATTAGACAACAAACTGGACTACATCCAACTTCAACGAAACTCCCAACGCGAGTTCAGAGACTGCTGTGTTTTTGTTGTGGAAACAATTGCTGTATCGGACTATCCAGCTAGCTACCAGACAGGCTGCTCTGTCGCCGGGTAAGACTAGCTAATGGAAGTGAGCTGTGTTAACACGGACTGCCTGGAGCAGAAATGGGGGTGCTTGTATCCAACTAACTGCTGGTGGAGTTTGTAACTGTTAAATGCCGACCATTCTACATTACACGCAAATTTGTATACTCTGATACAGCCCACCAAGCACTAATGCTAGTAGCTAGCTATGTGTTAGCTGAACTTCACGGAGCATATCATGTGTGTGCACTAAATGTAGCCCGTTTCGTATGTCGTTTTCATATATTTTAATTGTGTAACCAATTGAGCCACGGTGAAACGTTGTTTCGTGTATATGGTTGAAATGACAATAAAACACACTAAAGTTGAGTTGACTGTCTCACTGTCTGTCTGTAACAGTAGGCGTGGCTTGGGAGTAGACGCTAATTCTTTTCACATTTCTACTACAGAAGTGACCCAATTTAAAGATATATTCATCTTTCCAACGGTGAAATATCCCTTTAACATCACTTACTATACCTTTAAGCCCATTAGAGGAATCATTTCCTTAAAAGACACAAAACAAACCTATACACATTTCCACGGCATTAACTCTTGGTTTTGTCTTCATTTTCTCTCTTTGTGTACAATGCTGTGATTGTGCTCTCCAAAGCTGCTTTCTCTAATACGAAGGCTGTCTATCGTTGTGGCTTTTTTAAATGGCTTCATAAGAAACAACTAAACGGTCATAAATAACCAATCAGTACAGGTACACATACAGCGTTAACCTGGCAGGTCCCAACCCAGAGCTCACTAATGACAGAGACGTCTGCTGGATCAAAGAGCCACGAGTGGAAGATGGTTCCAGCCTTACTCAGCACTTACAAAGATCAAAGTCTTCTCACTGTGCGTTTAAAATATATGGCACAGCTCATGAAAACTATAAATAGGTTTCTCTTGATATCAAACGTCTCAGAGATGTGTGTCTTTGAAATCCGGTCTCAGCTGGGAAATCTATGCTAATGTTGTCTCTGCTAATGGCAGTCAAATAGCTGTGATGCAGATACCAACTGAAGGCAGGCTGCATCATGACAGGTCCTCCATGTAAAGGGTACCCTGCCTGGAGGTGAATTTGGTTTTGTTGCAGGATGGTTGGTGGAAGACTCATCCCTGATTGGCTCGCCCTGACATTCTTACCCTAACCAATCCCACTCCTCTTGCCTAAACCTAACCAACCCAACCAGAGCAGATAACGAGTACTAGCCATTCAGGAATGAGTTCCCTAATGAATATTCATGAGTCTTCCTGGAGAGCACTGTGCACAAAGACAGATGTGCTGATAGATAGAAAAGAGATAATATTTACACTGTAAAAAAAAGAAAACATGTACAAAAAAAAAGGGTGCTATTTCAGCTGCTGGAATGCCAAAAACACTTTAAAATAACTTTCTTGTAATAATACAGTAATTTTTCCTAATTAAAAGACAGTTTGAAGCTTTAATTTGACATGCAATCTTGTGTTTTTATTTATGGCTTTTTAATGTTTATTAATAAAGGATATTTATACCTGAAAAATATCATTTTCTCTATTCACTACATTCATCTAATTTAAGAAATGCATTTACAGCGTTACACTTGAATTTAACAGTTTAATCTACTAAATAAAAGAAATATTTAACAGATAATTTGATAAATACTGGTGAAATTATGATACATTTGCTTATGTATTTCGCATGTAACGTGACCACAAATACATTTTCTTTAGAAGGAAATGTTATGGTTATTCACATTTACATGCTTTCAATGTTCTTTTACCATAGACATGCAAATTCAGTCTATTTTTGTAATTCTTTTATATTTTCGTGTTTTTTGTTTTTACAGTGTAAGAAAGGATGAACCTGTATAGTTTCCCTTAAAGGATACATTTGTCTTTGGCATTCGAGAGAACACGGGTAACATAGCAGCACAAAGCCTCTCAGTTAATATTCAGTAACACACACACACAGAGATCCATATACACCAGAGCAGACATTATACCATATTGCATGATGCCCTACACGAAAATATTGCACAGTCTCCCCAATAAAAGCCATTAGAGCAGTTCCACGCACATCCTCTAGTCCTCCAGGTGGCAGACAGAGTCACAAAAAATAAAAAAGCATCCTTTTTGCAGTTCATTTAATAGCATTGTCAGTGATAGAAATATCATATTTAGTTGCAAATAAATTCACAGCAGAGAGAGAGAGATGATCAGGACAGTGTTTTTATGTCATTAAGTCCTCATTACTGCAATCTGAAACCAGCCAGCTGTTGTTAATCCCTTAAATCCTAATGTGGCCCGTGCATGTGTGTGTGTACAGTATACAGTACGTTAGACAGCTGCAGGTAATCTGATGTATCAAGGTTTCTGGTGTTTGATGTTCGGATGTTTGTGCTATCCCTTTCAACAGGTGCTAGATCTAAAAGTTGAGCCTGGTGCCTTGGTGAACGGATGGTTTGGAATTCTAATATTCAGGTGCTGTGGGATTTTAGGGATGAGTCTCTCGGAAATAGTTTTTCACTTCAGTACCTTTCGTCTCGGCTTCTCTCCTTCTGGTGCTGCTCAACTTGTGTGTTTTGCTGTTGTGCTTTTGTGGCCAAGGGAAAGTTGTTTAGTTCCCCCTGTTTGACCATTGTTTAACAATAATGATATAACTGAGCATTGACAGTCCATTGAATTAACCGCGATACAATGTTAATTCAATAATACAATAAGAATAATTAAGTGTAAGTGATAAATACTTACAGAAATAAGTAATGATCCACTTTGGTCACAGTCTACTCCCGTTGTGCTGTGTTAATGATGAAGGTGCTAATAATGGAGCTGGGCCCTGATGTGCCAGCTGTGATGAACAGAGGCATCCATCAAGTTCTCTTCCTGGGAATGGAGAGCGCGTTTGCTGCACATATGAGCACCAGAGTCGGGGTGACAACTAGCGGATTTGGTTCACAGCATCCGGCGGGTGCTATCCAATCCTCGGGTAGGGTCGCGTCCTCAGTGCCAGCCCCTGTAGAGACAGAGGAGGTCATCCCTCTGGAAGAATGCTGCTTCTCATTGCAAAAACAAAGGCTGGGATTGTCAAAGCTGATGGCAAGGGGACGGGGTGGAGGGGCAGCTATGGCCGGCGGACTTAGGACAATAGAATAAATCACATGAAAAATGTCACAGCCGCACAAATGGAATTCTTACTGGGGGGATTTGAAAAATTGAGAGAGCCATGCATAACGTGGGTGTTGTTTATCTGAGGCATAAACAGCTATACTCACATGGTCCACCAGTCAGACAGTAAGGGTATTTCTATTCATTTTGCTTTCATTTCCTGACAGGCATATTATGAAAGGAGTGCATGACAAAGTGCAGTGGCTGTATACTGCTCAGAGAGGGGCGGTTTAGATGAGTGACTGTGACCTTTCAAGCTTGTGGAAGATTAGGTCAGTTGAAATCACACCTACTGTATTACAGTCAAGGAAAAGATAAATTTTCCACTAGCATGAAGGCATTCTGAGGGTAGCAAATAGCAAATTGTCAGACATGACTTATAGCAGGAAAATAACGTGTAATGCCACGTTCACATCATATCGTTCAGCAGCTGAGAGGGGGAAACCTTTCATGCCACTGTCCGACTTGTAATTCCGAATCAGAGATATTGTGAATTTCTGACAGCGATATCCCAGCGATACATCTCCCACTTGGCAAAAAGAAGTACGAAAGTGTCAACATACCACAATTTCTGGAAGTTATATCTGAATAAAATCCAATATTAGCACTAATAAATTCATTCCGGCTCATTCTAAAAGGAGCTAAGCACAAACACTGCAAATATGGGGAAACAGCCAGCCTGGTGAAAAAGTAAGATAAGATGAGATAATCCTTTATTAAACCCACAGCGGGGACATGTGCAGTGTTACAGCAACATAGGGGAATGACAAGAAGCATCAGTTAAAAGATATTATAAATACGTAAACAGTAGAAAAAGGAAAGTAAAACAGTAAAAAAGCTAAATATAATAAGTAAACACACATTATTATTATTATTATTATATTGACATTGATATTGCACACATTGATGCATCTTTAAAGCTTCCAGGTATGAATGTGTAACTGTGTGAATGTGACAGGTCGTCGTTGCAAATGAGAAATTGTTCTCATTCGACTTACCTGGATAAATAAAGGTTAAAACATAAATAAATAAAAAAAAAAGAGGGAATTGTGAGATATGGTATGTGTGGCCTGTTTGGAGCAGTGTAATGTTATTAAGTGAGCTTTACAGGTGCTCGTAGCAGTGTCGAGTCAACGGTCAAGTCTGAGTCAAGTCTCGAGTCCCAAGTGTTTGAGTCCGAGTCACCAAAGAAGAGTCAAATCTGAGTTGAGTCCCCATTACCTGAGTGTGAGTCCGAGTCGAGTCACATGTCCAGAGAATAGCGACTCGAGCTCGAGTCTGAGTCCAGGACTCGAGTACTCCATCACTGCCTATTACACAAAAAAGTAGTCAGAACTTTCATCCAACTTCCGAGTCCGATTTCATCCTCCAGTCCGAGCGTCATCAGTTTCGAGTCCAAGTCGAGTCATGAGTCCAGAGAATAGTGACATAAGTTGGACTTGAGTCAGAGTCTGGGATTCAAGCACTGGCTGCTAGATTTTGTTACCTCTGGACAGAGCCAGGCTAGCTGTTTCCAGTCTTTGTGCTAAGCTGTTCTAACTGGCTGCTGACTATAACCGCATATTTATTTTATAGACAACAGAGTATCAAACTCATCTTCATCAAGTCCTGGCAAGAAAACGAAATAAACGCGTTTCCCCAAAATGTCAAACTATTCCTTTAAGGAGAGACAAATTGACTAATTTTAAATGAACAGTATACCATTATTGAAATATCATGAGCACTTTTCTTCAGGGCGGCCCTGTAGGTGTAGTGTTAAAGAGGTCGCTGCTAGAGTCTTGATAGGCCATGTTGCTTCCTGTTTAAATCTATAAAATGTCCATGACTGCTCAGTACACAGCATATCTGCAGTCTTTTGCTAACCAACAGTATCATCAATATGCTGATTTATCACATATTCTATACATTACTTAGCTTGTATCTCAAATGGACTGAAATTCTGCATCTTTCTAAAGTGGTCAGGAAACAGCCAGACGTGAATCAGTATTCGTCTTTAAAGCTATAGTGAGTTTTTCTGTCTCCCCCATGAGGAATTCTAAGTAATGACAACAACACTGTTGGCGTGTCCACATGATATAAGCCTTCCGTGACCGCGCAATGCAGTTGCTAGTAGCCAGGGAGGACACGGAGGATTAAAAAAAACATGATGTTTCTGCGCGTGAAAGTCCCCGGACGCCACAATCTTCTGAACATAGCCATACTGAGAAATCCAGAGAGAGTTGTGTGGAGCTGATAGTCTTAATTAGCTTTGTAGCAACTCATTTGGCAATGGCTTGAATGTAACGGACGTTCATTAATATCAAAAAGTTACGCACTAAAGCTTTAACTTTCAGCCTCCCTCCTCTGTTTACTTTCCTATTCCTGCTTCCGATCACGTTCGAACTGTCCTAACCTCAATTTCCTATTTTATTTCTTTGATCGCAAGCAAAATGGTGTGTTATCATTCTCCTAGTAATTTAAATCAGTCATCGATATATGACATTTCTAGACTATTTGGAGATATATCCACCTGACCACCTCTGAGTTTTCATAGTCTGAGTCTGCCTTATTTTCCTCAGGAAATAGACAGTTTATTCATGCATACTGTATATTATTAGGGAGCCAAATAAGTTGGTGCTTTCATGACCAAGCATATTAGCTGCATTATGATCTGCGGTGCTATTAGAAATTATTTGTGCATGTAAACAGATTCATTGTAAAAGAATAACTGCTCTCAGCTCAACACCTCTTTTCTGACTGGTGTTGTATCCAGCAGAAACCCCCAAAAACCCACTATCAACCCAACAGGAATCCTTTCTAAACCTGCCTTGTCCTCACATGACGCGACAGAGAAAAGACACAGCAAGAAATAAATCTGTTGACAAGGGTAACTTTTGAGTGAAATAACCTAGAAGTTTGGACTCCAAACGATCCACTGATAGTTCTCCATGTGCTCTCACTCTCCTCTTAATCACTTCCATCATTCTATCAATATTCGGTCTGCATCTGTTTATGTGCTAAGGCTCAGAGAAATGCCATTCAGTGTTTGACAGATGGGTGATTAATGTCCGTGATGCAGTTTCAAAGGTGTCACATACAGAGAGAAGTGTATAGTGTGCTTTTAAAATGCAAATCATTCAAATTAATTAATAGCTTCTAAAGATGGCTGTGGCAACATGGATGTGTATGTGATAAAAACAATGTGAAGCATAACTCCTTTATTTTCCAGTGTGGTGGGTTCTTTGAAAATCATCTTGGTGATAATTAATTAAACAGCTCTATCACTGGTGTGTCATTTCTCACATCCTGGTTTACACACAATATGACACCTCATGGACCAATAAGTGTTGCTTTTGAAACCTGGCCTCAGTGTTATTCTGGACCGCGGAGGGGCATCGAGAGTGCACCTCTCATGCGTGCTTCATTAGTTTTGGCTTTCTTTCTTTTGCCTTGACATTCTTCAGTGTGAGCTCTGATGAGATCTATACTTCCTAACACGATCAAAACTGCCACCACAACACAGAGATGACGCGTAAAGTATGGGGTTACACTTTACTTGAAGGTATCTACTAGTGCTGTCAAACGATTAAAATATTTAATCGCGATTAATCGCATTAATGTCAGTTAGCTCTCAATTAATCGCACATTTTTATCTATTCTAAATGTCCCTTGATTTCTTTTTGTCCCATTATTTTTTCTCATTTTAATGCGCTTATCAACATGGAAAAGTGGATCGGCTTGCTTTGTGCAAATGTTTTTTTATTGAAAACAACTTTGGCATACTGTAGTGTTCAATTTCACACTAACATTCTCACTTGGAGCAAATAATCTCTCACACAATGTAACGGCTTTGACGAGGGGGCGGAGAATTGGCATCAGCTGTGTGCTTGGCCATCAAGTGGTATTTCAGACTGGACGTGCTGCGATGATAGCTCAGTTCACAACGACAAAACACACAGATCACTTTGGTCTTGTCAATGGGACCATTTGGCAACTTTTTAAAAGTAAACTTTCCATTCAGAATCTTATTGGCATCCATTTTGGCATCTCGTGCTCGCCATCCACTCAAAACGTAACGTTAGCCTACTACTCTTTGGCCGGCTCGCAAGCCCAAACAAGTGTGTGTGGCGCGCCTGTTTTGTTTCCGGTCTAGCTCGATCCGGTGTGGTGTTGTAGTTTTTCTAACATTACTAGTTGTTGCAACAGCATGTGAAAAAAACTACAAAGTTTGCTAGGCCAAAAAGAACGTTAATCTTGTGATAAAAAAATTGACGCAGTTGAAATGGGTTTGCGTTAACGCCGTTAATAACGCGTTTAACTGAAGGCACTAGTATCTACATAAGATTATTATTATTATTTATAATTATAAACAAGTCATAAACATTTTTGACATAACGCTTCTGTCATTAAGTGTCATTCGGTTTTTGTCATAACAAGTTAGGGTTAGGGCTCAACCTCTTCTCACTCCGAACTCGTAAAATACGGACGTTTGGACAGTGGCTGTCAGCGTCTGAAGTGACGAAAAAAGCGCTCTTCGGCGTGTTTGTATAACGGACCGGGGAGAGCAGCATCTACACAGGGTTTGAAGATGATGTAACACTAAGAGCAACTACAGTAGCGAGTAGTATGTAAGGCCGAAATTCAGCATAGAGAGGTTGGTTGGGGTGGTGGATGGGTCAAACACAAGACTTTCACCCAGGAGACCGGGGTTTGTGTCCCGCGTGTCACGTTTCCTAAAGTCACTTTCTTCTTTTCCTAAACCCAACCACCCCGTTCTTCCCACGTGTCACGGAAACGTACGCCCACCCACGACCTTTTCATTAACATAACTGCGTGAAAAGGGACGCCAATAGTCCCGACCAAGTGCGTTTAGTTAAAGGGCGTTAGGGTTCATGTGTCATGACAGTGTCATGTGTTCATGACAGTGTCATGTCACTCTTATGTAGATACCTTCAAGTAAAGTGTTACCAAGTATGGACTTCTACATTTTGTGACATTGCCAAACTTCTGTTTAAGTCTTAAAACTTTAAGCGAGACTGTGACTTTTTGAAAGAAGAACATATTTTGTCCTCACACACACACACACACACACACACACACACACACACAATAAGATTAGCTTGTATTCCCAGCATGTCCTTTATTGTCAAGAGGAAGCTCCAGAATGAATCTATTTGATTTGTTCCCAGCATGCACTCAGCAGAGCATGTCAATATAAAATCATTAAAACTAAACTCATATCAGGCAATGTGATATTTGGTGTTTAAATTTACACTCTCATCGCTTCTGGATGAAATATGGGTTGAGCAAAGTCTGTTTCAAAAAGTATCTGCCGATATGAAGACATTTAATTTCACGAATGTTCTTTAGAAGTTGAGTTAGTTAAAAAAAAAAGTATAGTGAGTGAAAGATTCATTACAAATTGATGTGCAATCACAGCTTTCTACTGTGAGTGTTTGCAAGTAAAGACGGTGTGAAGTCTAACATCTCAGAGAAAGTGTTAATGAGAACCACATAGCGCTGTGCCAACAGTGCATTTCACAGCTCTGACAGGGAAAATGTTCCCACTTACTGCACAGTTTGCATTTGCAATTAGGATCTTCTTGTATATATTGGCTTGATAAAGAAACCACTCTAAACCCAAACCCAATAAACTGCAGCTGGGATACACCACAACAAAATCTTATGACAAACCTACTGGATCTTGTGCAATAAAAAAAACTCTATTGCAATAATTAGATTCATACTAGTACAATAAATACTCTTATTCTACTGCAACATGACATTGCATTTATGTATTTTACTTATTTTTGAACCTGTGTTGTCGGCTGTAAATGCTTGTATGCTCTAGTAGTTTTGCGTTTGTGGCGTTTTTCTTTTTATTTCACTGATCAGCAGTAGCTCTCCTAACTTAGTTGTATTCTGCCAGACCTTCCTCCACAGCGCTGCAGAGGAGGGTCTGGCTAGTCCACACAGCATTCCGGGATGGGAGAAAAACGTGCTCTGGTTTATTGGCATTTCTTTAAACCAATCACAATTGTCTTGGGTGGCGCTAAGTGCCGGATGGAGTCATGGTGCCGCTGTAAAATAGTTTCAGGAAGGAACATGTTCATGTTCAAAAGTAGATTTAGTCGTACAACAGAAAACTCAGATTGGACAGAGTCTAGCTAGCTGTCTGGATTTACCCTGCAGAGACCTGAGGAGCAGTTAACCATAGTCCTCAGAAATCCACCGGAGGTTAGAACGCCAACACAAAGAAAGAGGAAGGTAATGGACATCCGTGCGAAAAGAACATACGGCCGAGTTTCCGGCGACACTGGAGCAATCATGGAAGTGGAACGTCGTGGATATAGACTATATTCTGTACAATGACAATACAGGCTTTTTTAAAATTCTATTCTATTCTTAGTTTATGAGATTGAGAATGAGCAGTAACCTTTTTTTTTGGAAAAGTGGTAATAACAATAACCTAAAGTGAGACTATGTAACCTTTGAGATAAGAAAGAACATGATTCCTCTTACAAATGAAAAGTTAAATTCATAAGCAATAACACTGCTCAAATTACAGTAATACACTCAGGGGCTTTGCTGCTACAGACTTACTTGGTCCAGTACCAGTAGATCATGTTAGAAAACTTACATATTAAGTATATATATATATATAATACTAAATATTGCTCTATAAGAGACATTACTGGGTCAGTTTGCTGACTTAATGACTCCTCTCTATTTGCAATATTACAATAGCTTAGCATTTGAGCTAAATGCTAATTCAGTATTAAAAGCATCATCGTCATCCCTTAACTGTCAGTTGTAGCTGCTCAGCAAAAGCTACACAGTCTCACTTTAAACACAAATGTGTTCAATAAACAGAAAAGAACAGAAAAATAAAGCTCCGTAAAAATATGACAGAGCAGCAGTGTCCGTTTCCTTTTAAGTAAGTTTTCCTTTTTAATTAACTAACTAATTAATAAATGAAAAAGTGAATACTAGCACGGTGAAACCATATTTGGATCAATTAAGCCCTATACACTCGAGGACAGAAATCAATTATGTCAGCTCAATTACCCAAATGTTTGTGCATGAAGATACCACAAAACCATTGTATTCATTTTGCTGGCATTTATGTAGATTGAAAACCGATACAGTAGCATACATATTCAAATTTGACTCACGATGAAAGACATGTGGTTGCTGATGGATTTACTATTGTCTTAGTTTTGAATTCTTCCAGTAATGTGCAGATATATTCCAGCACAAACAGGGCCGTTTTTCAGACTTGAAGAGAGATAGGAGCAATAAAACAGCAGAATATTGGGAGGAAGATGACAGTGTAACATCTTTACATATAATGCAGTATGAAAACATAATATGTCTCAGTGATTTGAGATCATCAATGAAATGTGCATCTAGCTCGTGGTCTGGTTTGGATGAGACTGTGCTGGCCGTTAAAGTCATAGGACCCAATCAAATTCAGCTCACTGACGTTTATAGTAAGCAGTGTCGCAATAAACCGCCGCGACTCTCTTCATGCACGAGGAGTCCCATCTCACAAAAATAAAATCCACTTTCATTGTCAAAGTTATATCACGTTCAAATTTACACTGTTTGTTTGTGATCCAATTTTTATTCATATTTGAAACAAAACAAGACAGTTCGTACAGACCAGTTGGAGTGTAAAAGACAAAAAAGAAAAAGAAAAATCAAAACAAGAATATCCTAACGTGAAAGATGCAGACAACATACAATTGTATCCAAAATAAAATATACATTTACACTTGAGGATAACATAACCCCCCCCACACACACACACACATATATATATATAACAAATAAATTGACACTTTGTTGTTGAATATTTTGCAATTTTCCATATTGTGCTCCCAGGTGAGAATCATACTGTATCCTAAACATGCTCCTAAACACTGCTGCACTGGAGGCTAATTCAGTACAGTTTTGAACTTTATGTCACACTCACATCACTTATTTCAAACTTTTATAACTTTTCGGAAACATGAACCAATATATCCCCAAACCACGTGTCCTGTCTGCACCCATTATCATTCACTAGCTTTGGTTATGGGCACACTATAATCTTATTACTGCATGTACTCAGAGTTTGAGAAGAATTTGATCACGCTGTTCCCTCAGTTTAATATTCCCTTGCCATTTTGCATATTACATTTGTTGAGGTAAATAATGATGTGCTTGTTTTCCTTGAGGCAATCAGCATTCATCAAAATGCATGTCTTCTCACAATATCAATTCACCAAATATGACCATAATCAAAGCAATAATTATGTCAAGATGCTTACATGACCATGTCGTAATTGAGGCATTCTTGTAATTGAATTCAAATCAGCAGCCAGAGGCAAATGACAATCAGTTCAATTCATCCAAACTCAGTGTATACACGGCCGCTGAGCACGAGTCACATTCAGCTGGGCATGTAATGAGCTTAATCCAATTATTCTCATGATCAAAGCGAGAAGCAACAACTGCTTCTCATTTTGCCTTGAAGTGGTGTCACAATAGTCTGGTCTCTACATTTAAAAGAAAAGTGGTAATGTTCACAAATACGAAATGTATGTAGTTGGTGGGAAATTAAAGCGTAACTCTCGCCAAAATGCAACCTAGGGTCTTTTTGTGAATGTACCCGAGTCAAACTTTTGTTTAAAAGCATATTTAGGATGGAAGCGTCACTTTTAAGATTGACCGTGTTTTCGTTTTTCAGTCAAATGGCCTTTTGAATGGGAGTGCTAGGGGCACTACAATGCTAGCCTCAAAATAGCTATTTTTAAAAACACTAAGAAGGCTCGACACAACATGAGACTTTGCTCGACGTATCACCAGGGGTTCTACACCTTAACGAAAGCATTGACAACATTGTTTGTGTACCCAGAGCTTACTAAAAAGAAGAACTCACCGTAGGTCTTGTTTCCGGCCGCAGCCATTTTATCAGTCAAAAACAATCGATTTCCGAATGCAACATAACAGGAAGGAGAGTAAAGATGGAAAGCTCCTAAAGCTTAGTTCCATATAAATGCACGGATTATTTCTTGTTTTGTCGTTATTGAAAAACAATATTGACCTCGTAGTTGAAAAAGGGGCCTCATACGGAGTCTGTTCATTCGCATATCGACTCGTTTTGACTGCCGAGGTGGTAGCGGCCGGAAACAACAAGAGCTACGGTGAGTTGTTCAAAACCTTTTTTAGTAAACTCTGGGTACACAATGTTGTCAATGCTTGCGTTCATGTGTAGAGCCCCTGGTGATACTTCGAGCAAAGTTTCATGTTGTGTCGAGCCTTTTTAGTGTTTAAAAATAGCTATTTTGAGGCTAGCATAGAAGTGTCCCTAACACTCCCATTCAAAAGGCCATTTGACCGAAAGACGAAAATAAGGTAAATCTTAAAAGTGGCGATTCCGTTCTCAAACTCTGTTCGCTTCGGGAAACAACAACAAACTTCCAGCAAGCGAGCTACGCGCTGAAAATGGCAAGTTTTGAAGACAATTTGGATGGTGCAACAAGACAGGCCTGCTTGGTTCTTTCGGGGAATGATTGTAAAGATTTACAAAGAATATGTTTACGGCCTTTCCTCTCTAAAGGCCGTTTTACAGTGGCCATAGCCGAGCTGGCGCACGCCAATGTGACGTCAAAATGATGTAGATCTCGCTGGCGCGCCAGGATTTTGAGTGCGCGACCAGAGGGCGAACCAGAAGCATGGGCGAGATCGCGGGCAACCAGATGCCAGGACTCAGAGTGACTGCAAGTCTCTCTTGTAAACTTACTGGGTTAAGATGAGTTCTTTTATGGCAAACTAAAGGCTTGATCCGACGAAGTAGGTCATCGAATCAAATCGAAGCATTGACGTCAATGCTGCTGCTAGTTCTATTGTTGTTTACCTTTTTCTTCTTCTTCTAGTCCATAGAAATAGCAAAGTCTTTAGCCTTTCCTCATTAGTGCCACCTCTGTTCAGGAGAAGACTGCAAATAGTGTCGCGCGTATAAATAGTTACGGCGCTCCCATGACGTCACACTGGCGCTCGACAGGTCGACTGTGGCGAGTATACCCCATGATGATGTTTGGGGATTGATTGGTGGGATTGCTGTGGACGAAGTACACACAGAGATACACTGGTAAGATCAAATTACCTTTAACCATGTATCCAGCTAATTTAAATAGCTTACGTTACTGTATTGTGTCAACAGTTAACTTCATTTAATATTATATGTGGCGTTTTCTTTTGCGGGGTGCAAATGTTCCACCAAAACAAGTTCCTTCCCGAGACAGAGCCACCGCTGCTGTGTCCGGAGCTTAGCAACGCCCAGGACGATTGTGATTAGTTTAAAGAAATGCAAACAACCCAGAGCGTTTATTTTCTACTATTCCAGAATGTATGTGTGGTGTAGCCAGACGTTACTCCACAGTGCTGTGCAGATAGAGTTGGCAATGTGAGACTAGTGGGAAATCAAAGCAAACACTAGTGTCTTTTGTGTATGATTCAAGGTAGCAGATGGTTTAATTTTGAGACTTTGCAATAACCTACAAAACGTACTGGTGCGATCGAGAGTATTGCTTTAAATGCAGACTTTAAAGTGAAACTAAAGGCGAAATGTATATATTCATGCATGCGTACAAACCTCCTTGTTAAATTTGAGTAAATCAGCATTCAATCACACTTCACTGATTGAACGTATTTTACACCCCCACAAGTACAATCACAGCCACGTATACAATCAGCAACCACAATCAGTAATGATGTGAATGCACGGCACACACAGGCAGAGCGGCTTCCATACAACCATATTATACAGCACACCACGCATGCTGATTACTGACGCACGCACGCACACACTAACTTGCTTACTAGTTATTCAGTTGTTAAGGATGTTTATCTTGGGAAGGGGACTAGTCCAATCATCATCAGAAGAGCTCATTTAGTTAAAAAAAAAAACACACACGGCTGCTCTTTCATTTTATGTCCTCCACTATCTGAAGCTCCAGCCCACTGACACTAATGGAGGAAGACAGTGATCGATTTGTTGCTTTTGTTTCTATGCTGAGTTAGTAACGCTTCATATAATTGCACTATATCAGGGCTGCACCAGGTGTTTATTCACTCCTCGTTAACAGAATGACGTCCAAGAAGTCCACCGCTGCATGCGAGTATAAGATAAAGCAGTAGAGACACAACTGTCTTATTTCGTTTAAAAATGTTTTTTTACTATTCCTACCTACAATGGCTTTTGTACACCAAATTGTCTTTATGTTTTTATGACTGGTCCGTTTTATTTATCAGTGCGTGGTTGGAGGTCTACAGCGAAGAGTTGTTATGGAAGGTTGTGTGGGAGCCTGCAGTGTGTTCGAATAAAGTGAGGCCAAACTCAGGAAATGCGCCAGCAGTAAAGGGTGATACCACTGTACTTCTGTTGTGCTTACGTTAATTATGATACGTAAAAATACATGTGTGAAATGGTTTGCTGAATTCAACCGTCCTAATTGGCATCATCAACTAGGACATATCTGCCCACAACATTTCTTGAATAAAAATGCACCACATATTGTGTTTTATGATACTACACCATACCGTTATGTATATATTAGCGATCTATGTATTTAACATACTAACTTACCAACTGTTCATCACTTCCTGTAGCAGGAGTACCGAGACAGAAGCTAAGCAATGTTTAAGTCTAAGCCAGTTTAGCTAAGCTGTTATCTCTGCTCTCTTCAAAGCCACCAGACTCCATTGACAAAAACAAAAGTCATTTTTACCTCGCAGAACATGGGAGTTACTGCTATACCACTGCCTCGATCAGTTAGTTAGTTAGTGTTATTGTGTGACTTTGGTGTTTTAAAGGGTTAGTTCGGATTCACCAAAGTCACAATAACACAAAACAAACTAACCGATCAAGGCAGTGGTAGATCAGCAACTTCTGTGTTCTGTGAGGTAAATTACTGTCAAAGGAGTCTGGTGGCTTCACGGCTTCAGTTCCTTAAACTAAAATTGATTTACATTGGTGGGCCATTTTGTAGGTGTCTAAAATGTGTTTAGCTGCTGCCCCCGTCAGCAGTACATTATAGCTTCTGTGTTGGTACTCCTGCCTGCTTCTCCAAACTGGGGGTGCGCCGACCGACATCTACTGTAGCTAACACTCTGACTATGGAGAAGTAGCTCATGCAACCCCACAATAACTGAACTATATATATATATATATATATATATGCTAATAAAAAGGTGTATTTTTGCATTAAAATCTTACAGCTTTAGTGCCTGTCTCAGGACTCTTCCTGGCATCAATGAATGCCTGCAAGACTTCTATTTGAAGACAAGCCTGTTCTTTGTCTGCACCTACTGTGTGTCCTCGGTGCAATGAAGTCAAAGTGTGTTAAAAACTCACTCCTCACTCCCGTTACAAGTTACTCCCATGCATGCAGAGGTTCAATGTGTGTCTCACTTTGAGAGGAGTGTGGATCTCATTAGCCCATAGCCCATTCTGAGTCTGCATCTCCTTGGCAGTTGCCAAAGCTGAGTCACAGAGGTTTCCATACAGGTGGGAAATGCTGCACAATTGATACTGAATTACACAATGTGGGCTGCTGCTGATGCCTACTTCATTTGACAACTTTGCCTGACAAGTTCTAAGAAAGTAGAAAGAAAATACATTATTGTACATCTACAACCACTTAAGCCAAATCCATGCTTATCTGTGGACTGGTTACACTCTAAGAAATAAATCTGTAAAGTACCCAAATAAAAAAGTTCTGGTATCTCATTACCCGGACGTTGCCCCCCCCCGCCGTAATAAAAAAAAACAGGAAAGTTTGTAGCTACAGTTAAAATAGAGAACATTTTCTGATGGCCCTGTAAAAACAATTATCATACAAAGCTGCTCAGTTAGTAAAGTTCTGAAAACGAAGAAAAAAAAAAATGTCAAAAAGCATCAAAAACGTCGGAACAAGTCTCAGTCGAAATAAGCGACAAAAACGTCAAAAATATTGCCCAAAATGTCGAAATAATGACAAACGAAGGAAAAAGTGTCAAAAACGTTGGAAAAAAAGTGACACCGTGGACTTCATTAAAGTGCTCATATTGTGCTCATTTTCAGGTTCATAATTGTATTTAGAGGTTGTATCAGAATAGGTTTACATGGTTTTATTTTCAAAAAACACCATATTTTTGTTGTACTGCACATTGCTGCAGCTCCTCTTCACCCTGTGTGTTGAGCTCTCTGTTTTAGCTACAGAGTGTGACATCTCACTTCTATCCCATCTTTGTTGGGAGTCGCACATGCGTAGTAGCTAGGTAAGGACTACTAGTTAGAAGCTAGCGCTGCTAGCGGTTAGCCACCTCGTTCTCAATGGCAAAACACTGCTACAACACTATAGAACTACTTCCATGTCCCTGTTCTGCAGGTATTCAATGCAAAGTTGGAAGTGCGCCCTCATTTAGAAGAAGTCTCCCGGCTAATCCTGCCTTGTACTGACCGAAGTTGAAGAAACAGCTAGCTGATGTGGTATTAGCTAAAGCGGTTAGCACACACCAAATGTTTCGGCCAATGACGTAGACGGCCCTGTTGATTTTGAACAGCTCACCCGGAGACTGAAGGCAGGATACATTCAGAAACCGTATCTCACTCAAAACAGCATGGATGGATTTTTTCAAAGTTTGTATGTGCGTGGAAGCACCAGAGACACAAAAACACCCCAAATCAGAAAAAGTGATTTCTCATAATATGGACACTTTAAACTCCTAAAACCAACCTCAGTGGCCGGCAAAAGTTGTCGGACCACAAATAATGCAATTCGAAATGTAAAAAAAACTAAATAATACAACTGTGAATCAAGTTCTATGAACAATTTCTGTTAAAATACGCAGACACACAACTGTTAATACAGTTATTCCTTAGAGTGTACTTCAAATTAATATGAAACTAACTGTCAGTCAGTCATTGCACAGAGAACACTGCCACGGTTAGCATTAATGATACTATTCCTGTTCGACTTAAGTCTACAGATCCCCTCCTGTACATCTGGCATGAAAGATTACAGTTGAGGGGGAACATCAGAGGAGTCAGCATCCTGCTTCGTAGGATGATAGAGCTTGTTTTAGGACCCGCTCTGTGTATTGATCTGCTCATGCAGCGTTCCCTCCGCTTGAAGTGAGAATTTGTCTCTGATCTGAACCAGCTTTCAAGTGGGCAAAAACAACCTCAAACAATCTGACTCAAAGGCATTTTTTGTAATGTACATCAAGAGCACAGCAGAGTATGCAGATTTAAAAAAAAAAAAAAAGGCAAGCCTGCAGAGCTAGTTCAAAGCGTAATGATTTTCTCCTGACTATCCTTCTGAGCCACTCTCAATTCTGCTGAGATGCATTCAATGTCGATTACACAGGAACTGATGCAGAATCAAAATTGTTGGGAAGGGTTTCAAATGCTTCACGAAATAGGCCCCCTGATGAATTCCGTAAGCAGCTCCTAATTCTACATCAAACTATTTCAGCAAAGGACTGTTTGGGAGCAATTTGTTAATGGACGGACCAGTAAGCGGGGGACTAATCTGAACGTGAAATCTTTGGCCTTCATTACAAATGTCTTTAAAAGATAACATGGTTAGGATCCACAGCTGATGCAGCCATGGAACACATAGCTGTGGAATACTGAGGTGCCTGCAGCACAGGTTCATGTTTTACACCGGCAACAGCTTAAAGAGTTAAACCCTGGCTTTTTTTCTGTGCTGATAATTTAGACCGACAAGGCTTTACACTGGATATAGTCTATATCCACGACGTTCCACTCCAGGGATTACTCCGTTGCCCCTGGAAATTTTGCTGGATGTCCCTCTTTTTGGCCGGATGTCCGTCCCTTTCCACTTCCTTTGTGTTGGCGTTCTAAACTCTGGTGGATTTCTGAGGACTATGGTTAACTGCTCCTCAGATCTCTGCAGGGTAAATCCAGACAGCTAGCTAGACTATCTGTCCAATCTGAGTTTTCTGTCGCACGACTAAAACAACCTTTGAACGAACACACCAAAACAAATTCCTTCCCTGAGGCTATTTTCCAGAGGCACCGTGGCTCCGTCCGGCGCTTAGCCGCGCCCAAGACGATTGTGATTGGTTTAAAGAAATGCCAATAAACCAGAGCACGTTTTTCAGCTACCTCGGAATGCTGTGTGGACTAGCCAGACCCTCCTCCGCAGCGCTGTGGAGGAGGGTCTGGCAATGGGAGACTTTGCACATTTTCCACCGGCAACAGACGAGAGTGTGTTTTACACCCTGCACAAAGAAAGATTGTCAGGACTTCTCTCACTTTCTAAACTGCTTGTAAAGCGTGAAAAACACTTTCACTTTTTGCAACACATTTCAATGAAAAAAAGAATCTCCTTCTAGTTACTCTCTCTGGTCTAGTCTGAGGGTTTTATTTTACTCCATGTGAACTCATGCATCCCTGTGTAAGTCAACAGTGAGACTCGAGGAGCATTTAAAGAACAGCTTAAGGAGTTAAACCCTGGCTTTTTTTCTGTGCTGATAATTTGGACCGACAAGGCTTTACACTGGATTCAACTTTGCAAACCAAAGAAGTGGTTACAACAGCACAATTCATGCTGCTGCTGAGGTCTGAATCAAGGATGCAAAAGTCAGTTTACCGAACTGCAAAGTGTGTAATATCTGTAATAATATATCACTCTGGCCACATTTTTATAATGCTGGTATTTCTGGCTAGCAATTGATTTGCACCACATTTGTGAGTGCTTGTCATTAATACTCTGAAACAACATCTCTAGAATATCCCCATGTTGGGAGGGCTCATTAGGTTGTATCAACTACTGCAAATATATTAGTATATAATAAATATAATATAAATATATTAGTAGTACTGCTGATGATTAAACAAAAAAATTATTGTGCTGTTTTTAAGGGTGAGACCAAGACCAATACCATGCTCAATAAAGTTATATTCTATTTTATTATTATCTAAATAAATGTAAGCTTTTGTAAAAGAAAGATGGACTTTTTGTGGCAAAACATTATGCAGAAGAGTTAATATGTATTCAAGTTCATTAGTGTCAGTATTTTTGGGAAAGCAGTGTGAGATAAATCACAGTTCACTCCAGACAGTTTGGCAGCAAGATGCCAAAAAAAGACCTCTTGAAGATCATCCAAAGTCTAATTAAAAGATGCTGAGCAGAGCCAAGGATTACACATCCCAGAAAATTTAAGTCTGACCGTGACTACACAAAACACAGATCATAGTGGTCTTTTTAACTGGATGATTCATGTTACCGTAGTGACAGTATTTCACAATTAGATGAGACTCCATGCTGGCGTGACAACAAAGGAACCAAGAAATAAGCACAGATCCTTAACAAATCTGCGCTCTGATCTGAAGATTATCAACAGTCAAAATGACTTTTATCAACATGAAAGTTCTCAGTAATTCAGCCAGGAAGATAGCGGGGGGGGTCTGACAAACTCATCTCCGTTGTAGCCCATCTTGGTCAACATGACCCAGAAAAAACAAACAAAAACATTCATACACAGAGCATGTTCCTCCTGTCCGTATTTCAAAAGGCTGACAGATAAAAGGAGAGAAAAGGATCCAGACCTTAATTGTAGAGTGGAGGAGCTCAGCATCCACTTCTCCGCATGTCGCCTTCTCCTCCGCTGCCTCTGCCTCCCAGCTCAGATGATTTCATCAAAACAGATTTAAAACACTCTGTGCTGCCGTTAACGTCTCAACGCTGTGGCTGCCACTCACACATGAACACTGCGTCCCTGAATGACTGAATGAATAGGGCTTACAGGTGTACATGTCGAGAATGCGCTCCAGAGCTCACGCTGTGCTCCAGTGCTCACAGACTGAGATGTGCATGGGAGAAGAGAGGGCAGCTTATTTGGCACTCAACCCCTCCCTCCCTCTGTTCTACTCTCCTCCCGTCGCCCTTCCTTTCTCTATCACTCTCTTATTCCACTTTACCTTTTCACTGCTCCCGTTTAGCTCCCAGCCTTTTCCATCATACCCCATGAACACCCTGCACTTCCCCTTTCTGTCTGTTGGCATTAATGCTAGTATTTGTCCGATTTCGTGCATGTGTGTGTGTGTGTGTGTGTGTGTGTGTGTGTGTGTGTGTGTGAGTGAGTGAGTGACATGGCTTGAAGCAAGACATCTGTGTGTGTATTTACAGTATATGGGACTGAGGGGGTCTCTGCTCTCCATCCTTCCTCCGCAGCGCTGTGGAAGAAGGTCTGGCAATGCGAGACAAATCTTAACTAGTCGTTTTGGTGCCTAAACTTCGCTGCAGGACAGTCACCTTTTGTCGGCTAAACTCAACTGAGGCCGCTGAAGGGGGACGTAAACATAAGACAGTAAAATGAATGGACAAAGCGACGCCGTAGACTTCCACGGAGACCAGTGAAGTCACTTTTCCGGTGATGGCTGAGCGTTACTGCGCAGCCTCAAACTGAGCTTGCCGACGTAGATGTGACGTGAGCAACCTGTCTGAAAGTTGGAAGTCTTCTGGTAGCTGTGCCAAGAGAAATCTCAATCATTCCCAATCTTGCAGAGACTGAGAGCGTAGGTATATGTAAGGAGATAACATGGACACAGGCTAATTACTGCTAACTAAAATGCTAGTTAACATTAGTAATTAAACGAAACAGCTAATGTAAGTCCAAACTGCCTGCGCACTTCTCCTGTACTATACGGTAATTTCTCTACTGTGCGACAGTAAGTCGTGTGGTTATGACACAATCGTTAGCCTATTTTTACAAAAACGTCTGCTACGGAGCCATAACGTGAGGTACAAGGTAATGGAGCCTTTTATACATTGTCGTGTTTCTTTAGAAATAAACAATGGACAAATCGAGTCTTTACACGCTTCAGATGTCAAGTTATTCACTGTCAAAATGAATGGCAGTCAATGGGATGCTAACGGGAGGTAATGGCATAGGTCCATAGGAGGTACGCTTTGCGGATGCTCGCTTACCACCTTGGACGTTTTGGGGGAAAGCAGGCAGCGGACCAAACCACTATGAGGCAAGGGAGGGGGGACTCAAAATGTTTCTAAAACTGAAGACGGGGGTAAACTCCTGACCCCTTTGACCACCCCCCGCGCGATTTCCGCCTATGCTTGCGTGTGTCTACAAAAGGATTGTGAAAAGAGATTAAAAAAAAAATAAAAAATCATAGCCACTGATTTAAACAAGCACAAAACCACCATCAGAACGTGTGATGCAATTAAATGTTTTGACATTGAAAGATCACCCCCGAGGATCCGTCAGGCGCTACTCTTCCTCCTTTTGAAAGGTGTGACATTTAGATGAAATGCGGCGGGTGATCCACCCAACGTGAGACTAACCTTTACTAAATATTGCTTGTGGCTACGTGTCACGTGGCAACTCCATAATTGGAAAACAATATTAAAATCCAAGTGTCTCACTGTAAAGTAAAGCCACGATAGTGTATTAATTATTAATTAGTAGACTCTATAAGGCACTATATTGATTAAAGTGCCCATATTATGCTTTTTGGCTTTTTCCCTTTCCTTTGTGTTATATATATATATATATATATATATATATATATATATATATATATATATATATATATATATATATATATATATATATATATATATATATATATATATATATATATATCTCTCTCTATCTTTTTGTGCATGTTCTAGGTTTACAAAGTGAAAAAGCCCAAAGTCCCCCCCAAAGGGACTTACCATCTCCAACAGAAAACACTGTTCACAAACTGCTCCAAACAGCTCTATTGTAGTCCAGCCTTTACTTCAGAGACAAACGTGGTCACTTTGGAACACACGTTATAATGCTCATCTAGCTGCTAGCGTGGCATATATATACTATATATTTTACGTTATATACAGGCAGGGTCTTTACGTAAATTAATGTTTTTAATTTTTTTTTATCTGTATAATGCAGGCCTTGCTCGAGCCAGTCTGTAACAAGACTCATCATCCCTCCGAGCTTCATCACAATGAGACCCAAGGGTGCAGCAGCTGTGGCCTTTCAAAGTTTGAAATGTGACCTTTACATTTCGTCCCCAATCACAGCCATTTGTAAGTAAGGCTGGATGGGAGCAGTTTAGCTTTTTTTTCCTGGAAGTGGTGCAAACTTTAGTGGAGAAAAAAAATGAAACTGCAGTCGTTTTTCCTTGTTATGGAGCTGTATAGTAATGTGCCTTTATGGATCATCTTAGACTCTAATCAGCACTTATTCATTTTTTATTTGTGTTCCAGTTCCGTTCCGAGATCCCCTCAATAAAAATGGCGAAAGCAAAAAATATTTCATGCTTTTGTAATGAATGTAATGTATGATTTGCAAAATGTCAGAAATTGGCTTATTGGCTAAAACAAAGATGCCAGAATTCCTAGGTTTTATTTTTTATTTTATTTAATCTTACAATCACTGTATGCCTGGCAAAAACAGCAGCAGAGCCTTATCTGATGTGATTTTGCAGATCTTATTCTCCTGGTATTATCTTATATCAAATCTAAATGAACATGCATCTTTTATCTCACTTTCAAAAACAAAAGAGCAGAATGGAAAAGCTAGTAAGAAAAGGTTGGTTTAGTAACCTACAGCACGTTTTACACCAATATGTTGTGCGTTGCCTTAACTTGATTTTGGTGAACTCACTTTTCCGTGCTGGCGGTGATGATTGGATGCTTTATAGCTGTGAACTATTTTCTGTTTCTGCACGTCTCCGCAGTTTGCCTTGCAAGAGGAACAAGTAGGTCAAAGCGCCTGGGGACCATGAAAGCATTTTGACAGACTTCCAGATCTCCTGGAAGTTGGTCTCCAGAGGGCTGAAGGCAATATTTAGGGCAAAGCCTTGCACAGTAATCTCCTTCCTGCAACTAGTGCTTCAGAAAACCGTGAATATGAACAATATAAAAACAAAATAAAGATGGAGAAACACTAGTTGTAAATATGATAAAGCTAGGGAAGCTTGATAAAGATTAGACACTTACACGGATACTTCCATGATGCAGGCAGTCAGGTGTAATATTGTTGGTGAGAGACGATTATGCTCCGTTTGGCTTATAGGCTAGTTTAAGTAGCCTACAGTAGAGTCATTGCATTGCCAAAGCAAGTCCCCTATGGGAAAGCATCATCTATCTTGTCACTGCACTGTTAGCAGACAGCCGCTTGCGCAAAGTGTAGCAATGGTGGTACAAGGGGCTGAGAGAGAGAGAGAGAGAGAGAGAGAGAGAGAGAGAGAGAGAGAGAGAGAGAGAGAAAAAACAAGGCAAAGGAAGTTGCAACAAAAAAAGCCTCAGCCAAGCTGAATGGCCGGGTATTTTGTCTCTGGGTGTCTCAATGTGCAGCGTACAATGTATATTAATTCATCCTTCACAAAGAGCCTTGAAGCGAGGCTTTCCCAAACCAGCAAACAAATCACCCCCGGAGCTCCATTGGTATTCTGTGACTGCTTCTCCGGTCTTTGTGTTGTGAACTGAACAGTGGCATAACAAACAGACTCAAGTTGTAGGTGCGGTTCACTTGCTCAGAGGTGACTTCAAACGAAACTACTCTTCATTAAGCCCCCAGGAAGTGTGTCGGGCGGAAGTCTCTAGTGCGCCTATTATTATTTTTTCTCTGATTAGTGCCAACCAAGTTAGCCGTAAGCTTAGCTGTGTGGGGCTATTGCAAGCTTTGCTAAAACAACATTCTCAGTCACCTTACAGTAAAACAGCTATCAAAATTTGACCTCAAATTACCACAACAATGGATCACACGGCCACTTGTATGTGAAAGGGGTCATTGATAGTGATGAAGGAGAATGATTTACCAGACTCAACCCCCCTCAACTCTACGGATGGGGGGGTCATCCCTGTGTTCCCAGGGTCCAATGCCTCAAGGGTCCTATTTTCATGAAATAAACTAACATTGTGAAATTGGTAAGGGCTATCCTCGCATTGCAAACAAATGAAGGGAGATGGACGTTTCAAATGCAGTTTGAAGGTAAAAATCCATTCAGCCACAGTGGCAATATCAACGTCTACAGAAATATTTTTTATTTTGTCTCAAATTTGAGGGCATAGGCTTCAAGGACTATGTTTAAATACACATACAGTTCAGGTTTTTGCCCTTATTCCTGAAAAAGACAATATTTCGACTAAGCTGTTTACATGGCTAATAAAAGTGAATGTTCCTGGGGTGGCCTCTAGCTCACCCAGTAAGAGCGTTCGCCCCATGTTGACCGAGTCCTGCAGCGGCCCGGGTTTGAGTCCGACTGAAAATATTCCTGTTTACATGTAGCCATTCAAAATATGATTTTCTAAATTCAAAAGTACCAGCGGTGGCGGACTTATTGGACCGTGCGAACACAGCGTCCCTCTTTCATTCCTTCAACCAGCTTCTTGAAACGGTCGCAGTAGCAATGTTTGTGCATATCCAATAATATAATGATATGATAATGCTTAAAAGTAGCTGTGTTTCTCCTTCTTATTGGGTCTGCAGCCTTGCAAATTGTTTGATTGTTTTTTGTACAGCAACCATAGCAATGCACGGAGCTAACCATAAGCCTGCGGTAAAAACCCTGACTGAGACGTATTCCGAATGTGCAGTATACATGAATACCTGAATAATACCGGAATATCCCACATCTTAAATCGGAAAATGCTATATTCGGAAAAAGGCTTTTGTCGGAATATCCGACCGGAAAATGCCATTTACATGAGCTGTATCAAATTCAAAATATTGTCATATTCGGAATAATAGTGGAATATTGGTGTGCATGTAAACATACTCAATGAGTATACCATCAGCAGGCTACAAGCTGTAGGTGGGTGATTTCAACATGTGACCAAGAGAAACATTCATTGCGGAGAACATAAAAACCTTTGAAAGGTTTTATTAATGTGTCAGTATGCTTCTCTAAAAGGTAAAGTTGAGTTGAGATGATTATGAAGAAAATTATTTTATTCATCCATCAGTCCACACGTATTGCATTCCGTCAGGACGTTTCTGCTCAGGCTGACCGGCAGAGTTTAGTCAGCTTAAGGGGAAGGGGGAGCTCTGTGCGCAGCGGGGAAGATGGGTTACGTTCAACTGCGTGTACTGTCCTCCTGTGCAGTGACACAAAGCTGGTTGAAAATCTTCAAAGTTTCCCTTAAATTAATTAAGAAAACGTACACCTGTCATGGTTGTACGTTTCTGTTGTAGGTTTCTGTTTCCCGTTTTATTTTGGTAGTCTGGTTTTTCTGTCTTGTCTGGTCTACTTCCTGGGCCCCATTTCAGGTAGAAGGTTTAACAAAAGAGAAAGAAAACCGATACCGCTCAAATAGGAAGTTATCTGAAAATTAAAATGTCGGGGTTTCAATTTCATCTCCCGACGTATGTTTAACTCTCTGAAGTAAAGCAGCTTCTTCATCAATGGGATCGTAGACAAAAGGAAATGCCATGTTTTGAGAAATAAAATGTTTTCTAGTCTGCCTAACATGGTTAATAAACCAACATGTTTTTTTTTTTTTAATTCATGCCGATAAACTGATGATACTGATACAGACTGAATGAATGAATGAATGAGGAAATGAAAGATCGCTGTGTCAGAGGGAGGACACAGAGAAACTGGAGGTTTCTTGAAGAAAACCTGCAGGTTAGGTTCACAGGCTCAGTTACCATAGTAACTGACTCTGAGGTTAAGTTACCTCTCTTTCTGAAACAGAAAACCCAGAGTTACCCTCATCTCAGGGTTAACAAACTCAGAGTTTTCACTAAACCTGCTTTCTGAAATACCACCCCTGTCTTGTGTTTTCCCGCCCGTTTAGTTGTTTCTGCCCCGCCCTGATGTGTTTCACCTGTTGTATCACCTGTCCCTTGTTTGCTCGTTACCTCTTGTATTTAGTCTCCGTGTTTCCCTCGTCTGTTGTCAGGTCATTAATTCTGTTAGGAGTGTGTGTGTTTAGTCTACCTGTTATGTTGTTCCTGTTTTGTTGCCTGTCCCGGTTTTTGGGTTTCTGCCTGTTCCTGTTTTGTATTTTTGCCTGCTGTTTTCAGGACACCTTTTGTTGTAAGGATTCTCTTTATTAAATATTCAAGCTCTATTCTGCCTGGTCTCTGCATTTGGGTCCTACATTCTCTGAAGCTCATGACAACACCCACTTAACACATTACTCATTTGACATTGTTTTAAAGCTATAGTGCGTAGTTTCTGTCGCCCACATGAGGAATTCTAAGTAATGACAACACTGTCGACACGTCCACATGATACAAGCCTTCCGTGACCGCACATGTGCATCCCACTCCCCCCCCTCCTCCATGCAGTTGCTAGTAGCCATGGAGGACAAGGAAGATTAAAAAAACATGGACTCTTCAGAAGAGGTAATTATCTTCACTCGAGCTTCTGCGTGGGAAAGTCACCGGACGCCACAATCTTCTGAACATACAGAGAGAGTTGTGTGGAGCTGATAGTCTTAATTAGCTTTGTATCAACTCATTTGGCAATGGCTTGAATGTATCAGATAATCATTAATATCAAAAAGTTACACACTTTAAATATATAAATAGCTTTTCACCAACAAATTAACCAATATAATTTAAAGAGTCAGGAAAATAGAGGACTGAGGCATAGAATTTGAATGTATCATTTATTTGCCAAATACATTTTGACATTGTCTTTATGGTGGGAGGAAACCGTAGCACCCGGAGTAAACCCACACAAACCTGGGGAGGTTCAGAGGCCAAAATAAGCAAACTCAGCAGAGAAATTTTTTATTTTATGTAGCTAGTTCTGTAGCCATTCTTCTACTGGGGTTATTTAGATGGAGACTTCTTCCATGTAGCATTATATGGTATATCACATACCATATAATTAAACACCTTTTATTTATTCAATTTAAGTAGATCTTCTATGAACTTAAATGTTTTGACTGATAATGGTCAATGAAGTCAAATATGAATTTTCTGGCAGCACGCCAGAAAGTCTAGGTTTGAACAAATATCAGCGTTTATGTTTGCGTTTGGCCTTCAAACCCGAACAAACTGGTTGATGTTCATTGTCACAGGTAGTCGACAACTTATCGTCGGACTTCCCCTGCTTCCTGTTGATGCCATCACTGTGAGCCTCGCCTTTGCTTTCGGAGTTTGTTTTGGATCCATGGGTGCCAATTATACCATTTAACTCATCACCCGTCTGTTCATGTTCAATGTCATTACTTTGGGGATCGCCTTTGTTTTTTGGAGATCTTTTTTGGATCTATGGGTGATTATTTTACCATTAAACTCATCATCTGACAGTTCATGTTCGATGCCATTACTTTGGGAAGTGTCTTTGCTTTTGGAGTTCTTTTTAAATCCATGCTTTAAGATACTCTTACATGTCTTCCAAGCTGAAGTCTTTTTCTGTTTGATTTCTCCATAACAGACCTCTGCCTGCCTGGGAAGGTCTTTTACCATTTCTCTACCCTTCTCTTCGAAGGCTTTGATTTTTGCTTTTACGTTTCCTTGGAGTATGTTGTCATTCATCAGGAGTCCATTTTCTTGGGGTTCCATGTTTGCTTCCATGATTTTGGCCTCTAGGTCATTGTTGATTTTTTGGAGTATGGCCTTTTCTTCATAGATGTCTTTGTTTGTTGCCTCCAGTTGCTTAATGTTTGCCTGTAGGGTATTGTTGTCTCCTTGGAGCATGTCCCTGTCTTCCTGGATGTCTTTATTTGTTGCCTCAAGTTTCTTGATTTTTGACTGTAGGGCCTTGTTGGTGCTCTGGAGTATATCTTCCTGGAGTTTCTCGATTGTTGCCTGGAGATACCCGTTTTCGGACCGGAGGAGATGGCATTCATACACTGAGTTCTCGCAGTTTAACTCCATATCATAGAGTTGTACCTTGAGATCCTCCTTTTCTACCGTAAGCTGCTTATTCTCACACAGAAGGTGGCCGAGTTCCACCTCAAGGTTGATGTGGTCCATGACCTCGCTTCCTACCAGGAGAGCGTCCTTGTTTTCTGGCTGGTCTTTGTTTTTGTCCTGGAGATAGCTGTATTCAAACCTAAGGTAACCCAGTGCTCGCTGAAGATTACCATAGTTTACATTCATGTCGTCGTTTTCTATCCGGAGGTCAGCATTCTTGTTTCGTTCCTCCTCAATTTCTTTCTTCAAGCTTTCATTCTCATCTTGGAGGGATTGACTGCTTTCCATGACATCGTTTTTCACCTGGGAGTGCCCTTTTACACCCTCTTTCTGTGTCTGGATGACAGCCTCTATTTTCTTCAAGCTTTGATTCTCTTCTCGAAGAGCTTCCATGGGACCGTTTATCACCTGGACATGCTCTTTCACATTTTTTTTTTCTGCCAGGAGGACAGCATTCCTGTAACGTTCATCCTCAAATATTTTTTCAATTTTTCTTTTCATCTCTTCTCGGAGAGCTTGATTGCTTTTAAAAAGGAGTTCTGCATCGTTGTTTTTAATGTCTTCGGCCGTTACGTTTTTCAACTGCAAGTCCTCTTTGAGATCTTGTTTTTCTACCTGGAGGACAGTATTCTCCTCAAGCTCATCAATAATTATTTTCTTCAATCTTTGGATCTCTTCCTCCGTGACGTTTTTCAACGGCAAGCTCTCTTTGAGATCCTGTTTTTCTGCCTGGAGGAGAGCATTCTTGTTTTGTTCTTCCTCAATGGTTCTCTTTAGGGTTTCAATCTCTAGTTTTAGAACTTGATGGCTCCTCCAAACCACCGAATCTTTGTCATTGGTGATAATGTGTAATTGAGAGCTATTCTTCAAGAGTTGCTCACTGCTGTTCTTATAAAACTGTTTGTCACCATCGAGCTTCTGAAATTCTGCCTTGATTTTCCCAATGTATGTTTCTAAGATATCCATCATATTTAGTTTCTGTAAGTAAAAACTATTCTTGTTGCAGACAGATGTAGCTACTAAATAGTGAGTGTGTGCCGTGAGTTCTGGTGATAACTTACTGATTCTTGAAGTGATAGGACGAATGATGGAACAAACAATTTGTTAACAAATCTGAAATTTTGTTTTATGAAATTATGTTACATGGAATCTTAGATCAAAGCACAAATGTTTCATCAGAAAATGATGTCACATGGAACCTTAGATAAAGGGAAGCTCTTAGATAAAGAGTGTTCCAACAGGAAGTGATGTCACACTTTGACTGTTTGCTAAGCTCCGCCCCCATAGTTACTGTTGCTATGCCTGTCAGTAAGAGATGGAACTTTCAAATAAATTTCAAATAAAAATAACTTTTTTAAATCAATGTTAGTCCCACACAGTGTAGGAATAACGATCCAAACATATTTACACGGAAAATGTTTTTTTCCTTTTGTAGCAAAAAGTAACTTTTCACAAATAAGTCGTGTTTCTTTAATTAGTCAAACGGTCTAGTGGTCCAGGTGGGAAAAAATCAGGGAAATCGCGTCTTTTTCACAAATACAGCTAAATAACTCAAATCTTGGAACTTTTATGTGTGTGCACGTTTAACTAACCCGGTTTGGGAACTTTACCTCTCAGTTTGAAACCGGTTGAAACCAACTCCAGTGGGATTCAACCAAACTAAATGAGGCAGGTGTGAAAGCCCCCGAAGAATGATCTGAGGACCATGAATGTCTGTACCATATGTTATGGTAATCCATCCAGTAGTTGTTGAGATATTCAAGTCAATTCAAATTTTATTTGTCACATACACAATCATACACAGTACAATGTGCGGTGAAATTCATCATGAAATTCACCTGTTCTGTCTCAATAACAACAATTAAAACCATAAAAATAGTAATGTACAACACAATAGATTTCATAATAGATGGTAAACATGTTATTATCAGAGCTGCATTTTAACATATCCCAGTCTGCGCGGTCCAGAGCGTCCTGTAAGACGGCCTCAGATTGGTCAGTCCAAAATTTCACCCCCCTTTGCACCGGGGCGTCCTGCTTTAGCCGGTGTTTATGTTTTGGCATGAGGAAAATTGCAGAATGGTTAGATTTGCCGAACAGAGGGAGAGACTTTGTTTTGTAGCCGTCCTTGAAGGGTGAGTAACCGTGATCCAGGGTTCTCTCTCCTCTGGTGGGGCATGTGATGTGCTGCCGAAGGTCAAGTCTGACTCTCTTCAGGTTAGCGCTGTTAAAATCCCCTGGCTACGATGATGGCTGCATCCCGATGTTCAGCCTGGTTGTTAACTAGAGCCTCATGTAGTTCAGACAAAGCAGTGTCAGTGTTTGCTTGTGGTGGGATAGTAACGGCACTGATGATAACTGAGGTAAACTCCAGAGGAAGGTAAAACGGGCGACATTTGATTGTCAGGAGCTCCAGGTTGGGTGAGCAGGAATATGTGAGATGATGGCATGCGCACGGGAACATACTTTCTCTGGGGGGTGCTGTAGCCTAAATGTGCACCCAATGCACATGCTTACACATATCCTCCTTTTCATCCATTGCAATAACATTACTCCCTTTAAAGCCATTTCAGATATAAAGACATGATGACACCCTAAATGACCCAATATAGCAGGCTACCCAGAACCAAGCTGGTGTTACACCATAATGCTCCAAATGGAACATATTTCAACCTTGCTTGGTATTTGCTATTACGCGTTATCGAAAAACAAACCTGTGTCTTACCTAGTAACGTAACGTTAGTAGCCATCTCTGTTTCTGGTGCTGAACACGTTTTGATCGATACATAATAATGTCCATCCAACAATCCTTGCCAATAAAGTTTGTATAGGCTGTGTGATAATACAAATAAATCCCCATTTTCCGTTGATGTTCTTCCTGATAAACATGTTCGTAAAATAACGACAGATCGCATTCGCATCCACAGCTGCTAGCCATGTAGACCTCAACTTTCTACACTGAGCAGCATTCTTCAACTGACTCCTGTCTGACGTGATGTGATGATGCTGTCACTTCAGATCGAAGGAAAGAATTCAATTTGAATATTTAAAACGTTTTTATATACTTTTTCAGACAGACACCTCATCCGCTGAAAAATAAATAAATATCTTAATAAAATAATTTTACACCGTACCACTCCACCATTAGCACCCACCCTCCAGCGCCCTTGGATGATGGACATTTCTGTTGTCACACCAGTAGTCGTTCACCATGAGACATAGTCCACCTCCCCTCGACTTTCCGGACTCTCTCGTTCTGTCCATGCCGTGAACTGAGAGGTGATCCGCTGGTTGAATTGTATGGTCTGGTATCGAGAGTGTTAGCCATGTCTCAGTGAGGCAGATGATGTTGCAGTCTTGCATGTCCCTCTGGTATTTAATTCTGCATTAGCACTTTGCACGGGGGCGAACGCTTAGGAAAAGCACCGCAAAAAATAGACTAGAAACGGCATCAGACTGGAGGTGTCCGTGTATGGCCAAGAGCTGCAAACGGTTTCCGAACATGGACACAGTTACACTATGTGCATTTTTTATTAGGCCTGGGGAAATTTCAGACATATCCCAAAGTTGGACTATTTCCATCATATCTAAGTAAGATATTAGGATGAGTAAGATGCATCCTAATATAAATTATACACAAAAACATATTCAATAATACATGCAATGTGGACAGGATTTAAATGTAAAGAATATGTAATAGAAGTGTTGTCACTGCTTTGCGCAAAGGTCATTAATGATTGAGGTTCTTCAGCCTCTTCCGCTGTTGCTTCACTATCTTCCCCTGAACATCCCAGTTGTTGGTCACACTTTTGAAAAGACTGATAAAACCTCCCTGTCATTGTTTGCTGTTTCAGCACAATGCAGAGGTGCTGTAAAATCAACAGAACCTACAGTTCTGCACTGCTACTGTCCTGGAAAAAAGATGGATGTTTGGTTACTAAGGCTGCTTCTGTGTTGCAGTGTAACCAGCTAACTGCATCACCTGGATCTGCCTTTTAATAATTCATTTGGATAAAGCATTTACTGCAGAGTTCTCACACTGATAGTACATTTTTTTTCAGTTAGTGTGGCTTCACAATTTTAATATTTTAAAAGTTCACTGTAAACACAAATTCAATTTCCATTTCTTTTGTGCTTTTACCCTTAACTTTTACATGCTCATTAATAAAACATATCTTAAACGATTCTCGCCTTTGTGCTGGATTCAGGAAATAATAATCTCATCCATGAGCAACGCCTCCAAGCAAAGATAATGCGTTATTGCTGTGTTCATACTGTAGCTGGACTGTAGCTTTTATGACTGTAAGGGAGATTACCAAATCAGACCCTGCCTTGCAAGTAAGAAATGTACATCTCCATCCATCTCTCCATTGCGCCATTACAAGTTCATATCACATCTATTGGCTTTTATCAAAAGCTGACCCTAACCCTAAGCACTTTTATCCAAACACTTGTTTTACTAACCTGTTATGATGGCTTTGCGTTTTGTTATTATCACAATGGCAATCAATATAATAAGCACTTAGAGTCCTTTTAAATGTGTGTTATGATCCCAAAATATTTCTAATGTGAATCATTGTATTATTTAATTGTTATTTATCTTTATTTAAAATCCATTGTCATACTGTAACACCAGGGTATTCCTTTTAATTTGTCCATGGAGGGAAAGGGGTGGAAGAAGGGGGGAAACTCCCGCTGACCGTCCTGTCCATTGGCTCCTTTAATCTCTTAAAAAAAAAACTTTATTCTTTTAAATTGAATTTTATATCCTGTCCAGTGGTTCTTTTAACCTGCTTTTAATAGCCGGGTCCTTTTTAAATGGCTTTTTAACCAAACCTGTTTTTTTAAGGAGTGTTTAAAGTGTTTTCCCCACATCAGTGGTCCCCTTGTGCTCGTGCCCCTTGTAGCGCCCATCACGGACGCTACGTTTGAACCCAAACCTAACCCTAACCTTTATGTTGCTCTGTAAAGCAGACACGCCAGGGAGCAGCAGGCTGTAGGAAGAAGTAGCTTTAATTATCTTCATCATAGTCGCATTTGTTTACAGTACTCACTGAAAAGAGTCCCAATTAATTTGACAGTGGGTGCGGGGGAAGGTTAAAACGGCATGCGTGGCATCTTTAAAATTGCACCAGCCTCATGTCACCCTTCATTACCAGACAACAAAAACACATAAACCCTGGAAGCGTCGCTCGTCTTCAGCCACCTTGGTCAAAATGAAAAAGCACCGCATTAAATCCGACCCTCGGCTTTTATTTCCACGTCCTCCCACGCCATAAGGAGACAAACAACCTTGTTTAATAATGAGAGCAGGAGCGAGAAGACCTTTATCTCGGGAGGAGACTGCGGAAATAATGGCAGTAATTAACTGAGCGTTACTCCTCAGTAAGACCTCCTGAGAACTCCCACAGTCATTCCAGCATCTCAAGCCTCAGCCATTGGTCTCACCAAATATTCTAGGGGGTCTTGACGGAGTCCAGCAATATATATGCTTTTGTTCTAAAGTAACTTCCTCCTTTATAACAAAACCATTGATAAAACGCGCTTGTTCAGAAAACCGGTATTGGTTTAATTCAGAATCCATCTAGAATGGGCGAATGCGACATTGGTCCCCTGGTATTTGCTAGGGGTGGGAATCACAAAAGGCCTCACGATACGATATCGTCACAATACTTATGTCACGATACCATATCATTGTGATTTTAAACATATTGCAATATTCTGCGATATGTTGCAATTTATTACCTTTTTTCCCCAACTTCACATTTTTCCCAATTTCAAATGACGTCCCCAGAAGGAAACTTTGTCAACGTCTGTTTTATCTAAAAAGATACATTTCTCTGTTTGCTCATCTCACTTCAATTTTATTGCTGCAAAATGGGACTGTCAAGCAGACAAACTGACCAACATATATATAATAGATCGATACTTTGCGTCTGTATATAGATTTTTTTTTACCCCCACCCCTAGTATTTGCCCGGCTGCGTCATATACCTTAATCATCAGGCATCTATAGGTTTCATTTGGGCAACAGTCACAATGTCAGCGAGCACTTTGTACTCTGGATTCTTCAGGACTCGCTGCCACTGTGGGTTACCGTCAGCACAAGTCACCGCCAAGACAGACAATTTACAAGCAACAGTATTTACTCTGACTGCTCACACACTTAACATAGCAACCATGAACCGTGTGCCTCTGTGTACCGCGCGCCTCTGTGTGCCTGGCAACTGTCAGGTACACAGTCCGTTGCTCACAATTTTTTAACAAAGAACAAACAAAACAACATCTCACAGTGAAGCCCTGCATTTCAGCCCGTCCCCGACGGAGCCCGACGTATATATATGGCCCTCGGGTCACGCTTCGGAACAAATTTTGGGTCGGACCCGGGCCTGACATCTCGGGTCAGGGCCGGGCTAGGGCCAACATTTTAAAGGAGAATTGCTGCCGATTTTTACCTGAATCTTGATTGTTAGATGTCTCAGAGTACTGTCGATAGGAAAAAAACAGACCAAAATCTGTGCTTGCAAACTGGAGTTGCTACAGCTAATGGCCAGTGCTCCCAGTTAGCTAAAATGCCAGTTGTGGGGGCATGTTCTAAAGAGTGCCTTTGTGCCTCTTAACAGACACAAAATGAAATTAAAATTTCTGTGCAACATGAACAGGGCCCTTACATGACAACAAGATGCGTTTTCAACTCAGACATTGTGAAGAAGCCGTTTAAATTCAATGTTTGTACTGTCGTCTACCTTGTCTCTGGTAGCTAGCTCGGCCTGCTAGCTGCACAGCGGAGTCTGGGATGAGGGGGTTCAGCCAGGTTTCGGTGATAATCATCACATAGCAGTTCCGTGTGTAGTTGTTCGTTGCTATGCTGAGTTCCAGCTCATCCATTTTGCGTGCGATGGATCTGGCGTTGGTGAGTAGGAGGCTTGGCAGTGGAGGTACAGTGCGGTAGTTTCCTTAGCCAGGCTAGCAGGCCCGACCGGCATCCTCGCTTCTGCTTTCTCTCCCGTCGCCGCCTTCGAGACATCTGGCAATCAAGATTCAGGTAAAAATCTGAATTCTCCTTAAAGCCCATGCAGGGCTCTATCTCACAGCCCAGTGTCCTGTCTCTGTGGTGTGTGGCAGTCATCTGAAGGGCCAGCCCGCTACTGCATATAAAGAGAGAGTGTAATTAGTCCAACGAGAATCAACTGAGACAATTAATTCACCTGGCGCTGCTCTCATGATCTATCCCCACACGTCTTTCTATTGCAGCTGATTGCAGACCACGGCCACCTCCACAACAAGAAGTACATTTTTCTTCCTATACTTAAAGTAAGTAATAGGGCCTAATTCGATCCTACAGTGTGATTACCCTGCACTTGCTTTTTGATCATTACAAATAATAAAGCAAAATGTTAATCTTATAATAGAAGATATACTGTCTCTCGCGTCACATCAATTATCAACAGGTAACAGGTTACAGGTAAGGTCTGAGGAGGGTTATTTTCTTTCTGTACCTGCCTTGACTGCCTCTCACTTGGAGTTAAAATCCTTCAGACTAATGTAGTAAGCCTTAAAACCAGTCTAAAAAATTGTTTTTTTCCTACACTAGGACTCGTACCGCATTGGACTTGCGACGTTCGACTCGTGCTGGTCTTGGACTCGACAATGGTGCTCTTGACTAGAGCACTGCATTTTGATTTACTTCACTTTCTGTCTCAGTATCCAGTAAAGCTTCTCACAATTAAAAACCAATCTATACAGAATTTATCTACATTTTCAACACATCAGCATCACTGTGGACTCATCAACTTACACACAGCGGTTCATTTAGTGCTGTACAGTGTGAGGTTTTAATCAGCATGAAGAGCATGTGTCCCAGGGTTCCACTGTGGAAGCCTGCAATAACTCACTATGCATTAATGGATACCAGCAAACGGAGGCGTGATCATTATGCTTTGACAGCTTGCCCATACTCACAGCACATATATTAGATCAGCAAGTTAACACTTTCATCTCTGATCTTTGCCATGACAAATTGCAGTGCACAGCTGCAGGTCCCTTAAATAAGGAGGATAGGATTGCAGAGACGATTCCAGGATGTTTTAAGTGGGGGGGCACGGGGGGGGGGGGACTGCTTTTAAATATAGGAAATATTGAATAGGATAGAACAACATGATGCGATTCTGCTAAATAAAACATCACATTCAATAGTAGTTTCACTTGTTTTCATTTTAAACAAATTATATAGTACCTACAATACACATTTTTCTATAGGCTCAGTCTGCCACAAAAAAACTATTCCAGTGCTGGTTCTATGGTGTCAGAATTTTAGACAGTCGTCATGGAAACATGAACTGGTCATGTAACAAGGGCTGGGCAATTTGGTAGAACATGCAGCCAAGTGACAGTACTTTGATCCAATGGAAATCACAATTTTTTTCAGATTGACAGACAGCACTCTAGCCCAATGGTCCTTCTTGTCCTTATGGACCTTAACGATGGCTCCATTCCATCAAGTGTCCCAGTGAGCTATTTCAGTGAGTCAGCATGCACAATACCAGGGCCTCTCCTAAGTGGAATGCAGCCATCACTAATACACCTGTACTTTTCCTACTATGACATGTCATGGTCGACATGTCTGTCGTGAAATAGGTCTATAGACAGTATATGATCATGGTATGAGGATGTAGTATTGAAATATTTTCTCCATCTGAGCTCTGGATATTAAACTTAAACAGCCTATTATTTGCTTTCTCGTGGTAGTAATTCACAAAAAAGAGCAGCTTGAAACCTCAGAAGCTCTTTTCAATTTCTGCTTGCAGGTTGGTTTGATACCAGCTTTTGAGCAGCAGGTTATTGTTGATGGGACAAACAGCCCCTGCTGTTTTGTAAATTGCTTTGCTATCAATGTTAAAAACAGGTTCAGAAATCAACTTGACATTTTCCCCTCCTACTGCGCGTGGTTTTCTTCTGAAACACGTTTATCGTCTAGTGTTTGACATTGTCATCGCCCTGGCTTTCTCTTATTTGGGCTTCCTGGAAACTGTTGCTACTGTTGAAGCCTCACAGCTTGCTCTGTAATTTGTTATTTCAATAGCATCCCTGGACTCATCGATTCGCGTGACTCAACATGCAATATTTTTGCTATAAGCACTCATGTTGTAACAGATTCTATTTTTTCTTTTTTTTTTTTTCTTTCTTTTTTTTAAACGCAGCTCTATCAGCAGCTTCTTTTAATATGAGAAAAATATACCCCCACAAACAAGCTCAAATGTGTCTTGACTGTTTCATGCTGTTTCAGCAGTCCGCCTGAATCTGACTTCAAGTGTAACCAGTCAGATGAGAAAGGCAGCCAGACAAGCTCTCCTGACAACCCTTATATCACTGGCTTGACAACAGCTCATGTGACGTTTGATTCTCCCCCCCCCTTTTTCCTCAGGAAATCACACAGGAGGAAAACAACTGAATTATTACTTTGCACAAAAAGTGGTTACAAATAAAAACAAAGTGGTTGTGGAGGTGGGTGTGGTCTGCAATTAGCTGCAGTGGAAAGAGGTGTGGGGATAGATCATAGGCTCGTTCGAGATGAGCCAGGCCTGCGCAGGCGATCGCTAGATCATTAGATTTGTGTCCGACTTGATCCCGACTTGCTCTGACGTCATGCACACGTCGGCAACAATAACCTCAAAACCCAGGCGGACCCAGGGCATGCTGGGAAACGCCTGGCTCTCAGCTGATCTAACAGCAGATTGGTTCAGAATAAACTCAACAAGATGACGTTTTATATCAACTTCTTATTGTCTTTGAATCGGAGGGGTTTTAACTGCCATTTGTCTGATTAAAAGGCTTAATCTGTACAGAACACATGTAGCGTGGCTGATAGTTACGTTTAGAAGTTTAGAAGACTATATCCGTTCAAATTACGGAACATTATTACCATCAACAACAGATCGCATGTAGAGCATTTTGACAGCTACTCTGTCATTATAAAACAATAGTGTACAACTGTACGAGCTGATATATGGGTCTGATATCATTTTATTAAATCAGAATTGGACCTAACAGGATGTGAGTGTTTCTGTGACTTCCTGTTCAGCCTGAAGCCTGCTGGAATCGGCTGGAAACTGTCCGACTTGACTGCGGCTTTTTGTCACCGCCCCCGGCTGCTGCCGCCTGCTCTCATCCACTTTACAGACGAGCCTCATGAGAGCAGCACCAGGGGATTGTTGTTGGACTAATTGTACTCTCCCTATATATCCAGTTGCGTGCTGGACCTTCAGATGACTGCCACACACCACAGACACAGGATACTGGGTTGTGAGATATTGTATGTATATAAACATACATACATGTACATACACACACACATCATTCTCACTTTTTCTTCAAGAAAACCCACATAACCCAGTTGATCTAATGTCACTGCACCATTCAAAGAATGTGTTGTGTTCAGGATGGTGAGGGCTGTTGGTTTGACTTCATCTTTTCACTGAAGGAGTTTGGGACACATGATCTGTAACATGGGATGTTACAGATAACATCCCATATTTCCACTCTGCAGCCCACTGAGGTCATGGCACAATCTTCAATCAATCAAAGCGAAATTTCACAGAATGCAGATTAATAATAGTTTGTACTGTGAACCTCTGTTTGATTTCATACTCTGAATTTTAATAAATTGCAGCTGGGTTTATAAAAGTTACAACAGAAGCCCCACACACATATTGCACCCTCAGCTGAGTACACGGTGAAGTTTCAGCTGCTTCTTTAATGCAGATACACCAGCTATGCACACTGGGTACTCATTTATTCATTTAACTGCATAACTATATCATGTCCTTCATTCTAACTAATGCAGAGTGATCTTTCTTAAAGGCCTGCGTGGGAGGATTGTGAGTTGAATTCTTATTTAGTAAAGGGACAGTTCACCCTGAAATCAAAAATACATGATCTTCCTCTTGCCTGTAGTACTAGATGTAGATTGTTTTGGTGTCAGTTGCCCAGTGTTGGAAATATCGGCCGTATATATGTCTGCCTTCTCCCCATTTTAATACAACTAGATGGCATTTAGTTTGTGGTGCTCCGAATGTCAAAAAAATACATTTGAAAAACTCAACAGCAATATCCCCTATAACCCTCCTAAATGTATGCCTATGAGCAAAACTAAGGGCTGGTCCAAGGCAAACCTGACTATAAGCTAAGATCCTAACTATAAGCTTTATTAAAGAGGAGAGTTTTAAGCTTGCTCTTAAGGCCCTGACACAGCAACCCAATAATCGGCCGTCGGACAGTCTGGCGAGGTCAGTGACTCGAGTCTGTTCGGTGTGTTCCGTGCCGTCGTCAGTCGGCAGGAGCCGTCTGCCTACATTTGGACCGATTTCACATGTTGAATCGGAAGGCGGGCAGTCAGACTCAGTGGCCAATCTGATTGGTGGAGCGCTAGCCCGGAAGTGACGTGCGGGATGTCCGGTTGCAAAATCCGGGAGCAGCCAGACCCACGACGTATTATGTCTCCCGCACGCGCAGAACGTACGCTCAAGTCAGCGTTGCTTCGGTGTGTTCCGAGGCACTTTTTTGACCAACTCGGGGAGGCAGTCAGTCAAACTGCCTTTTCTGCTGACGGTCAGCCCTTCGGGTTGGTGTGTCAGAGCCATTAAATGTGGAGACGGTGTCTGCTTCCTGAACTAAAACTGGGAGCTGGCTCCACAGGAGAGGAGCTTGGTACCTTAAAGTTACACATCCAGTCACATTATCCCCGCAGTCATCGTTCAGAGATATCGTTTAGCCAGTATGGAAAGTTTTAAACAGGACATCATGGCTCCTCTGCCTGTAAGCCACTTTGTTACACTCACTAACTGTACTTCCAGGAAAACAAGGGCCAAGTTGCCAGAGGCGAAATAAACAATACTACTGATAATTACTACAAAATCATGTGATTGTGTCAAAAAAAAGCTCTTTCTTGACTTCAATAAACCTACCCCGAAGGCTCATCCTGGCTTAAAAAAACATTTCTGAGCAGATGGTTGAGCTCTGGTACTTAGAAATGTGTGAATAGTGAACAGTGAGCATGTCAGTGTGTGGAATAATCAACCAATGTGACTGAATGTGACTTTCCCTCGTGACTATCCAGAGAGTGTGCAAAGTAGTCTTTGCACGGGCATGAAATACACACACCTTTCATCAACCTTACAGAATGTGTGTCTCATGCATATTCAACAAGCAGTCACCTGTGTGAGTGTCACATTCTTATGATTTCACATCTTCTCACATCCATGATGTGGAAAAAGTGCCTGAACTGAAATGATAGCTCACTTATGCAGTATGAAGACACATTTTGCTAATTTCTCATCCTGACTCCGAAGCAGTCGTATTTAATATAAAGGAGACAAATGACCCATTATGGCATTTAACATATTCATATATGGAATGTAAATATGTAGGGATTTGAGGATTTACCAGATGTTATGGAACTTGACCTAGGTTAGTGAGTCATCCTCTCTTTGTAAATGACATTTAGCTCAGCCAGTGAGTTTGATGGTACACATCTCAGTCTTCCTTCTTCCAGACGACATGTGAACAGTTGTTCCTGCGCTCCATCGACACAAGGCTATGAACAATTACGGATGAGGAAAATGAATGATTGACTTCATTTACAATTTGCCTTGTACCTGGTAGTAAAACTCTAGTTGTTAGCATTTTAAATTGATCAGAAGACACAATGTTAAAGGACAATTCTGGCGCAAAATGAACCTAGGGGTTAATAACATATGTGTATCCAGTCGACCGTTCTCTGGAATATGTTTTCATGCTAATCTAATGTGTCTCTAGCTTGAAACAAGCTAGCGCAAAATGGTTATTAGCTTATAACGCTAGCCTTCGGGGCAGAGGGTAAATTGCTATTTCTATACCACTAACAAGGCTCAAAATAGCACCACACTTCAACGGTAGCATAATGAGGGTCCCTACATGTAAACCGAAGCATTGAGAGCTTTGTAAGTGTACAGACAGTTTATTAAAAAAGTTTATAAAGACTGTACTGTTCACTATACAGACAGGCGCCATCTTGGGAAATCAGTCATGACCAGTTGAACAAGTAACCAGTAACATAGCTCAAGCAGGGCGTTCATGGTTCGACTGGTCATGACTGTTGTCTCGGTGAACACTAGAAAATGGGGAAAGTACCTGGACTTTCTGGAGGGCTCCTAAGAAGCTTTGTGCTGGGGAGATATGTGTATGATGGGTTTATCTCTTGATGGGTTTATGAGTCCTTGTGTTCTTTTTCACCCAGCTTATTTCCTTGGATTAGGATGGCACCAAGATCTTGGTTGCAGCTGTCGCCGTGGTCCTGCTGCACTCCCTGCTACGTCCAGCTATGCTCTGCTGTGCCACGCTACATCCTGTAACGCCCTGCAGTGTCCTGCTATGACATGAACTACTACGACTACCATTTGTAGTCACTGTTCCATTATCTTTATTGTGACTGCCACTGTTCATCACATCCCCAACCGCCTACCAAGAACCTGGGTCTGCCGAGGTTTCTTCCTAAAAGGGAGTTTTTCCTCGCCACTGTCGCACTAATGCTTGCTCTTGGGGGAATTACTGGAATTGTTGGGGCTTTGTAAATTATAGAGTGTGGTCTAGACCTACTCTATCTGTAAAGTGTCTCGAGATAACTCTTGTTATGATTTGATACTATAAATAAAATTTAATTGAATTGAATAATGGTGTTGTCACTTATACATATGTTTATATGGTTTATGGTTTATTCTCTATTTTGTTACTATTTTGTTGTGTGGTCTTGAATATTGTAGTTACTATGTCATCTTGTCTTGATTTTAGTCTGGGTGGGTGGTGATGACGGAGGGGGGGAGGGGAGGGGTATGTTTTGTATTTTGTTTAAAACACACACACTTTTTTATACTAATGGCCTGGGATGCAATGCAATTAAATGGGTTATCTTCATTGTGTCACCCTGACATGGATAGACTGTAATACCAAAAGCCTGAAACATAACAGCCTCCTTAATATTCGTTAGAATTTACTTTGCAAGATTGGCTGATTAGCTGAAGTCATTTGAACCTGGATCATTTCATTCATTTTTATTCATTCATTTTGATAGAATTAAAGTCAAAATATCTTATATTGTGTATTCACTTGTCTTGAAAGACAGATGGTAATGGAGGCTAAATAAAAAAAGCCCCATTAGGGAGGAGGCCCTTTATTTATGTATTTTAAACACATGATGGCACGAGACACAGGGATAGGGATAGGCACGCTTGCACTAACCAAAGGCCCACTGGAGCATTTTATTTCAGGCAAGGGGCATCTTATCTTAAAAAAAAGGTTTACCAAACTTAAAGGAGTAATTTTCCATTTGGGGAAATGACCTTATTTGCTTTCTTGCTTAGAGTTAGGTAATAAGATTGATACCACTCTCATATCTGTATGCTATAAAGCTTGAGCCAAGTGACAGTTAGCGTAGCTTAGCATAAAGACTAATAGCAGATCAAAACAGCTAGCGTGGCTCTGTCTAATGATAAACAAAATTCTACTCATCATATGTGATGCCTTCCTGGAGACTTCTCTGGTTGGCTGGCAACCTTAAGGTAACGACAAGTGGTCCCTCAAATGCACATAACCCCCTGTAAAACCATAACTTGCTGTCTTTGCACTTCCGTTTTTCTAAACATTACAGAAACAAGATAAAATGTATTAATTGATCAGCTTTAGAGGTGCTGGTAGGCTGATTGTTTTTATTATCTTTGTTAGCTAGCTGTTTCCAGTCTTCATGTTAAGCTCTGGAGTGAGAACGGGTTGGTATCCGTGTCACATTTTCATTAGGGGCTGAGCCTCCCTAAAGGTCGGATCCTAGAATCGCCCCTGCATGTTATCATTATCGCTGAGCCTTTTAGCATAGTAATGTTAGCATTTAGCTCAAAAAACTGCTGTGCAGCTTTACAGCCTCACAGAGTTCAGAGACATGTTAGTTAGGGTTGTAACGATACATCGATCTGGATCGATATATCGATTCAATCCTCAATGATCCAATATTATCAATACAAAGTAAAAAATATCATTACATTATTTTGAAATTCCCACTTTATTGATTCTTTTCATTAAAAAGAGTAGTTTGTTTTTAATTTAAATCTCTGAAAGAGCTTAGTAATGAAATTGTCAAATCATATTTTAGTTGCTTTATATATATATATATATATATATATATATATATATATATATACATGTATATATATATATATATATATATATATGTATATAAACATGTACTGTAACATGTTAGTTAAATCACTCCTAATGAGAAGAAACTTTCTTAAGCAGCACTTTACTGTTCTCCACATTTCATCAGCTCCACAACAACAACACTTCCTGGTTTCTCACTCACATGTAGCTGAACCCACCAATCAGACACTAGCTTAACTTAGCCTGAGGTAAATGTGAGGAAAACCACAGAGATAGATTCTGGAGATTGGAAATAAATGTGTAAATACAAACACAAATATGTAAATAGGTAACTGTATGTACATTTTAAATATGCATGTATTTTAGTAAGTTAAACCTTAAACCTTACATTAGGTTTGAATGCAACATTTCAATTTAACCTACTTTTCAGATAGAGTTTCTCACAGAATCAACCTTCAAAAGCTTGTCCATAAATCACTGGTTTCGATCCAAGATACTTATCAGATCTCCAGAGTCAGTATGAACCTCGCAGACCCTTCAGGCCGGCTGGTTCTGGATTACTGGCTGTTCCCAGAGTCAAAACTAAACACGCAGAAGCTGCCTTTAGCTTCTATGCTGCTCAAATGTGGAACAAATTGCCAGAAGAGCTTAGACTTGAGACAATGCTGATTACTTTCAAATCTCAGCTAAATACCCACCTTTTTTTTTCTTTTCTTTTTTTTTTTTACCATTGCTTTAAATTAATTTTTTTTATTCTGTGTGCATTTTAATGTTTCTTTTGTTATGTGTTTTTCTCATTGACTCTGTGTAATCTGTAAAGCACATCGAGTTGTCTTTGGGTATGAAATGTGCAATATTAATTAATACAAATTTTTCACTTCATGTTTATTTGAATCAGGGCTGTAGTACTTAAGTCCGGACTCGGAGTCGAGTCCTGACTCAAGACGCTTTTCTGTTGTCTTGGACTCGTCTTGGACTCGTTGGTATTTGCACTCAGACTCGACCGAGTCCAGCAATATATGCTTTTATCCTAAAGTAACTTCCTCCTTCAAAACAAAACCATTGATGAAGCGCACTCTTTCAGAAAACCAATATTAGTTTAATTCAAAATCCATCTAGAACGGGCGTTGTGATTGGTCGCCTGGTATACACCTGGCTGCATCACATGCCTCAATCATCAGGTATCGATCATTTTCATTTTTTCACCACAGACACAATATCAGTGAGCACTTTGTACTATGAATTCTTCAGGACAAATCATAAGTTCAAGAATGGGAACATTTTATATTTTAAGTAAATAATATGGCCTAATTCGATCCTATTGTGATTACTCTGCACCTGCTTTTTGATCATTACAAATAATAAAGAAAAATTATCATCTTCAATTAGAAGACATACAGTCTCTCACATCACATACATTATGAACAGGTAAGTGAGTCTTGAAGAGGATTCTTTTTTTTCTGTCTTGGTATTGACTGTCTCTCATTTGGACTCGGTCTTGACTTGAACTTGAACCTCTTTGGACTCTGTCTTGACTCGGTCTCAACTAGTCCTGGTCATGGACTTGTCTTGGACTCGACAAAGGTGGACTTGACTGCAGCCCTGATTTGAATAGGGACAGATGCTACGACATAGACATTTGTGCAACAAATCTCCAATGTACAGCATCGCAGCGTTCAAAGCTAGTGCTATACTTTCCAATGCCCGTCCCTAGAAGGTCTTTTAAACAGTCATAAAAACAAACATTAAACATTGCCACATTACACAGACACATCCATCTGCTTGCCTTACCTAGTGTAACCACTTCTATAAATGTCAGCTCACTGCCGCTGGATGGAGAGCGACGTGTTTCATTTGTTAAGTCAAGAAAAAAAGGAGTTCTTGTGACATTCACCCTCAGCACTGCTAACATACTCACTGTACAACAGTGTGAGGCGCTGCATGACATGTCAGTCCTCCCTCTCCCCTGACATTTAAAGTAAGCCCTTAGTTTGATCAGTGTAATGGGAACACGCTCTCACTTTGCATGGCAATTATGTGACAATATCATTTCTCTCTGCACACAGTGATTTAGTGCTGTGTGCTTTCTAAAACGTAGAACAAGGACACGTTCCTCTCATATACATTCTGCTGCTTCATAAAATGGTGACTTACAGAGTGCATTTTGGCAGCCTGAAATTATATGAGAGATGATTATGAATTATGCTCTGTGAGTGTGTGGAAAAAAAAGTGGTTCTGCGTGTCTCGAGACGACTAGAAATTGAGCGAAAGCTACTGCACTCTAACACTCTGGAGCATTATTCACTTCCACTCCAGTCCACTCTGATTAATCGTCTCATTCATTTAATCTGTTCTAATTTACATAATAATTGTGCCAGCCTGTGATTTTTCTGCATAATTTAACAATGGTTAACAAAGTTATGATACAACTACGTTATGGTACTAACTATCCGGCGATTGCGGTCTAATCATAATTGTGCTTCCTGTTTATCAGCTACTCTTCCTGGGGTCTCTATTATTTCATAAGAATCTTACATAAGCTGGAATACATACATCCATAATATTCATACTCACACTACATCAGAAGAACAACAAAAACATACATCAAACGTATGCAAACAAAGGGTGCCCAGATAGCTCAGTTGGTAGCGCGGGCGCCCATATATATAATAGAGGTTTACTCCTCGACGCAGCGGCCGCGGGTTCGAATCCGACCTGCGGCCCTTTGCTGCATGTCATTCCCCCCTCTCTCTCCCCTTTCATGTCTTCTGCTGTCCTGTCAAAAATAAAGGCTAGAAATGGCCAAAAAATTATCTTAAGAAAAAAACATAAACATATGTACATAACATTCACAACACTCACAACATGACAAAACAATGTATTGTTATACATGTGACATACATACATAACATACATAATCATGTATGTATTCAATAGTTCACAATGGAATGAAAGCAGTAGTCTAGGTCAGTGGTTCTCAACCTTTTGTGTCGCGACCCCCCAGAATAATGAGGTTGGTGTTCGTGACCCCCCCCCAACCACTCGACAACGAGAAAGAGAGCTGCAAACCGGTGTAAACAGCTGTTTCTACGTGCCTCCCCCTGCTGATTTTGAGTGATTTTTGTGAATGCTCTAAAAAATAAATGTAAACAAATAATGCTGTGATTTAATGACTTTTAGTTTTAGCAGCTAGCACCTAGCCTTGTCCGATGTGCTCCAGGCTCTGTGGATTTTTGATTTGATTGGTTTGTGACTTTATCTCTCCCCCTGACCCCCCTTCAGACCCCTCTCTGTGTTCCCGGACCTCCTGCTTTACAAATGAAGCTCTGACATAAAATGTACGAAACTCACACAGTAATGTTAAAACCATTACCCAGTCTAGAATATGTTATTTCATTTCTTTCTCCCCAACCATCTGGCGACCCCCAGAAATTATCTCGCGACCACCTTTGGGGTCCCTACCCCCAGGTTGAGAACCACTGGTCTAGGTCGTAAAAAAAGAGAAAAAAAGAAACTGTGCTTTCAACAATGTATTTGCATAAACCCACCCCTGGACACATACCGCGGCGTCACACATTTGTATTTGCATATGGAGAGCATTGTGTATTGTATTGTATATTTGAATTCTCTCTTCTGAAGTCTGCGTCAATCTCCCAATTTCCCAAAACACAAATACATTGAGTGATTTCATTATAAGAGAAAACAGATGAGGAGTTGTGGCATTTCCTTGACAGTGTCACTGACACAGTGCCTCACAATGTGAAATTGGATCTGCAGGAAATAGGTGCAGCCCCAGGGGGGAGTTCCTCATTTATACAGCGTACAGCAGGGACATAGGAGAAAGGGAAGGACGGCGAGTTGTAATGGTTCTGCCAAGTCTTCAGCAGCAGGGCCTGAGTTTGATGCATTAATTGGAATGTGAAATTAATTCCTGCATGTGGCCTGTCCCTCCTGCTGTGAAACCCTGATGGCTGTTGGTAAAAGTCGATTCAACAAGCTCAGCTTTTTCTTTTCCTAGAAAAAATGTGCTATGATCCGAGGCTCCTTTTCGTTCTGTTCTTTTGTGTGTTATTTGAAGCATCAGTGTTGTTCAGGAAGCTTTAGATAGATGCAACTGAAAACTAAAACAGTCCCAAATTGTATTCAAATATCAGTGAGTGTAATGAGTGTCCATAATTTCAGTTTGATTTGCAGTTAGTGTTGGTATAAATCCTGCCATCTTGCGTGTCTCTCATGCGTCATTTTCCTTTCCTGTCTATTTTTGCTAGGGTACCATCGCTGCATCCAGGGCTAAATGTCGCAAAAGACAAATAGAACAGTGCAAGTTAACTTGTATGTTAAGTAGGGCTCAAACGATACATTTTGTTTTATCGCGATTAATCACAGAATTTCTATAGTTAATCGCGATTAATCGCATGTTTTATCACGATTAAAATTCTATTACTTTGCATTTCAGAACGGTTTTTAAGTACATATTAACAATGGAAAGCCATTCTTACCAGTGGATCTTGATTGGGAATCAAATGAATGCAAAGAAAGTTACTTTATGAACTTGACTTTAAGATTTGTATTTGTTTATTATTTATTTACTGTAAACAAAAGAAACATATGTGAATCTGTCATCATTGCACAATTCCTCCAAGTACCTAACTAAAAAACTAAAAATCCCTATCCTTACTAGAGTCAATATAGTGTTTAGTAACTTCTAAATAATGTTCTCATGACTCAATGACTCACTGACGTCCAGTGATCACCGGTTAATGAGACAGCGTTTGCAGCACTTTGCAGCTGTTCCAGTTGGGCTGCTTTCTCCGTGTCATACAGGCTGTGTGTGGTGAAACTACTGTCCCCCTTTACGGCAATGTATAAGACGGGTCAGAACATGCCAACCGTAGCACTTCTTTAAGACCCGAGTCCTCTACGATGCTGACAGGTCTGCAGTTAGTTGCCACCCATTTCATGCTAGTGGGTAGCATCAACCTGAGTCACGTTAATTAGCTCCGTAGGTGGTAGCTCAAGCTTGACGTGCTTCGGTGATATTTTAATTCGACTTTACACAACGTGCAGATGGCTTTCAACTTGTCTAATGAGCTGTCCAGGAGTTTTGGAAAATAAAAAGCTCCATTCAGAATTGTGTTGCTGCTGTCTTTCTCCATCATGCCTGCAGCCTGCAGCAGCAGGATGTGTTACGAGGAAGTATGGCAGTTTGATGATAAGTAAAGGTGCGGCAAAGGGTCAAAATAGTAGCCTGTTAGGCACGACGCAAAGCCCAGTGAAGTGTAAAATAAATTAATAAATGGCGGCATGCGATTAATGCGATTAAAAAAAATGAACGCGTTATGCTCGGCCCTTAACCGCATCGCGATTAACGTGTTAATGCTGACAGCCCTAATGTTAAGTTAAATAACAGACATACTTATTTGAACCCAAACCACAATCTTTACTATATCAAACAATATATGTATTGTTATAATATGTATAACAATACATATATATATATATATATATATATAAAAAAAGTAGTTTTGTTGCCTAACCCTAACCAAACTGCGACTGTATCACAACGTTAAAGGTGCACTATGAGGTTCCAAGTAAATACCAAACAAAACAGAACAAGCTCGCCCCTCCCCCCACATTCATGACTAACTGACTGTCACTAACCCCCACCCCCACCCCCAACCATCTTGTCGGTGATTGGCTGGAGTGGTTTGTTGTATTTTGGTGTACAGCCTGTGCCCCTAGTGTTTGTTTGACGTTTACGAGCCCTGTGTTGTCTCCTGAGACCGGGCTTTTTCACAGTGTTCAGGGGGCAGGCAGCTAGAGGATCAATGAGAGATGCCTACGATTTGAGACCAAAATGAAATTGAGCTGAAACCATGGCCATTTGTAACTTTCAGTTTGTGTTGATTCTAGCGGCCGCTTTGGACAAAAGCGGTAGTGTTTTTAACCACACCTGCTGTCGTAAAGGTCTTTTCTTTACGGTGCCGTATTGCCCACTGTAGATTACTGAGTTAGCGTTACTGGGACGTCATATAGTTGTGATGAATATTTTGCTCAGACAGAAAAGCATTAATTTACAATGAGATAATACGCTACAGATGCATCGTGTTGCGCACGGTAACTTAGCCTACTTTCGATGTATCGTGAGCTAAACCAGGAAATGTTAATAATGTCACTGTGTCACGAGCCCAAGAATTAAGAGACTGTTGTAGCAACCAACGTAATAATAACTTAAAACATAAAACCCACGGAGGCTTTACAAAAGAAACGTTACAGGGGGACAAGGGAAAAGAAAATAGTAAGCCAACACAAACACGGACTAAAAGGAATAAAACGTCCACGCTAAATGGAAGGGGGACCTAATTTAATGTTGGCTACTGACGTACAACAACATTGCGCAATCTGAAGTTATTTTATAATTGTAATAGACACGTGTACCTGAGGGCCAATTCGGGGACGTTTTTTAAATGTAATGTTCCATCTGATGATAATAAATGACCTGCAACAGCAAACGAGACTAACAGTGAAAAGAATGCTATTTGTATATAGTTTTTATTAATGCACATTTTAAAGCAACACTAGAGAACTTTTCCCCCTTCGGTCCCCCTACAGGTTGGAAGCGGAATTGTCCCATTAAGTCTCACTGGAACTACAGATCCACTACCCGATCTGGCAAACTTGCATAGTGCGGTTATAGCCGGTAGAGAGCCGCAAAGCGAATGCAGAAGTGCCGTTCACCCTGTTACGAGTTGATGAACCACTGAAACGATTTTGGAAACATTATTTTAAGGTACAAAAAGTTCTCTAGTGTTGCTTTAAGTTGTTATATGGAAATCCTGGAGCTTTCTTAGTTGGTATACTAGGTGTACTGCATACCACGTAGACTACACCACTGGCTATATGACTATGTGTTGAATCATTTAAAACTAGGTTGATGTGTGTATATAGGTTGCATCATTGCAATAGTGTTCCAACACAGTTGCCTCCCTATTGACCAGCATATAAATTGTGTATACTGTGTACTCGAAAGAACAAGCGCTTTGATGCAGTGCAGTACACTCTGTCTCTCTGTGGATAGTGCAGGCTGCCAATAATCAATGATTCAACTCTGCAGGTTGCAGAGTAGAAACAAGTGTAATGGGATTACCTGGGGTCTTTTAGAAAAGTCAAAATGGTGCTGTCTTCTTGGGCGGAAAGAAAAAAAGAGGGTCTGGTCCACTAAATCACATTTATAACACTGAGAGTAACATTTAAACAAACCTCCTGTCCACACAAACAGAGATAGAAAACCAGCCAATGAGTGATTTGAAATACTTTTAATTGTGAGTATTACATAATTGAGCACATTGTATTTACTGTTACCTTGCTTTTTTTTTTTTTTTTTTTACTTTGCAGTAAAGACCTAACCTGACTCCGCCTGATGGATTTGATCGGGATATCCATCTGGGAACTTTCCGTTGAAGAACTTTTGGGATGGGGCGAAAATACTGGTTAGCTGATTGGACAAACCATGTGTCTATCACCACCTATGTTGGTGATAGACGGGCTAAATCAACCAATCAGATCAACAATATATCAAACTCTTGCCGAAACCAGTCGGGAGAAGAGCAAAAACCTCTTTTCCTCCGAGAAAAGCCTCCAGTGCCGTTTTTTGCTCTTCTTTCAATGAAGGAATACTTTCTAGTAAAACTTACGCGATAGCTACGCTCATCTCATCCGTGGAAGCCGCCATGTTGTTTAGACTGAACAGTCGCTTCTCGTTGCGTCACACCTAAACCCGCCTCAAAACTAAACGCTGATTGGTCGGTCGTTTGGCGAACAGTTCCAAACTTTCTCTATCTCAAGATGCCAGACTGATCTGCGAGTGGAAAACTGGAGCTCGCGAGATCAGGACGGTCTCACGAGGCTAGTAAAAACCACCAGGTGTAACTTCATTCTCTGTACCACGAATACGCCACCAATTGTTCTGCATCCTACCACAAAATGAAAAACACCACATCTGTTAGGGTTTGAGTGATTGATCAATACAGAGCAGTGAGCCCAGTGTTTGATTTCAGACTCTGAATATGCTCTAAACTGAAAAGCAGCAGACAGGGGCGCCGCCAGGAATTTTGGGCCCCATGACAAAAAAATCTAATTGGGCCCCCTCTGCGCAGCTGTTGTCACCACATCTCTGGGACCTAACTGTCCCATCAAAAGCTTTACATAACTCTAAAGGCTTGCAACTGTCTTGCTTCTTGTAGTTCAATACTAGTACTAGAATTTGACAAAATGGAAAATTCTCTTAACAAAATTATTATTATTATTATTATTATTATTATTATTAATCATTATTATAATTATTAATGAAAGACAGAGAAATCCCCACAGACTCCCTGCAATGATGCTAACTGGCATGTCATTGAACACAATGTTACTCACCACAGTTAGGGGGAGACTGGGGTGCTGCTGACTCATCTGTTGTTAATTCTGCTAAAAGGGGCAGGGACAATGATTTAATATGAATATCTTGCTAAACGTTTCCGTGCACTGATTAAATGGTGATTAAATGTAGGCTAACACTAGTCTGTAGCTAGCTAGCTTATTTCACTATGGACATTAAGCCAACAGGTTAATACCACTCACAGACTATAGGCTACCCACCTTTCTTGGTGAAAAACTGGGTTACAGTTTGACACCCTTTCCTTTGTCTTTCCTCTCTCTCTTTTCTCTCTTTCCTTTTTTGAAAACCAGATTTTGATTTAACGTTACTTGGCAACACTGTGGTCACTGTAGTTCTGCCGCATCTACTGACTGCAACTAAACACCGTCACTGAGTGCACTAAGGCAGGACCAAACCATTTCATGCAGATACAGGGGGGTGGTCAGTCTATATGGATGTTTACTTTTTGGTCAATGGGGATATTTAACTTTTACTGCCAAAAACAAGTAAAAACAAAGAGATCGTTAATTGTATTATCATATTTGAAATATATATACTGAATGATGATAATTTAATAATTTTATATTAGTTTTTACCTCTTTTTTGGGGCCCCTGTCAGTCATGGGCCCTTGGAATTGTCCTAACTTTTCCCCCCTATACGGCACCCCTGGCAGCAGAACTCTCAGCCGTGAAAGGCATAACCATGGACGTCAGTTTGGTTTGAAATGTGCTGGGGACAGAGACGCATCCGGAAGTACCTTTCCAGAAGTACCTTTCCAGAAGTGCTGGGTACAATGAGGCATTATTTATTTTTTTCTCTTTCCTGCAGGTCATGTTTTGAAAGACGCTGTCCTGTAGCTTATTAATGAATAAAAACGTGGTTTAATGTACGTAAACAATGATCAATGATTACCACATTTCCCTCTCATATTGCTCCTCATTACCACTGAAAACTGTCAAAAAATGTAACCCAAACTCCAATTATTACGGACGTTATCTGATATTAAGCGTTTCTGCTTCACATTTTCAGCAGGGCAGCAGAGCGGCTGTGGGTTGACATGAAAAGGCTTAACGTGGTTTAATGTACCTAAACATCGATCAATCATCACCACGTTTCTGGTTTGATTTTTTGACAGTTTTCAGTGGTTATGAGGAGCAATATGAGAGAGAAATTTGGTAATCATTGATCATTGTTTAGGTACAAACTTTTTCCTCGCCATAGGCACCAGTGAAGAAGACAACGCTAATGTGAGATAACTTGGATTTCGGTTTAGTTTTTTTTGACAGACTTAAGTGTTCATTACGAGATATGGCCATGAGACATTTGGTGATCATTGATCGTTGTTTAGTTACATTAATCTTTTTCATGTTAAGCAGAATGTCCCGACAGAGCAGAGCGGCTGTGTTTGTGTGTGTGTGTGTGTGTGTGTGTGTGTGTGTCTGTCCTGTGGGGATAGAGATTGTTGTGGATTTCTTGTCATTTGTCGCTCAAGAATTAAATGTGTTATGGACTTTTTTTTTAAACTAAATTGAGCTCGAGGTTTTCAAAAAAAAAGTGGTGGGTACAAAATGACCCAAGACGAAATGTGGTAGGTACCCGTACCCACCGTCCCCACCGAAATCGACGCCTATGGGCATAACGCCTCACCCTAAAGCCAACAAGAACAAAGAAGGTATGCAGCAGTAGCTCATTATATCAATAGACCTAAAACATCAGGTTGTTTCAACACAGGGACCTCCAATGTTTTAACAGTCTAACCTGAACATGAAACATGTCCCTCTGTCACAACCCAATACAGATAACACATTCCTTTAGCTCCATCTGTTGGCAGGAAGTGCATGTGCACATACATTGCTGTAATAGAATACAAGGAACAAGACATTTCACAGAGGTGGTAAGAGTACAACAATATTTAAAGTAAAAGTACTATTATTTGATGCACTTTTCCTCAAGTACAAGTAATATTACTGGTATAAAAATCTGCATAAGCGAAAGTAAAAAGAAGCTCATTTACAATGTACTTTGAGTAAAAGGTGGAGGGGGGGCTATACTCTTTTTTTTTTATATTTATACTTACTTGTTAAAGGCACAAAGTCAAACAACTCAAAAAAGCGACAACAACCTTCAAAGCAAATGGGAATTTAAAAAAGCGACAAAAAGAAGAACTATGCCAAAACTACATATTTTTTTTACTCAGTAATGGATGTGATTCAAAATGTAGCAAGGAACAATACTTCAAACAAAATATACTTAAGTAAAGTAAAATTACAGATTATAAAAATGACTTTAAAAAGTAAAAGTACACACAAAAGCTACTCAATTACAGTAACGTGAGTAATTGTAATTAGTTCCTTTCCACCTCTGGACATTCATTATCTAACCAAAGAGTTCAGACAAAGACGAGAACAGAATCCTCCTCTCTACATTGGTAATAGATTTGGAACCAATTGAGCGTACATAATGAAGAGGCCCTGCACATTATTGCAGCTGATTAGACCTCTGCTCTGGTTAAAGTTAATAGAATAGATCTATATTGTCATTGTTTTACAACAACAAAACAACGTTTAGGAGCTCTTTGGAATGACAATAGAAATAACACATATGTAAAATAGCAAAAAAAGTCAAATATAAAAAATCTGGAAAAAAATAAACACAATGGGGTGATGCTATATACAAAAATGAGGTTATTGCACTTTCAGTTCTTAGAGAGGGAGGAGATGGAGGGGAGGGGGGTTGTGCATTTTACTGCCTGTGGGAAGAAGCTGGTTTTCAGTGTGTTGGTTCTGGATTTGATTGTTCTGTATCTTTCCTGTAGGGCAGGAGAGGGGGGGGGGGATAAAAGGTGATGTCCAGGGTGAGTGGGGTCCTTTAAAGTACAGCTGGCTTGCTTTTGGAAGCCACTAAACTAAACTATGTGTTCTATGATAAAGGTATGAGGGTATAGGACAGTGGGTCTTCAGATTGCCAATAATGAAAGGTGTTTTATTTGAAATTGAAGGAATTTGTTGATGTCTTTTGTCAGCCATTTACCATGCTTACTGTACTTACTGTGATGACTCCATCATGGTTAAAAAAAAAAAACAACCTGATTTTACACAGTGACAGTCATCTTACACAAACACATAATAACAACACAGGAGCATAAATTACATCATCATCATCATCATCATCATCATCATCATCCACATCCTCATCATCGTCATCATCATCATCATCATCATCATCCTCCTCATGACAACTTTGTGGAGTGGTCTGGTAAGAATCACCTGCTGCTGAATGTGGATAAGACCAGAGAGATGGTGATTAATTTCAGGAGAAAGGGAACAGCTCCGCAGCCCCTTTGCATTCTGGGTGGAGATGTGGACATGGTTGAGGAGTACAGATACCTGGGTGTCAACAGCTCGATGGTGTTTTTTGCCCCCAACGGCTCCTTCCAGGCAGCGCTGCGACCGCTGCCTCCAAGGCACCTAACCCTAACCTTAACCCTAACCCTAACCCTAACCATAACCATAACCATAACCATAGCCAGTGCATAATTGACTTCAAGGCAGCGCTGCGACCATTGACTTCAAGGCACCTAACCATAACCTTAACCTTAACCCTAACCATAACCAGTGCCTAATCCTGGAGCCGTTGGGGGCAAAAAACACAGATAAACGTGTCAACATTGACAACAGGCTGAAATGGAAAATCAACAGCACTGTTGTTTCCAAGAAGGGGATGAGCAGACTCTATTTCCTGAGGAAGCTGAGATCCTTCAACGTGTGCAGCAGAATGTTGGAGATGTTCTACCGATGTTCTACCAGTCTGTTGTGGCCAGTGCTCTGTTCTCCTCCGCCATCTGCTGGGGAAGCAGCATCGGAGCCAGCGACACAAACAGACTGAACAAACTGATCAGGAAGGCTGGCTCCGTTATTGGGTGCAAACAGGAGAAATTTGAAGCTGTGGTGGAGAGGAGGTCACTGAACAAACTGTTATCTCTCATGGATAACTCCGACCATCCTCTCCACCCCACACTGGTCCAACAGAGGAGCACCTTCTCTAGGAGGCTCAGACAGCTTCAATGTCGCACGGATCGCTACAAGAAATCATTCCTACCACAGGCAATTAAACTTCATCACTGAGTGTACGATAAGCCTCTTAGACATCACAACTGCACTAAGTGCAACTTGCACGATAGGTTTATCTACATCTTTATCAATACTAGTTAAGTAATTGTACATTTTTATTCCCAACTTGTATATATTTTAAATATTTGTTCTTGTATTCTATCCTATTATTATTTCATGTATATTGTATCCTATTATTTCATGTATATTCTGTATGTGTGCTGTGTGTCTGATATTTTGCTGCTGCAACACTGTAATTTCCCATTTTTGGGATCAATAAAAATCTATCTATCTCATCATCATCATCATCCTCATCATCACTCCCTCTTTACTACATGGTGCACTATAAATAGAATATTTGCCCTTCACCGTTCTATTTGAATCTCCGAAGTCTTTGTATACAGTGTAGTATACTGATTTTTGTTATGTTATATGTAACAGCTGTGCTGTTCCTACTATGACAAGTCTGCTGTGACATTTTCCAATAGGAGCAATGAATCATCGATACAACTTGGAGAGGTCAATTTGAAGATTGGGAAAGACTGCGCAAAGACTTGAAAAAGTGGGACTTAAATCAGCTGTATGTTTTCGGAAATAATAAATAAATCAGCTGTTGAAAGCCACTCACTATTCCCATTCTATTTAATTTGTTTAATCCGTGCAAACACCAAAGTGTAAAAATGATTCCCCCCGATATCGCGATGCAGTAAAAAAACAACGATATATTGTGCAGCCCTAGTTCCATGTCTGATACAGGTTTATGTTTTTCCTCAGCACTGTTAGCCAGCCAATCTCATTAATCCTGCTTTGTGAGACAGGCCCAGATGATGTGTTTGAGGACGTCCCACTTTTGAATCCTTACAAACACCCAGGAGACAACATTTGCCCTTTTCTTGCAGTGATATAAGCTTTGACAAGGGCTTAATGAAGGTGACCTGCTACAGCATCGTTCCAGCTGGCAATGGAAGCTAAAGTGAATCCAACATAATACTCAAACTTTATATGTGTAACATATGCCTCATGCATGTTACATGTAACTCAATTTAAGTTTGAATTGTTTTTGTCAGTTATTTTACCTTCATTTGGTAGTTGTAATGTGTACATATTTGTCCTATTTTCATATTTGTATGATGTTACTTTATATTTAATATGGTTACTAGGTTACAGTATCTAAGGTAACGTTGCAGTTACAAAGCCCATCACTGGGGAAACAAGACCAGTCAGACCGGGCCTGTATCCCTCAGGTGAGTGCTTGACTGTGACAAAAACTGATGAAAACCTATCAATAATAATGTAGCCTATATATCTGAGAACAGTAACTACTGTCCAGAGTATTAAGTCCGCGCGCCTACGTAGAACCTGCCTTCTGCTTCTCTCCTTATAGTAGCGCGAAACCAAAACATGTCGAAGTGAACAACAAAAGCTTGTCTGGAAAAATTGTTTCTTTAAGGCTGGTTTATGTTAGAGTAAGGAATATTTTCAATGTTTCAAGTTGGGATGGGTATCTGGATTGTTATCTTATAGAATATGTAGGCCTACATACAGTAATTTGAGTCTGCATGTAGGACTAGCCACACCTAAGAGCAGTCATTTCAGTGGCAGTTCAACTTCCTCCAGCCAAACAGAGGAGGGCAGTAATGAGATTATAGCCTATGGCAGGGATCTTCAACAGGGGGTCCGGGACCCTTTGGGGGGTCCTCAGAGTCAATGCAGGGGGGCCTCAAAATTATTGTTAATTTAAGTTTTTCCAAAAATGAACATAATTAAACACAAATCCAACATATTATTAGCAAATATCAATCCCCACTGCTTACTGGCCTATAGGTAAGCTAGTCACTAAGGCCATCCACAGATACAGGTCATCATAAGGATTCACTGTGACACATGTATGTTTAACATTAAAACATGATTTATAAAAACCATGCCAACAATTATTAGGCTATTTTAAAAGTTTAGTATTCTATGCAAAAAAAGCTTTGTATAAAGGCTTTAGACCGCCCACATGTTATTGTAGGCCCAGTTTAATATACAACTTCATTTTATACATAATATGTAGTAGGGGGTCCCTGCTCCGTCTCTCTTTCAGTTAAGGCAGTGGTTCTCAACCGGTGGGGCCCGCCCGTACACTCTCCCGGGGGGGCGTGAGTAGGCTACAGGATGGGGGAAAAAAAAAAAAATTCTGAAAAAAAAAAAAATAATGAATTAATCACGAAAATTCCCCCCATGTTGAAATGCAAGTGGTTGCACTATTATAAAGGCCTTTTTATAGTTGTGCGTAGGGTCGATGGTGCAGGGTCCGGCGTAGACGCAGACCCCTCTGTGTCTACACCAGACCTTATGCCGTAGCCTGACGTGCACCTCTCGAAAAAATTTAACTACACGTCGCTCGACCGTGGCCGTAGCGTTGCATTTCCTCCCCGACTCATTTCCTGGTTCTCCTTTCCTGGTTCTTCTTTTCAGAAAGAACAGGGGAGACACTTTGTTTCTCTCACTATGACTCTAGAGTCGGTACTCGCTCCGGAGCTAATCGCCGTCACTCTCTCACTTCTCCCTCTACCACACACTCCCCACACACACACACACATGCAAGCTCGACACACACACTAGCGCACAAGTATAAACATCAGGCCACTTATAGTCAGGTTCATTATATTCAGATTTTAACTTTTGTGGGAATGTTTTGGGGATTTGCTAAACTATACATTTTTGGAAAGGTTATTGTATAAGGAGTCAGAAAATCAATGTTTGCATTTGCTCAGATGTCTATATGGCGGCCATATTGAAGTTTAAAAAATGGCAGCTGTAAAATTTAAAATTATCCGTGTAGTTGTTTTCTTGCAATATCTTTGTTATGAAAAGTTATCATTTCATATTCCAGCCGTTCTTCAAAAAATAAAGATTTTTTATATCACTCATTAAAACATTTAATATTTATTGTGGGAATGATTATAAAGACATGCACATTGCAAACCTACTAGAATGGGTGCTGAGTGTGATCCACACACAAAGTAGTTCCTGTTGAAAGATTTTATTTGCAGTGATGTTTCCTCAGACTTGCTTTATCAGAAGTGTCATCCCTTGATAGAATGGTTATATAGGGTATTTCACACTGTTCCTTAAGGTCTCCTAAAAGGGTATGTAACATTGGTTGGGCTCAAAATGGCCCAGGTGCTATTCTATGGATCTGTGAATACCCTGTGAATATGGTCCTATTGGAACGACAGCTTTTCTTCCAAATATGGTATGCTCATGAATATTTAGATGAGCTGCGCGCTGATTGGTTGAGCGAACCACATACACATACATTGGAGACGAGACAGCAGGTCTCATATTTCAGACACTGCAATGTTATACATTGTTCGTCTGCTATTTCATTACTAAATTCACTTCTAAGACTTTTTTATGCGAGAAATCAACTATGTAATGCTCAAATATAGGCCGTTTTACGAAACTTGATGGCTAATTTGGTAAGACGTGTCGGACTTCAGGATCTCTGACGAGACAGACAGAGACACACACACACACACACACACACACACACACACACACACACACAGACAGACACAGAGATGCGCACACACACACACACACACACACACACACACACACACACACACAGACACACTGTTACTGACAGACTTCCAAAAGTACAGACATGTCCAGACACGCCCGGGCGCGAGCAGCAGCATGGCTAAAACAGCTGAGACAAAATGCAAAGTTTTGACACTTTCATTACAATTAGTGTTGTTGGAACGTTACCCTTGGGACATAAAAAACCTCCACCAAGGAATCACAACTCACCCTGTAGCTAGTCAGCGCAGGGAAATTTAGCAGAGAGTGAAGCCCTGCAGGCATGTCCTCTGCGCTGCTGCGTTAGAACTCCCGCTCCATTGTCCGATATACTCATTCTAAACACTTTTCTCTGGGACAGTATTCCGTTTTACAGCCTGGCATTTACGACCGTGGTTCATTTTCAGTATCCTTGAAAAACTTCCAAACTTTCTTATTTCTAAAGTACACAGCGCAGCTCGTTTTTGAGATCCTGACAGAGCTCCAGCTCATAAAGCGGGTCTGTGAAGGGGGAATGGCCGACCGGGAAGGCATCAAACCCAGCCGGCAGCCTGTCAGGTTGTGGAGCTCCTGAAGTCCGACACAGTCATACAAAATTTGCAATTAGCCATCAATTTTACTAAAACGGCCCATATTTGAGCTCTACATAGTTGATTTCTCGCATAAAAAAGTCTCAGAAGTGAATTTAGTAATGAAATAGCAGACGAACAATGTATAAAATTTCTGAGATCTGCGCGACCTATTCAGAAGACTAACTGACCTCAGAATCAGTCAGTGGCCTATATAAATTTTGGGGCGTTACAAAAATAGAAGGTAGAGCCAAATAAGGTAAGCTAACTTTTAGCTTTGTTGTTGAAAATATGTTATACATTTCAACAACATATTTATACATATATGACTACAGCTAATTAAGCTAGCTAATATTACTGTATAGTATGTGTCATATATGACTTTTGCTCCTCAGACTTCTGACATAATGGGATAATTATTGTGGAACACACAACATATTATATCAGCTGTGTCATCCCTCAAGAACATTGTTTTACAGAGCATCTGGTACATTTATAGTAAGTAGCCTATTATCTTATTTTTTACCTCCGAATGTTATATTTCAACAACATATACATTTATGACTGCTGCTAACAGGTCGCTAACATTACTGTATGGTATGTGTCAGTGTCATAAATGACGATTGTTTGAAAGAGTATTTTTTCCCCTACAAACAAGAAGAGGAACAAGAAGATTACAGTGAAACTCAGAGACAATACTGTGGATCTGAAGGAGATCAAGGACCTGTTTGCAAGGCTGATGGTACTTGCCAGGTCAAACCGAGACATCAACCAGAAAGAGGCCATAGGAAACTATGAATTCACTCTGACACCAAGGGTACTGTTCGCTCCTGATGGAACAATACTGCCAAGTCCAAGTTAATCCATCTACTTGAGAAGCTGACAAAAGAAGACATGCCCCATGAAGACCATCAGCTCAAGTTGGAAGTTCTACTCACCAAGATGCAATGGATACAGGACTCACAGACCTCACATCTACTGATCAACCAAGTCGGAAGATAATAGCACTGGTGGACGGTATGGTGCTTGTGCAGAAGCTGAGCAAGAAAACAGTGACTGTATTGACAGTCAAGGATCTGAGTGGCTGCTTCAATGACAGACTGATGCAACTAACACAAGATTATGATGAAATCATCCTCGTGTTTGACGCATATAGGGCAGATTCTTTGAAGAGTGCAACTAGAGATAAACGAAGACAAGGACAAGCTTCTATTCAGTATCAAGTCAGAGATGACACCAACATCAAACACATCCCAATGAGCAGGTTTCTCTCCCATGACAAGACTAAGAGTGATCTGACTGAATATCTTGCTGCCAAAACTCTGGAGTACAACAAGGGATCCTCCAAGCTGATCATCACATCTGCTTCTGGGCTCGCTTGGAGCAACAAAGACCTTGTCTTTGAAGAAAACAACCACAAAGAAGCAGACAAACTGCTGATCCACCAGGCTGTGCTGGCTTCACAGCGAAACCCACATGATGCACAGTTGGTGTTTCTCTCACCAGATACAGATGTTTTAGTGCTAGTCACAGCAAACTATGATCTCATGTTGAAGAACACGTCCCTTTCTATGGCCTCTGGTGTTGTGCAGATTGAACCACTGTGGCGAGCTCTAGGTAAAGAAAGAGCAAAGGCTTTGCCAGCCTTTAATGCATTCACTGGGGCTGACAGCACAAGAAGGTTCTCCCGCATAGGCAAGGCAACCTGGCTGCAGGTCTACCTCAAAGCAGATGAAGATATTGTCAAAGCTCTGCAGATGCTTTTGGATGAAGCAGATGTGACAGAAGGAATGCTGTCAGCCCTGGAATCCTTTATATGTGCAGCTTACTCACCCTCAACTGCGATGGCATCTCTTCTGCAAACACAGGGCAAGAAGTGACAAGCGCCCTCCAACACTTGGAGCTCTGAAGCAGCACATCTTGAGAGTCCATGTCAAAACAAGAGTATGCGCACAGGCAGCCATTGCTCTGCAGAATCCACAGATGGATCCTCTGCAAAACGAATACTTCAAACCAGTGACCGCAGAGGTCCTCCCAGCCCCAAAGGCCATCCTTGAGTTGGTTCAATGCAAGTGTAAATCTGACTGCTCTTCTGGGAGGTGCTGCTGCAGAGTTAAGGACTTAGCCTGTACTGATATGTGTCAGTGCAGCAGCCAGTGCCAGAACGATGACGATTCCCAAACAGTGATGTATGAAAGCGATGATGATTATGATGATGTATAGAAACTGTCTAATCAAAAAGGATGCTTAATCATACTGTGGTCTAAATGTGCATGTCGATACTTCCAGAACATCCACGTTTTACCTTAGCTACTTTTAAACTCTTCAATAAAAGGAACTCCGAGTTATCTGACCAACTGCTTGTGATGTGTAGTTTTTTTTACCCATATTGTGGATGTATTTCAATGGGATGATAAAAAAAACATGTTTTTTGAGGAACATGGAATATTAAATGCAAACAACTTTTCACTACAATGATATTGCAAGAAAACAACCACACCGAGTCATTTTCGACGCACTTATGCATCTATGGGTTAATGTGGTAAAGTCTTGTAGCTTTGTAACTAGCGAGGCCCTCCCCCGTCCAAAAGCCCTCACAGGCGGTCAGTCTCTCAGTAGCCTCGCGCAGCAGTCTCAGCCTGCAGTCAGAGCAGAGACGAGACACACACCACTCCACGTCCAGGCTGCACACACGCACACATTGTTACATCAATCCACATCCAAATTATTTCAAAACCAAACAAAAATGGAGAGATTTCTAGTGAGGAACAACAAGGCAACCGACGCACCACCAGCTGCAAAAAAGCTTTGAAGGTACAATGAAGCATACCTGGCTCAGGTCTCACATTAACATCACCTACCTGCAAGCTTCTGTAAAAAATGCAGATGATATGCCTACTATTAGGCCTAGTAATAATAACAATAATAAAGCATGAATTCATATCAGAGGTCTGGTGCCAATTCCCAATTATAGCAATAGCCTAGTAATGATAATAGGCCTACTGATGATGATAATAATAATAATAATAATAATAATAATAATAATAATAATAATAACAGCAATGAAGCATGTAACCTCATATAATTATATAGCAATAGCCTAGTAATGATAATAGGCCTACTGATGATGATGATAATGATAATAATAATAATAATAGCAATAAAAGCATGTAACCTCATATAATTATATAGCAATAGCCTAGTAATGATAATAGGCCTACTACTACTTATAATAATAATAATAATAATAATAATAATAATAATAATAATAATAATAATAATAATTCCTGCAAGCTCACATTAGAAGTCTGGTGCTACTGCCAATTATAACAATAGCCTAGTAATGATAATAGGCCTACCTACCGCTACTGATGATGATGATAATAATAATAATAATAATAATAATAATAATAATAATAATAATAATAATAATAATAGTGTGGGCCTAAAAATAATAGCCTAGCCTAGGGCTATCTATCTATCTATCTAGCTATCTATGCAAGGTGGTGTAGTGGGGGTGGCGCCGGGAAGGGGGGGCCCAACTGCAATGAACCAGCTTTGGGGGGGGGGGGCAGCTTGCAAAAGGTTGAGAACCCCTGAGTTAAGGGGTCCTTGGCTTAAAAAACGTTGAAGACCCCTGGCCTACGTTATAGTTTATATCAGTAATAGATCTATTATAATATAATAATAATAATAATAGCCGACCTAATCTGCATGGTCAACTGTTTAATTCGAAACGATATTAGTCCATAAAGGGTTCCATGTTGGCTGTGTCGTGAGAAATTACACATTTAAAGTCGCATATTTTAAATGGAGATTGGCGGCGTGAGTGCATTGAGAATACCAGCAGACGTCCTGACACATCACATCATAATAAGATGCATCCATAAACCGTGGTGCAACATTAACTCTTTTGCCACGGTGGCTGATTGGCTCGTTTCAGTCACTGTGTCACGGTGACGCGCTCAAGAGCTCCAGATTCATGAACGCGCGCCGTTCTTTTCAATGGATGGGACCAGGAAGAGAGACGCGGATGAAAGGTAACCAGCTAGCTTTACAGGCATTTCCTCATGTCAGTGTAGCAGCGAGACAGTGAAGGGCGAACCGCTGTATCAGACTGCATCAAACATCGACGTGTCTTGCTTAGTTATGTCGGCATTTGGTGAAATGTAGGCCTGAAGGACACTCAAGATAGCTGCACGGCCCGCCCCATAAATCAGTTCGCCATGAGTAACGTTAGAATGCAAGAATGGTTCTGTTTGGTGGGTTTATCAGTTCATTAGCATAATGCTGTTGTATGCTAGCCTAGCCTATCTCTGTCACAGGCTTCCTCCGTCAGACTCCAACTTCCGTATGAGTTGAAGTGTTTACATACATGAGTGAGCTGAGCATATCATATAATGTTAAATGGACTGGAATGGAATTACGCTACCGGTAATTTGAGGTCTTTGGACATCCTCCTAACTTTTATTCTTCTAAAAATACCACCTACTAACGTTAGGTCTCCTAAGGTCCAGCTGCGTAGGCCACCTGATATGTTCAGGGTCGCTGGCTGGAGACCTGCACACAGCCCACGCCAGTTAAAGGAACCAATTTCTATATGACAAGTGACCTTAGACTGAAACAGGTCCAGAATGTCACTTTATCCTGAGCCTGGAACAGATGATGGTCTGTAAATAACAAGGTGGCTGGAGGGCAACTGACCAACACACAGCCTCATAACACCAACATGGAGGAAAAAAAATCTGTATCTGAAGAAAAGGTCCGCCACATATTGCTATGAGAACAAAGTTAATACTGTTCAATCATTAAGACAAATCCCTTAAATGTTAACAGAGCATCAAGTCTCTCTGTCAAGGATCAGATTTGTAGTGTTGTAGTGCTAGGGCTGCACAATGTATCGTTATTATTTTTTTTTTTTTTTATCTTCGTTGCAATATCAACTGGCGCAATAAACGCATCGCGAAAGGCTGCGACATATCGTAATAGACACTCAGAGGTTTTTTGTGTAAGTTCAAAGAAAATATCAGCACTTTGTAATGTAACTGTCATTCTCTTTTTAGTGGTGCCTTTTTATATTTAATTCAATGTTTAATTTGTTCAATAAAAGTGTTATTATCCGGTAATGTAAATTCAACGAGCAATTGGTCGTATTTTAGCAGAATACTGAAAGCAGCAGAAATGCAGAACTACACTTTAATATCTGTTTATCTATCGCAAGTAATTATCACAATATTCAACGTTATATTACATACTTTCCTCATTTCGTGCAGCACTAGTGCAAACATAATATCCTTGAATCATCTTTTATATGCCCACTTAGGCAATTCTAGAATGACCAGTCCTTACTTATGCTATTTATTATGCTGTTTTCATTTTCAGATTGGTGTAAGGTTTCCCCCCTCTGTCATCACTTCTACAAGCAGCAGCCTCACAGACAGACAGACAGAGCGTCCAGCCTGCAAGAAGAGTCCTATCCAGAGTGTTTCTCCTCATTGGAATGATTTAATCAGTGCTGCCCAGCCAATGTGACAGCTTATTCCATATCTCTAATGTCCCAGTGCAAACAAGTTCTTGATATCGTTGACTTTTTACCCAGACAGTCCAACAACAGCTGCTGATTACAGCGCGGCTCTCAGCTTGGCTGGCTATAATCTAGACGCCAGAGCACCCAAATACAAGACTCCACTGAAGAAAAGTTTTGTTTGTTTTTTCCTCGTCATCCTTGAAGTTGAACGCCTTTTTGTTTTTGTTCACTCGGGTGCAATCATGGGGGCCACAGGCTACGGTTACTACCGTGTAACCATCTTCTTCTGCATGTTCATGGGCTACGCGCTGTACTTCTTCAACAGGAAGACCTTCTCCTTCGTGATGCCCTCTGTGATGGAAGAGATCCAACTGGACAAAGATGATTTGGGTGAGAAAGGAGCAATACTAGACTCTAGAGCGTATTGCTTGTTTGTTGGTGTGGTTAAGCAATATTTCCTTAAGCTATCATTAGGTCTGTAATGGGGCTATTGTTTGGCAAAATCATTGTGCAGTAATGCCTAAATCGGGCTTATTTTGCTTGCCAAAAATACACAGTGCAAAGGCATAAGCATGCAGTGTGGCATACTGAACACTACTGGACACAGAGATACAACTGCTTCCAGCCTGTTTAAGCTTATTCACCCACTGCTTGATGATTTAAAGTGTGCACACCCCACCTTCTGCACATGCACATGAATATGTTAATGTCTAATACATTTTTAATATAAAGTGCCATTTTAAAATGTTCTTGTTAATCAGTGTGCCATATTAGCAGCATTAAGCCTGCCATCTACCTAGCCCGCTCAGGCAGTGTTATTTTTGTCCTTCACGCTGCATTCTGTGAATGATTGGCTAGTACTTCTAGCCAATCAGAGGCAGTGTAGGGAGATTATTAGTAGTAGTAGCAGATTAGTAGATGGGGGGGGGGGGATAAAGTCAATCAAACTACCGTAAACAACAGGCTGTGCTCGGTCAATGGTTGTGAAAGAGGTCCTTTGGCATGCAGATTGGAACATTTCCAAAAAAAACTCTTTTGCTAGTTGCTGACCCCTGGTCTAATACAATACTTTGCTATGACAGAGGTTTCTCATTACCACACTTGACCTCAGTGAAAAGCTGTACTTTGCTAATAGCTCAATAAATGATGGGACAGTCAAGAGTGTGCTGAATATTAAACTGAATATTAAACTGCACAAGAAAAAGATGAAACCAGATTTCTAGTCTACAGCCATGCCAGCAGCTCTGTGAGGCTCTGCTTAAACGCAGTGGTGCTTTGAGCTAAATGCTAAGGTCATTATACTCCCATGTTACCTGATCTGTACTGGAAACCCATTTTTAACCTATTACCCTTACCTAAAGGCTATCCGGACCCTAACCATTTGAAGCCAAAGGCTAACCTCAACCATCTACGCACATAGAGCAAATCAGGTTTCTGGTACAATGCTGATGTTTAGAAGCTGTAGTATTTACCATGTTCACTTGCTTAGTTTAGCATTTTAGCATGCTAACATTAGCGTATTAACACAGAGTACAGCTGAAGCTGATGGGAATGCCATTAGTTGTGTAGGTGTTTGGTTATAACCCAAAGTATCTGACAATTTAGAATGTTGACCTGACGATAGTGCTGGATGAAAAGTCAGATGGCCACCAAAGTTATTATAATTCATCCTGTGGAGGACATGAATGTCTGAACCAAATTTCATGGCAACCCATCTCATAGGCTAGGTGTAGCAAGAGATATTTCACTCTTAACTACAAATGTCAGCCCCATGATGATGAGGAAAAGTCGGTGAAACACTAAAGACAACCTCTGGGAACCATGAAATGAATGTCTGGACACAAATCTGGACCAAAGTGGTGGACTGGCCGACACTAACCAGCTGGCCTCGCCATCCCTAGAGCCTCTGTTAGTGTGGCTGATAAAACAATGACCCCCCATATATTTAATCATCAGTCTTTATACATGGTTGGTGCATTTTCTATTGTCTGTACTACTACGGAGGGCAACCTTGATACAAGCAGAGGGCGAGCATTTGGACAAAGACTGATATGATATTATTGGCGGGGAAATTACTTGAGTCTTAGGCCGCGTTTAGACGTCCTGCGTTGGCCATCCAACAGTCCGCCAAAAACTCAGGTCTTTCCATTCATGTTGAATGGGGGTAGTGTGTTTAGGCTGCGGCGGGGGTTGCCGCAAGGGGAGGGTACTCAAAAAAAGCACAGCGGGCCTGCGGCGAATAGTTGAGACCGACTCAACTTTTGGACTTGTCAGAGTGTTGTGAGCTGTGGTTTGAGGCGGTGTGAGAGTCCCGTACAGGAAACAGGAAACATCACTGCCTCTATCGCTGCCACAAGAACATTTTAAAACACTATGGAGGGTAAAACACGAAACACAAGCACTGAACTGCCCGAGAGTTTGTGTTATAGCTGAATGTTTCCTGAAACAACAAAGCACTCACTATGTCTCTCTCCTGTGAAATAAAGCTGCCTTCAAGTGCGGTCGGACACGATGAGATCTAAACGATCAGACGGAAAACAGTAATTGTGAAATATGAAGTCTACTTGTGCTTTGTTGGGGGGGGGGTTAAGAACACAACAGGACGTCACACAAATGGGTACATTGCTTTAACAGTGCCCTTCATGGTGTCTCTACAGGTCTGATCACCAGCAGCCAGACCATGGCCTATGCCATCAGTAAGTTCATCAGCGGCGTGCTGTCGGATCGGATCAGCGCCCGCTGGCTTTTCTCCATCGGACTCTTCTTGGTGGGAGGCATCAACGTCGCCTTCTCCTGGTCCTCCACTGTCCCCATGTTCTCGCTGCTCTGGTTCCTCAACGGCCTAGGACAAGGCTGTGGCTGGCCCCCGTGTGGCAAAGTGCTGCGCAAGGTAATCCCGTCCTGCCCACCACCTCATGCAACACAGATCCCTTATACAGTGTAATGGTCAGAGTAGGGCTGTGCAATTAATCACATTTTAATTGCGATTTTGATTTCGGCTCCTGATGATCCCAAAAATGTAATCGAGAAAAACAATTATTTTGCACATTACGTTTTGCAAGTAGACTCTTATTTTGTCTTGTGTTTAAAAACAAAAAAAATTCAAACAGGAAAATAGAGCTCGACCGATATATCGGGGGGCCGATATTAGGCATTTACCTCAAACTATCGGTATCGGCATTTATAATGGCCGATAAATGAATTGGGGCTGTCGCAAACGTTATTTTTTAAACGATTAATCTAATGATTATTTTTTCAATTAGTTGACTAATCTAACGATACATTTTTCAATTAGCGATTATTTCCCCATTGCTCAATTATTAACAATTTACACAAAACTAATTTCAATAAGGTTCAAATCTCTATTTATTAAAATTGTTTAACACTGCACTGTTCCAAGTTTTTAGTGCAACCTGAAGCCAGATGTAGGCTATCAATCCAACCACAAAATAAAGTCACTTTCAGGAGGAATACAAAAATAAAAACGTAAAGTAAACAGAGCAGGTGCAAAAAGAGTAGCCTGTATTTGCTTTTTTTAACAGTAGGTAAAATAATGAATAAGCTCTTGTTTAACATCCAAGCTCTTTGTTGTGTCCCTTCTAAGCAAGAACGATGCTGTCGCCAGTCAGAGCAACAAGCTTCAATGTAAGCTTGCATTTACGTTGTAGTGCTTGTTCTGCCACTGACAGGCTCAGATTAATATTCTAAGTGTCTGACAACATTATGGAAAGGATTTCTAAGGAGGTCGATCTTTCTGTTAAAGGGTAAGATCATTTTTTTTTAAACACAAAAACGTCCGCGAAATTGCGTTCACTAAACCCACCAGACTCCATGTAAATAAACAGTAATTTTAGGATCGGAGAATACACCTCATTCAAAGTTGACAGAAACTAAATAAAACTATGAAAAGCCGTGTTGGGTCGTCTTACCACTTTCCCAACAATCACAATCACAATGGTTGAAATAAACACACAGTTTACTGATTTACATGTGAAAATATGTTGGCTCTATACACGCTAAAAGTGTTGTTTTTTAAATGGAGTCTGGTGAGTTTAGCACTATTGATCTCAGAGCTGTTTCTGGTTAAACAAAATGGTCTTAAAAAGGTCTATCTCTGAAGGGATCCTTTCCATAATGTTGTCAGATACTTAGAATAACAATCCGAGCCTCTCAGTGGAAAAAAAACAGTCCTTTAGTGGACGGAATTGTCGATGCACATTTGCCCCATAGGGTTACATTGTCGCCCAGTCTGTGGCTGCTGCTCACAGAGTTCTCGCTTAATACTGGAGCAATTTCAAAGATGGTTGAAAAAAACCTTTAAGTTCAATAAATGCAACATCTTTCCAAAAGTCAATGAGTAATCGTGTTCAATTATCGTGATTTCAATATTGACCCAAATAATTGTGAGTATGATTTCTTTTCATAATCGAACAGCCCTAGTTCAGAGCCAATGGAAGTCCCTCTGAACACGCAGGCTGCCCGTGATGCCTGCTGCTATTATTCTGGGCAGCTAGTGAAAGGGTGTAACCCCGGGGTGGGAGCCACCTGCTGCCACACATATTGTGCTCAGCCTGTTGGTTGTTGGGAGGTGTTTTGGAGGAAACCTGTTCCTTGCTGTCAGACAGTGCTGACCTTTGGCCCAGAGGTGGCATTGCCTGGTTTGAGGAAATGTCAGCCTGTGCCAGCTGTCTGAGACACTGATTGTCCCAGTCCAAAGGGGTGATATCAACATTGGTGGTGGTTTGAGAGATTACAGAGTTGCCTAACAATGTGCAATGCCTCATTATACAAATACAGAGTTTTCCCTGGCTTTGTGGAAGAAGGTGCTCATATTTGGCAGGGGGGTTTAGGCATCCTTCTGTGTCTCTTTGTGGGATTTTGTCTCTTTTGTGGGTTTTTGCGTCTCCTTGTAGTCGTGTTGTGTCTCTTTTTGGTCATTTTTGTTTTCTTAAGGGGTTGTTCCAGCTCTCTGTGGTCATTTGGTGTCTCTTTGTTTTCGGGTTGTGTCCCTTTTGTGGTAGTTTTGCGTCTCTTTTTCACATCATTTTGGACCACTATCATTGGAAAAGCTAGAGCAGATAAATAAATAACACTCAAAAAGCTTAAAAGACAGAACATGCTGAAGAAGTCCACTGGGGACCAACTACAATCATTAGATCTGAGAAAAGTCATTCAGTTTAGGTGCTGCACCTAAACCTTATAGTGACAGGGAAGGCCCTGCAAATAGCTTTGGATCATAAAGGTCTGGTAAATGGTGTGCATTACAGGCAGGACTTTGAAAGCACATATGAACCCCTAACACATCCTGCTATTCTCTGCTCGGAGACAACTTAAGGCTCGTGAGAAGCCACCCTAAACGTAGCAGTGTTCAAAAGGTGAGGAATAAATAGGCTTTGGCATGTGTTCAGTACTGAAGGGGATCAGATTACAGGAGAAAGTATTTATAGAAGATCCTCCGTAGATCTTTTTAAAAGAAAAACACCTTTGTCCAAAGGTGTTTTCCTTGTCTATTGAGAGTTAACGTTAACTAGAGCCCGCCCGATATATCGGTGGGCCGATATTGGGCATTTTCCAAACTATCGGTATCGGCATTTATAATGGCCGTTAAATGAATATTTCAAAAATAAAATAAAAAGGGACGAAACCCCCCATGTGTATTGGCGTTGCATAGTTTGTCCACCAGAGGGGCTCTACAGCGTCCCTGTTGGCAACACTCGTGTTTAACCCTTTAAGTTTCATATCTTAAGTTTGTATTTTTATACATTTTATTTATCAGAACTTTCATATATTTAGATGTTCCGCTATTCTCTTGTGACAATAAAACAATCCAAAAAATGTTTAAACTGCATTATCATATTATTTTAGTGAGGACTCATAAATAACTACAAATAACTAATGTTAGGGAAATCTGTTTAGGTTTGGTACGCGTTTCTGAATAAATATATATATATATACCCGATATATCGGATTTTTAAATCACCAAATATTTGTATCGATATCGGCCTTAAAAATCCTTTATCGGTCGGGCTCTAACATTAACATCTGTTCTCTGTCGCTCCTGTTCCACTGAGAGTGGATCAGCATGGTGTTGAATCAGCCAGTAGGCTGCCTTAAAGGCCGTTTTATGCTTCTGCGTCGAATCGACGGCGTACCCCCGCAGACCTCTCTGCATCTACGCCGGACCCTACGCCGTAGCCTGACGTGCACCTCTCGGAAAAATGTAACTACACGTCGCGGCCACGCACGTCACTCGGCCGTGGCTTGTTAGCGTTGCATTTCCCCCGACTCATGTCCTGGTTCTCCTTCTCCATAAACAACATGAAATCAAGGAGGGCGTTAACTTTTCCTGCTAAAGATGTCTCACCTTGGTCAGAAAGCACAGGGGAGACACTTTGTTTCTCTAACTATGAAAGTCAGTACTCCCTCCGAAGCTAATCGCCGTCACTCTCTCACTTCTCCCTCTACCACACACTCCCAACACACACACACACACACACACACACACACACACACACACACACACACGCCGGCTCGACGCACAAACCAGTGCACAAGTATAAACATCAGGCCACTTACGTAGACTACGGCGAAAGCTCTGCGTGGAACCTCCGCAGAAGCATAAAACGGCCTTTAGTGTTTGCCCAGGGGAGTCTAAAGTTACTGGTTACTATGTTGGGTATGCTGTGTGAGGAATGCTTATGGAGGCCTTCAGCTGTATTAGCCTACATGATGTAGGCTAAGAGTGGTTCTGAAACGGAAAAATAAAAAAAAAGAATCTGAAACAAGTGTTGCACTTTGGAAAAATGTGTCCTCCCTTCAAAAGTGCCACGGAAATGTATTTTATCTTCAATAACAACAATTGAATAAAAAACTATTTATTTGATTTTCAAAACAAATCCCACATCAAAATAACCAAATGAATAGAAAAAACGTTCTTCAAATAAAAAAAAACTAAGACCTAGTAACGTCTGAGGTCAAACAAGTGAAATCTAAAGTAAATTACGCCCTAGGCCATTTAAAAATTGCATTGTGATTTATTTTTTATGTAAACCGGTTGTAATCTTTACACATTTATACTGATTTTTGCATGCATTGTTATATACATCCCTATAAAAGTCTGTTGATTATTAGTTCAAACTTTTGTAATGTTTCTGCTATTTTGTCCTTGCCTCAATTTCCTCTAAAAGAAAATGAAATGAAGCGAATCAGCATTATTTCGACCATGACCTGTGGGTTGCTTCAGGAAAGTGACATGAAGAGTAACCAACAGTATGTACAATATTATGATAGTTGTAAACACGAAGGTGAAATAAGTCTGCATGCTCTGCCTGCATTGTAGGATTTTGGGATATGCTGACTGTTCTCTGCTTTGTGTCTCTTCCCCATCAGTGGTTTGAGCCCTCCCAGTTTGGAACATGGTGGTCTGTGCTGTCCTGCAGTATGAACCTGGCTGGAAGTCTGGGTCCAATCCTGGTCACAGTGCTCCTGCAGTACTACAACTGGAGGACTATCCTGACCATGTCAGGCATTTTCTGCGCTGCCTTCTCCCTTGTCTGTGCGGCGTTTGTAAGGAACGAGCCAAAGGATGTGGGCCTGCCCAGCATCGAGGCAGCAGTCAAGAAGGGCGCTAAGGGAGGTAAGAAAAGAGAGGAGTTGGTGAGCAGTAGGGATCGACCGATACTGGTTTTTCAAGGACGATACCGATTATCCATAGTTTTTGAAACCGATATTTGGAACCCATATGCATTTACCGAGAAAATGAAAAACTTTAAGTCAGTTTAATAAATTTAGAAACTTTCAACATAATACCCCGTAAAAGATAGTCAGATAGCGGCACATTAAGTCAGACTCAGTGGTGAGTGAAACCAAAGCAGAGGGACAGACAGAGCTGTAGAGGAGCCAAAGTAGTGCACTTTTTAATTCATTAACGTTATCGGGCAAATAAAACGCCGATACAGATAATCTGCAATCTGCCAAAAAACAGCGAGCAGGATTACAGTGGGCAGAAAGGCTGAAGATGCTACCTCAAAGCATGTCATTCACTTGGTGCCATCCCTTTTGCATCGAACATCCACCAACAGTGGGTCTCCCCCCAACACCCACACTTGGGATATTAGCGATTAGTCAAATGCCTGAGTACCCAGGAGCCTGTTCAGACTGTGTGGAGGTTTATCAAAGCTTACTGGGACACACTTGATTAATGAGGACATCCCATGGCTCGCGCCATGTACAAATACATGGCTGATTTAAGCTCAAATACTTAATTGGTTTTTCATTTTCACATTAGAGCTGCAAAGATGAATCCATCGTCAACTATTAAATTAATGGCCAAATATTTGGATTATCGATTAATTGGATTGAGATATTTGTTTTAAATGAAAAAATGTAAAACTTCTGTGATTCCAGCTCCTTAAATGTGAATATGTTCTAGTTTCTTCTCTCCTCTGTGACAGTAAACTGAATATCTTTGAGTTGTGGACAAAACAAGACATTTGAAGACGTCATCTTGGGCTTTGGGAAACACTGATTGAATATTTCCCCTAAATTACGCAGGTTAGAGCGGACAGCAAAGGAAAGAGGGCCTATACATTGCGTGATCATGGGGACGACCTTTTGTGGAGTTAACAACCAGAACCTCTGTCTTATCAGCATTGAGCTGTCAGACATTTTCTGCTTACCAGTCCCTAATGGCGTTTAGACAGTCAAGAAGCCTAGATGACATAAAAGCCAAACAACGACAGTCCCATTCATACAGGAGTAGACTGGAGGTGTGTTTCCCAAATGACAACCATGATCACTGCTCCCACAACTGGAACCCCCTAACCTGTTATCACTATGCACGCTGGGATAATTACTAGAGATGGTCCGATACCATTTTTTGCTTCCCGATACCGATTCCGATACCTGAACTTGCGTATCGGCCGATACCGAGTACCGATCCGATACCAGTGTGTCATATATTTTATTATGTTTTAACAGCTGTATACTACTATCCCTGTATGGATGTGATATTATTTCTATCTTTGTTGGTCTGGCTCAGGTTAAACTCTTTGTGAAACATGAACAAACACAATCAATGAATGCCACAGAACGTTCTTTTATTATCCAGTTTGACAGTCAGTTATAACGGAAAAAGAACATAAATGAACTACTTTAAACTGGATTTTCTTGAGGGCTTTATTACGTGGTATCGGATCGGTGCATAAACTCCAGCACTTCCCGATACCGATACCAGCGTTTTAGGCAGTATCGGAGCCAATACCGATATCGGTATCGGAACATCTCTAATAATTACTCAGATCAGGCAGAGAAGCGCTGCGTCTCATGTTGCTTAAATTGCCTCCCCGAGTCCTCCACTTGCCTCCCTTCCTCGCGTCTTAGTCCCTCCCACCGAGGAAATCATGGGAGACGAGAGGCAACAAGCAAATGTGTTTTCAGCTGGATGAGACGTCCTTTCCTCTGAAGGGTCACGTGAATTCCTCGGCTGTACCGAGCGGAGTTGGCAACGGCTTTCAGCTGAAGGGCTTCCAGGGCATGCTCAGGGCAGAAATAAGAGCTTTGAGACGGCCTTCACCGAGGAGGGACAGAACAACTTCTGGTTCAGCCGAGGAGTCGAGGAGCTATCAAATTTGGGCCAGAGATGCAGCTTAGGTCTTTGATAATGTTTCTGATGCTGACATCAATAAATGTCCACCAGGCGGAGCAATTAGGACCTCATAATTGACAACTGCTCTGTAGTCTATTTGTTATTTGAAAAGTACATAATACATATCAAATCTATCTTGCCCCAGCCTTTTTAACGTAAAGAGGTCTAACGTATTGCAACCACATACCGATCTTTTGTTTATAGCATAGATGCTTTACAATCATTGGATCTTTCAGAAATGATGTGCAGTATAAGCAGTCAGATACCAACATCAGCAGATAAATACCGGACACACTCCATACGCATAATACTGATTTAGATGGGCATGCTGCTGTATAACCAACACATACTAGGGCACCTACTGCATACTGTACTGCATGTATATTGACCCATTGCTGATTTCTAGATATTTTAAGTTTGTGAACGTATCTCCCTGTCTAGGGCCGGGGACCGTACTTATCTTACTTATTTGCCTCCTTAGTATCAAAAAATGCCTCGTCATTCAATACCAAATTGCAATATTTAAGGAGTAAATCTCGTCAGTGAGCCAATAAGCATGCAGCATGCTTCTACCAAGATCTGATAATGCACATACACATCGTGGAAACACGCAGGAGAAACTCTACATTGCACAGAGACGGGGCTCACGCGTTTTTGTTGTATTTTGACAGGCTTGATACAGTGGTGGAATGTAACTAAGTACATTTACTCAAGTACTTTACTTAAGTACAAATAGGAGGTACTTGTACTTTACATAAGTCTTTTCATGCCACTTTTTACTTGACGGAGCAGATTAACAGAGCTGTTTTTAATCGTTTCTAAAAAAAAAAAATGCAATGTTTTCTTTACTTTTAAGTACATTTTCCTGATGGTACTTATATTCTTTTGCTTAAGTAACCTACTTTCAATGCAGGACTTTTACTTGTAACAGAGTATTTTTTTTTTTTTTACAGTAGTGTATTAGTACTTTCACTTTAGTTAAGGATCTGAATACTTCTTTCACCACTGCTTGACTGCAGTGTGCGTCACATAGGTGTAAGGGAGATGAAAAAATTGAAAAAGATTCGGAAATCATGTGAGAAACAAAAATAAAAACTTGATTAAACAAGATTTGTACCGTAATGTTGTAATTTCTTTTTGTCAAAATGGATTTAAGTATCCTTTAGGAACCCGGAACCGGTGTCGGTATAGATTTCTTCCTGTGATGATACCCAGCCCTGTCCCTGTCTGTACTTGACCTCCCCAGGGACCAGCGAGAGCACCCTGAGGGAGTTCCTCCTCTCTCCGTTCCTGTGGGTGCTGTCTCTGGGCTACCTGGTGGTGTTCGGGGTGAAGACGGCTGCCACTGACTGGGGGCAGCTGTTCCTCATGCAGGAGAAAGGCCAGACTGTTCTCATGGGTATGCACTTTAGTTGTCCATTGCTTCTCACTAGGGCTGAACGATTCGTCGTTTTCAAATCGAAAGAATGCGATTACCCCATCGTGAAGACCGCGATTAATCAAATGCAATATTTAGTTGAATGTTTGGTGTAACATTTTGTTTAACATTTTTTATTCCTCTTTTTATTATATTTACTAAAAAAAAGTTCTTTTTTTTTAAGATAAATGCTGGAATAGTGTTCCATATCACAGACATTTCAGTGGTTTTTTTTATTGCTTTATGTAACATGATGGTAGAAGGTGCCATATGTAGACGCTGCTGTTGAACTGAGGCAGAGCAGACATTTCAGTTTACAGGAAAGTACTGATACGTTTTTATTGGAATAGTTAATAACTTTAGCTTTTGTGATAAATGTTCTGTGTTTGACTGTTCAATGTTCCACGCGTATTAAAAGAAAAACACTTCTATCTATGTTCTCATCCTTGCATAAGAATATAGAGCCGTTTTGGTGGCGTCTCATGTTATAATGCTCCGTGACATGTTGTATCTGTTACACAGGGAATATTGAACTTTAGCTAAACTTAAAGAGAATTTTTTTTTTTTTTTCAAAATCGTTCAGCCCTACTTCTCACTAGTTTTCACTTCAGCCTGGCTGCTTCTGTGTACTGACACCGGCTGTGTTGCCCGCAGGCAGCACCTACATGAGTGCCTTGGAGGTGGGAGGTTTTGTGGGCAGCCTGGCAGCGGGCTTACTCTCTGACAGAGCTGTAGCTCGGGTGAGTAACGGGCAGGGATGGATTAGGCAACAATGACCGGGAGTATTGAGTAGGGTTCAGTGTTTCAATCATCCTCTCTTTTGACTTCCTCCAGCAAGGCCTGAGCACCCACGGCAACCCTCGCCACGGCCTGCTCATTTTCATGATGGCCGGGATGTATGTGTCCATGTACCTCTTCAGAGTCACCATCACACCTGAAGTCCCACAGGTACTGTGATGGTTGTGGTTTTCTGTTGTGGTTTTTCTGTTATTTCTTTCCCTCTTTCCTCATTTGTTCAGCGTCTCCTGTGTTCCTGTATTCTTTGTTTGTGTTTTCCTAGTTCCATCCCTGTATGTTTCATGCTTCAGTTTTATTATGTCGTGTTCTGTTTCTCCTTGTTTTACTTCCTGCCTTGTGTGTTTTCCCACCTCTGTGATTGTGATGTGTCTCACCTGTTCCTCAGCCCTCATGTCACCTGTCCCTCGTTACCTCGTGTATTTAGTCTCTGTGCTTCCTTTGTCTGTTGTCAGGTCATTGTTTGTTACTCCCCCTATGGCTGTCCTGTTCCTTGTGGTTTTTGAGTCCCTAGTCTTTAGTTTTTTTGGAACTCCTTTTGCCTGCCTCAGGACATCCTTAGTTGTAAGCCGTCTTATTGACTAAATCTTCCACTGCCTCCTCGTCTCTGCACTTTAGGGTCGAAGCCTGCATCCCTAGACATGACATAATTGCTTTTATTACTGTGTAAAAATGCTTGAAATGAACATGCTGCCCGTGTTTGGAAAAATAACAAGAGCTCATTTTCTTTGCTCAGGAGGCTCCTCTTTGGGTCCAAGTCATTCACCCCGTCTCTGTCCTCATTGGTGTATCAGAAAAAGAGGTATGCTTGAAAATGTTAATGGGACTCATGGGTATCAAATCTTAGTAAGTTAAGCCCTATTCACAAGGGACTAGTATTACCTAGGGCAGGGGTCCAACGTTCGTTTTTTAAGCCCAAGGACCCCTTAACTGAAAAAGAGACGGAGCAGGGACCCCCTACTACATATTGTGTATAAAATGAAGTTGCATATTAAACTGGGCCTACAATAACGTGTGGGCGGTCTAAATCCTTTATACATAGCTTTTTTTTGCATAGAATACTAAGCTTTTAAAATATCCTAATTGTTGGCATGATTTTATACAGTAAATCATGTTTTAATGTTAAACATACATGTGTCACAGTGAATCCTTATGATGACCTGTATCTGTGGATGGCCTTAGTGACTACCTTACCTATAGGCCAGTAAGCAGTGGGGATTGATATTTGCTAATAATATGTTGGATTTGTGTTATTTTTCAAAAAACTTAAATTAACAATAATTTTGAAGCCCCCTTGCATTGACTGAGGCCCCCCCCCCCCCCAGGGGTCCCGGACCCCCTGTTGAAGATCCCTTCATGTGATTTAGAGCTGACACCCCCACATCTGTGTCTTATGCGGTGCGTTCGCACGGGATAAGTCAAGTCTGTATTTTATTCAGATTTGCTGACAATATCCCCCACATATGATGTGAAGGCTTTCATTTATAATTGGCAACGCAGCCAATACAACCCGGAATCACAGATGTCCATTCGCACAGGACTAATATTCTCGCACAACCTCTGTGTTTGGCAAAATATGGTAAGTTATTTTAGGGCTTAGAGACCTCTAGTAACTTGTAGGCGTGGGAATCACCCGAGGCCTCATGATATGATATCACCACGATACTTATGTCACGATACCATATTATTGCGATTTTTAAACATATTGCAAAATTCTGTAATATGTTGCAATTTATTACCTTTTTTCCAACTTCACATTTTTCCCAGTTTCAAATGATGTCCCCAAAAGGAAAACTTTGCCAACGTCCCAACGTATCGCCACAGAATACCATGCTGTATCGATTATTTCCCCCCACCCCTAGTAATTTGTAATAATTGCAGAGATCGTCTGTGATCTTAATCCCGTGCAAACCTGCCATGGCTGTAATTTTGTTAAGTAAAAATCCCACCGCCAGTTACCGACCATATTTCGCCAAACGCAGAGGTTGTGCGATATTAGTCCCGTACGATTCGGCATCTCTGTGAGGGTTGAATTGGCTGCGTTGCCAATTGTGAATGAAAGTTTGGATAGTTCCTTCACATCACGTGTGTGTGTGTGGGGGGGGGGGGGTGTGATGTCTGTAAATTTGAGTAAAATACAGACTTCACTTCCCGTGAGACTGAGCCGCACGAAACACAGACGTGGGGGGGGTGATGTCCCCTGGTGATACTAGTCCCGTGTGAATAAGGCTCTAGTAAAGCTTTCATGAACACGGTGTTGCACAGTCTCTTACTGTCGTACACAGATCTGGATCCTGTTCCTCGGTGCTGTGTTTGGATTCTCTTCTTACGGACCTATTGCCTTGTTGGGGGTGATCGCCAGTGAAAGTGCTCCTTCAAATTTTTGTGGAACCTCTCATGCTGTTGTAGCTCTGATGGCAAATGGTAAGCAGTGTTGTAATGTACCAAAGTACAAAGACTTGGTTACTGGGTTAAGTAGATTTATTTATTTTTTTACGGATTTATATTTCTGGAAACTTTCACTTTTACTCCACTACTTTTCCTAAATAAAATGTATACATTTACTCTAAGGGTCTTCGTTACTCGTTAGGCATGATTTTGTACGTTGGGGTGAAAGATTCTTCCTCCCAAAAAATGAAAATTCAGTTTTTCTCTGTGTTGATGTCAGACTTTGAGTTTGATGTTTAAGAAGGTGTGGAAACCCGGAATACTACGCTTTACTATAAGGAAGCCACAATGAAGTTCATAATCAAAGTTTTTCTTCACTTTTACTTCTAAAAATTCAGGACATTTAATATCTGAAAATTTCTTTTGAGACTTAAGTACACTACATATCAGATAAGACTTAATTTAGTACTATTCTAGAAGGTGACTTTATCTTCTACTAAAGTCATTTTCTGGTAAGATACTTGTACTTTTACTCAAGTATTTTGTTCAAGTACTCTATACAAGACTGACGGTAAGCTGCAGATTCACATGAGCAGCAGTAACGTGTTCCACTCACCGTAGTATTCCAGCATTGACACCCTCGTATGACTAAACAAGCGTTTTCTTTCGTTGCAGTGGGGGCTTTCATGGCGGGGCTTCCCTTCAGCACTATTGCCAAACAACACAGCTGGGACATGGCTTTCTGGGTAGCCGAGGTGATAATGGCCGCCGCCACCATCGGTTTCTTCCTCGTGCGCAACATGCGCACCAAAATGGGACGGATCGCAGTGAAAATGGACTAATGTGTCTTCCCTGAAAATGAGCCGACTGTTGATGTCCTGTTATGTGACGAGACGGACTGTGTTCTTGCACTGTTGACGGGTCTGTGTACAGAATACTGCACATTAACACAACCATCAGTTTGACCAAACGCGACCACTGTCATGCAGACTGATCGCCAACATTTAGTTTCTAATTAATTAGGTTGATGTACTGTAGATGCTCAGGGTGGGTGTGAGTCATTTAACAACTTTAGATTCACAATCAGGTACTTTTGACACACACACACACACACACTAAGATTTTTCTTGTTTATCCGCACAACGATAGTAGATGATAATTGATTATCACAAGATACTCTGGCTACCGCATGTACATTTTGGTATAGAAAAAAAAAAAAAAACGCTCTGGGTTGTCTTCATTAGTTTAAACCAATCACAATAGTTTTTGGCCGCGCTAGACTCCGGACGCAGCGACGTTGGCTCTGTAAAACCTTCTCGGGAAGGAGCATTTGAACCCCGCAAAAGAAAACGCCACATAATATTAAATGAAGCTAACTTTTCACACAATACAGTAACGTGAGCTATTTAAATTAGCTGGATACATGGTTTAAAGTCATCTGCTCATTCGTCCACAGCATTCCCACCAATCGGTCCCAAAACCTCCCCGTTGGAGAGGAAATGCCGTCAACATATTCTTTGTAAATCTTTGCAATCATTTCCCGAAAGAACCAAGCAGGCCTGCCTTGTTGCACCATCCAAATTTCCATCCAAACTTGCCATTTACAGCCTGTAACGTTAGCTTGATGGCTCGGAGGGTCTTCCTCGGCGTTAAGTATGAAGAAGAATGATCTCCCGTTGATCCAGACTAATCATGAGCTTCACAACAAACACTTGAATGCTTCCACTTCATCCTAGAGGCAGTTTTCATGTAGAGACATTTACAATCGGCTGTATGCTAAAAAGACCATAGACGTGAACATATGTAAAGGTTCGAGTGGATTTTGTTGAGATAAAGTGAGTGCATGCTGCTCATAGACCTTTTTCACGGCAGAGAGTAGGAAAAGCACAGGTGTATTCAAAACCATTAATGATGGCTGCATTCCACTTAGGAGAGGCCCTGGTATTGTACATGCTGACTCTGAAATAGCTTACTGGGACACTTGATGGAATGGAGCCATCGTTAAGATTATCAGTTTCAGCTGTGCTTTTCCTACTATGACAAGTCAAAAATGTCTGCTGTGAAAAAGGTCCATCGGATACCTTGCCTTCAGTGGAGGTCAGTTCTAGACTATTATTTGTCTAGGTATTTGCACAGATGTGGTAGCATGTATCATGGTCATTTTACAAATACCTCATATTTGTAAAAGAAATGCAATAGGCTCATTATTTCACTAAAATGAATTGGAGAGCATGTTATTTTTTTATACACAGTTGTATGTTACATGATACAGAACTCCTTAGGCCTTGTCCAGTGGTGGAATGTAACTAAGTACATTTACTCAAGTACTATACTTAAGTACAAATGTTGAGATAAGTTACTTGAGTCTTTTCTTTTCGTGACACTTTCTACTCCTACTCGGCTACATTTCAGACAGAAATATTGTACTTTTTACACCACTACATTCATCTGACAGCTTTAGTTACTTTACAAAGTAAGGTTTTAGCACACAAAATTGTAAATGAAACTACCCAACAATATAACGGCCTACAAGTCCAGCTGAAATGATTAGACCATTAAACACACAACTGTTTGGATCCTTTACACTTTCTACAATGGGAGGATTTTTCTACATTTAGTACTTAAACTTTTAAAACTTTAAGTACATTTTCCTGATGATACATACTTTTACTTAAAGTGCTCATATTATGCTCATTTTCAGGTTCATAATTGTATTTAGAGGTTATATCAGAATAGGTTTACATGGTTTAATTTTCAAAAAACACCATATTTTTGTTGTAGTGCACATTGCTGCAGCTCCTCTTTTCACCCTGTGTGTTGAGCTCTCTGCTTTAGCTACAGAGTGAGACATCTCACTTCTGTTCCATCTTTGTTGGGAGTCGCACATGCGCAGTAAGTACTGCTGGCTTGTCAGTTGCAGAATATGAGGGCATGCCACGCTAGCAGCTAGGCGAGCATTATAACGTGTGTTCCAAAGTGACCACGTTTGTCTCTGAAGTAAAGGCTGGACTACAATAGAGCTGTTTGGAGCAGTTTGTGAACAGTGTTTTCTGTTGGAGATGGTAAGTCCCTTTGGGGGGGACTTTGGGCTTTTTCACTTTGTAAACCTATAACGTGCACAAAAAAGATATAGAACACAATAAAGGAAAGGGGAAAAAGCCAAAAAGCATAATATGAGCACTTTAATGCAGGACTTGTAACCGTTTTTTACAGTGTGGTATTAGTACTTTTGCTTAAGTAAAGGATCTGAATACTTCCACCACTGGCTTTGTCAGCTTTTGTGATCAGAGATGTTTTTAAGGATTGATTAACGTCAAACCTGTGCTACAGGTGTTCTGTCACTGCCACTGTAGTTGTGTACAGACATTACAACACTAGATTGTGTATTAACGTTCTCATCTCAAAAATCGGAGTTTTGTCAACTCCAACTACTGGGATTGTAAAATGGACTTGAAGGGTTAAGGACATCTAATAAACTGGCAGTAGTTAAACTTACCAGCGGCATCCTTACTGTGAGATTGTGTCCCTTGCTTAGGCCAATTCTAAAAAAGCTCTGTGCACTAAGTATGCATAAACATTCCCACAGCTGGAAGAAGAATGTCTGCTCATGCCACACCTATGCCTAAATGATAGCTGCACTTTTTTTTTTTTTTCTCAAAACGATGTTCCCATGGCAGGAAGTGAAAAGATTCCTTTTTCATTCAATTCCAACGTAAGCGATGCGGGACAAAATCCAGCCCTTATGTGCACAAATTGGTTAGGATTAGGAGTTATATAAATCATGAGTATCTTACAAAGTTACAGTATTGTTACTACAAAGGTTTGTCTTTGTGTTATTCTGCCTTCACTGCAGCTCAGCGGGGAAACACTGCTGCACAAAGACGGACGTTTAATGGAAAGTCTGTAACTGTGGGAGAGAGTCTGACTCACACTGCTGAATCCTCATAATAGCTTCAGTTGAACCTCAGAAGTGGGCATTTGATCCCCCATTACTTAAAATATAACCGCATTAGGAAGGGATCTCTTCATGGCGTTTTTTCATTAGCTGTAGTTACAGGTTACAGGCAGTCATTTTAGTTCTGTGTGCAAGTGGTTTAAGTAAGGTGTTCCGTGTTTGAGTGCTGCGTGAAAACGCGAAACCGTCCGACAGCTTCACCGGGAAGAAGAAAAACGGTGGAAAGAATCTCCTACGTTCTCTGCAAACCAATCACAGCAGAGCCGGAAGACAACGTGCTACCGCTATTACATCGGCGATACGTCAGGGCGCACGGCATCATATCGGTTTGTTTACCAACACAGAGGCTAAATATACTTTAAAAAAAAAAAAAAAAAAAGAGACGTAAATGCATCTCGATATGAGGACAAATACAATAAAAGGCAATGCTGTTGATAGAGCAACGGTCCAATGAGAAGCTGTCCATGGTGCTGAAACTATTCTTTCATGTTTTTATTGGGATCGGTTGTAAAAGCCTCAAAACCATTAAGAATGGCTTAATAAATGACAGGGACATTATAAGGGGTTTACAGGAATAGTTAAATAATTCACGTGTTTGTTTAAAATCATGCTTCTGATTATGTTTTAGTCCTCTGAAAGTGCCACACCATGGACTGGCATCAAAACAAAGGCTTAGACTATATGTGCCAATGAATGAAATGTTATACTAACATCCTCCGGTGTGTTGTACTTTGGGCCCCTTAACCAAAATGGCCTTAATTTTGGTCTTTTTATAATATATATATATATATAATACACATTATTAGAGATGTTACAATACAATTTTTTCCTTCCCAATACCAATTCCGATACCTGAACTTGCATATCAGCCGATACAAAGTATAGATCCGCTACCAGTGCGTAAAACATTTTTTTTTTATATATATATAATACCACTATTAATAAATATAACACTTTATGGCAGTATATCAGTCTTCCCCCCCCCCCAAAGCCTCTGCAAATTATTTGTATGCCTTCTAACGTTTTTAGAACAATGGAACACCTTCAAGCTTTGCCTTATTTAAGTTAATGCTTCTACAGTCTTGTATCAGCAACCTTAATACTTAAGCAACTTTTTCAGAATGAAACGGCGTGCTGTAACAACTACCAACAGAGTTTTATTGGTTCGTTGATGACAATCATTACACAGATACATCTATAAACAAATAAGGAACTGCACACTTGTACTTGATACAGAGATCTAAAACCCCACATGAATATTGCTACTGCTGGTATGCATTTGACATCTCAAATAAATGTACAGTTTGTTTGTTGGCCTTTAAGAAGCCAGTCTCAACAGGTTTCTTTTTATTTCATGATTACACACCCCATTAGCTTGGCTACGAAAACAAATTCCATTTTTACCATCCTTACAATGTACCACTACACACTGCATATAGATTGAAAACCCTTTTCACAGCAGCTTTACAAAGTTATTGCAATGCTATCACAGAACAGAGACACAACCAAACTAGCGACGCACAGCTCTAATAAGGAGAGCTCCAGTAATAGGGATTTTAGCTTTATTGATCAGATTCATTAAGAAAAACGGCATGAGTACAAGAGTTAACATACAGGAACAAAGCTTACAAACATTCTAAAACACTGTTCTTCATTATAAACAATAAAACAATGAGTTGCCCTGTGACTTTGTCCATCCCCACCCCGGCACAGATTACATACACTGTCCCTTATAAAGCATATGGAATGTAGTCCACGCAGACAAGCTCTTCCGGTTGTTGCCCCAGCTCCTGTGAACGTTGTGCTTGCGCGTCGACACGGTAACCTGTCCCGCACCCTCCCCTCCTTCACATTTAAAACTGAAATGAAATCCACCGACAGTAACAACAATGACCGCAACTTTTATGGCGATGCAAAATTGTGGGATGTGACGAAATTCCCGACTCCAAAATGACTTCTTTTGTTTTTTTTTCATTAAAAAAAAGTGTTCTCTACAATCAAACTACTAAAAAACCTGTATTTAGAAAATAGTTGATAAAAATATTCCCCTGAATTGTACAAGAAAAGAGGTACAGGGAGCACTGGTAAAAGATGTGGTTGGAGAGATGTTATTCTGCTGCCTCATCTTTTTCTTCAGCTGCGTCTGTAGCTGGTGCCTGGGAAAACAAATGTGATAGTGTCAAAGCTGAATCACCGAGGAGTTGAGCTTTATTTTGCACGTTTATACATCTGATACCGTGAGCCTTACCTCTTCCTCGGCTTTGGCTTCGCCATTCTCAGCGGGGGCCTCTGGTGCTTTCTCTTCAGGCTTGGCCTTCTCCACCTCCTTTGCTTTCTTGGGCTTAGCAGGTGCCTTCTGCCAAACAAAAAATATTAACCACGTTAGTCCCTCAGTCGACACGTTGACAGTCTGATCACAAGTAATCAAAACAAGGTCTCACCTTTGGCTTAGGTTTGGCCTCTGCCTTTGCAGTTGCAGGTCTCTGTGGGGACAAAAAAAAAAAGGCATAGTCAGCACTAAGAATGCAGTTTACAGCATGCATATTGTCTGGCACGCTCTGGGCTCGGCTCTACTTACATCGCTTAACCTTACAGATCTCCTCTTGGGCTGCAGAGAGAGTGAAACAGGGTGATTACTTTTAACATATCAGCCAATATGTCTCTCACTGATGGGGTGTTACTGACCCCTGGTGGGTGAACAGACTAACTGTCTCCTTATTTTATAAATGAATAAAACACAGATATGTTACAAATATGAATATATGTTGAATCTTTCCTTACCGCTGATTCTTCTCCTGTCTGTGAGAGAGAGAGAGAGAGAGAGAGAAAGGAGAATATCAGGTTAAGGACATTGTCTGCGTTTTAATGTGTGGGCTTTAAGTATTAGTTATTATGTAACTCAAAAGTGGGCGTTTCCAGACTAAACATTAGCCTATGGCTACACATCCAGCTGCATACATGATTTAGTTTAGAGCAAGCGCTGTGATTGGCTGAGATTTGTTTTAAAATCTTGAACGATGGAGAAAGAAAAGAAAGAAGAAAAGAAAAAAAATCAGTCCCCGTCAAAGACTCACTTCTCAATCAGAATGTTTACATATCTAATATCCTATATCAACTAGGGACATTACTTAGCAACATATCACAAAAAGAACATTTTTGAGCGGAACATTTGTCTACACCCAAACAATAAAAGAAGAAGGGAAGTGTCCTTTGACCTGCCTTGGCTACGAAAGGCGTCTGGAATAACATACGTGTAGAGATAATTTAAACCATAAGCAGCGTCATGTGCTCGTGCTCTCCCAGTCTACTGTAGAACTCCGGTGGAGGAGGGGGCGGACTCCGCCTCCTCGCGACACATCCATTCATTGGTAATAAATGGGATTGCCAGTGTACGGAAAAAAACCGAGCGGTGTAGTGAGCGTTCCCGCCATGAATTTGAAAAGAGTCACTCCGAGATGCTCAGCGACTCTGTCAATCTGGTAGCAGAATCTACTAGAACCCCCCAGCAACAAGAGCAGCGCTTTGCTGACGGAGGCTCACCATTGCATAACCTACCACTGGCCTGAGCCGACAATACAAAGAGAGACACTCCGATAACACGACGAACGCCTTCCAAGAAATGCATTTTTCCGCGGTGAAAATAAAGGCGGCCATGCATGAACAAAAAAAAAAAAAAACACATGCACGCTAGGTTTATGAAGCAGAGACGTTCGCATTATTGGCATAACATTACATAAAAAAAGGGTTTTGTTACACAAGAAAGCCGTAAACAAGTATTGGTGCTCACACAAAAATAACAACCTTAACATTAAAGCCAAACTCCCGTAGAATAGCTGTAATAATATAACGTTTTCAATGTCGGTCCCATTTTTCTCTCAGGGAAACTTTAGTATCCAGCGTGACGACCCCCGTAGGAAACAATCAATATGCCGCCAACTTTCTCTGCAGAAAAAGCAATCCATCGTCAGAGAAAACGACCCTGCTTTGTCCTACACTGCAAATAGCCTAAATGTAGTCTATTTAAAACACGATTGCATTTGTAGCCTACATGTCACCATTTGCGGAAAACCCCAGGCACAAAGATAATCACTACACGAGAGATATGACCGAGAATCAGCCACTTGAGACAATCAAAACAGACGCTACATAACAACTAAACTCCTGGCTGCAAGCCGCTACATTGTTGACATTCACCCGGAACAGAAAACGGACATTTGCAGCAACATTTTAACAACTCTGACCGCAAGCTGTAACAAGCCCATCTTACAAATTGCAATTGGGGGTTATAAATGCTGTATTACTGAATGCATAAAAGACGTTGGTCTACTCACTTTGCTCCTTTTAGGCATGGTTGGTTTGTGTAAAAGAAAACAGAGCTAAATGTTACTCGATACAAGAGAAAATACAGTATATTCTGGATAAAGCTGTACCAGTCCAGTCTAATACAGCGCAGCGAGACGTTAATGTTCCATTGGAAGAAGAACTAGCTCAAACCGGATTGGATTCTCCCCCTCCCTCCCTATTCAAACCGTTATAGTTCCTGCATGATTGACGGGGCTATACCCCGCCCCCGCTGCCCGCTGATTGGACGACTCGGTGGTCAGCAACACGATTTGAAATCTGTACTCTTACCTGTGTGGATACGTCACACGTCAGTCAACAGAAATGGCGAGCTATTTGTCTTTCTGTGCAGCCATCTGCTAACAAGGCAGGCAGGCAGGCAGAATTGTCATTTAATCTGCCTGCCTTCCAGCTCGCTCTGAAATGCTTGTATTTCCCACTAAATGCTACATTTTGACACGTTCGAGCATTGTGGATAGCATAAACACAATCCCATTTTGCGCCTTTAACACGAGTGACAAAAGAGAATGTGGCTTGTGCAGAAGATTGGGAGAGGGGTGTGTGCTCCCCCAACCAAGTCTTTTGTATTTTAGCTGGGGAAAATGGCGACAGGGCAGGAGACGTGTGGGCAAAGCTCTTAGCATGTGTACACTCTTGTGCAACCTTCTCTTCGTGTTGTCACCGTCGTCCACTTGCTCCATTGTGAGTGTGCAGTCCAAACATGACTCCAGTGGAAACAACCGTTGTGGCGCGCCAGCTTTACAAGTGTTGAAGTAATTTCAGACATTTCAGCACGGAGACTTCCATTCATTTCCCCCCTGGGTGAATGATAGTGTTCCCTCCTTTTTCTCCTCTGCCCCGAGGAAACTACGCGGTTATTGTTGCAGATGTTCTCAGAATATCATTTATTTCTGTCTATCTTTCCTGCTTAGGCTACTCATAAAATAATATGTTAATACTAATCATACAGTTAATACAGGCTAAAATCATTTTCTCCCCTTCTATGGGAACTGTACAAAAAATAGCCATTATCATGTGTAGGAGCTGTTGACTTATTTAGCACATACTTTTGTCAATAATTTCTCTATTATATAGAGGCAGACAGTTTATTTTAAAGGCCAGTTATTTCATGGATCCAGGATACTAGCATCCTGATGAAAGTTCCCTTGGCCTTTGGAATTAGAAATAGCCCCCCCACATCATCACATACCCTTCACCATACCTAGAGATTGGCATGGTTTTATTTCAGTTAGCCTAATAGCTGGTTTGATTTGCATTGATATGGATCTTATCTCAGTTAGCTATTAGGCTAACTGAAATAAAAACATGCCAATCTCTAGGTATGGTGAAGGGTATGTGATGATGTGGGGGGGCTATTTTAATTCCAAAGGCCAAGGGAACTTTATCAGGATGCATAGTATCCTGGATCCATGAAATAACTGGCCTTTAAAAATAAACTGTCTGCCTCTATGGAAATTTAACATAGGGGTATGTATAATTATGGCCCCTGTATTTTAAGGAACAACATTTATTTATTTACAGTACATTATTCATTCACAAAAAATTGGTGTCCTTAAAAGGTTGGATTTTTCCTCATTTTTTTAATTAAGGCATTAAGATCAATTTCCAAAAGATGATTTTTGTATTCCTCTCTTTAGCATGGGTATGAATACTTATGAGCAGTACTGTACATATTTGTTTTGTGTTGCTTGAGTCTGGAATAGAGGATTTTATATCCTGTACCAGAATTTTTTTCAATAAATTATGGTTGATATTTTGTTTAACATGGTTTTTCCACATAAAAAGTAAAATAAAAACTCTGAAAAGGAGCTGGAAGCACATCTACTCTTTCTCGTTGAACATTTCTGGATCTGTCCTTGCCCACTACCGCTACTTATGCTATGTTCACCAGTGAAAGAGCAGCTCGCATCAAGATGGCTGGAAACATCGAAGAGATTCACGCCGGGTTTAGACAGGATGGATAGGATGCAGAAGCGTGGCGAAGCTCCGCGGGTGGCTCGTGATCTGTTTTTCAGTAGTTTGAGCAGACGGTATAGGGTCAAAGCAAATCTACTCACATAGTCTTGTGAGTGACTGTCTTCTGAGCTTTTGTTTATTCTGTTGTTTCCCGTTAGCTTGTATGAAACCCTGGCTAGAAACTCTTCCCTGGTCAGAGGTCAGCTTCTTGAGAGCTTCTGTCTCGACTGCGCAGTGAATAAAACTCATTCGGACCAGCCACTTAATCGGACCTGAGAGAACTTTTCTTCATGACAAATGACTTGGTCTTCGTAAATCCTTGTGCAAGCAAGTTCCAAGTCACTAGACACCATATCCTGATGTAAACACACAGAAACCCTGTATTATAAATGTGAAAGAAGCATCTCTGCTCCGCTACTTATGCTATGTTCACCAGTGAAAGAGCAGCTCGCATCAAGATGGCTGGAAACATCGAAGAGATTCACGCCGGGTTTAGACAGGATGGATAGGATGCAGAAGCGTGGCGAAGCTCCGCGGGTGGCTCGTGATCTGCAGCGATACTTTGGGCCTCCTGTGTGAACCCGGCATCAGTCAGACACTAGTCTCGCATTGCCAGACCTTCCTCCGCAGCGCTGCGGAGGAAGGTCTGGCTAGTCCACGCAGCATTCCGGGATGGGAGAAAAACGTGCTCTGGTTTGGTGCCGCTGCAAAATAGCCTGGGAAGTCTGGGAAGTCTAGCTTATCCGGTGTACGTTTAAATCTCAGATTTCTGGGAAGTGCACAGACATCTCCCCCTTCGGGAGAGGAATGTGAAAACACCTCTCTAGTGACAAACGTTGCACAGATACAAGTCAGTAAAGTCAAAGTTAGATATTTTAGGCAACATAAACATAAGGACAACACATTTTGAGTGGAGGGGATCTTTAAAACGACAGGTTACTGCAGCATTCAGTCCACTATTATTGTTTTAGAAGATGCTTATTAGTGCTGGGTATTATTAAAGTGATACTGTTACCAATAGAGTACTTCATTTGGTACATTTTCTTCTACTTCATTCAATACCCATCATGTGAATGGAAGTATTCAGTCGCATAAAATACCACCACCACTCCAACCCCATCCAAATGATTTTTACAAAAATACATATTTGAAAGTATTCAAATGTGCTCGACTTCACCAGACCACAGACTGTATGAGTCATAGCTGCTGCAGTAGTGGGCCAATCACACGTCGCATTAAAGTGAAGAACGCTTGCGGGGATTGGCTGCGAGCAAAACCATACAAATTGTATTGTATTGTTTGACTAGAGAAGTTCCCATACTATTGAGTACTTTTTTTGATTTGAATGTTTATTTGTATAGCGACAAGTATGAAGCATAAACCAATTCGTCAAACCACAGCATTTAAACCCTAATCTTATTTGCAATGCCTGTCCCTAGATGGGCCTTTACAATAGGTACATACATTAAAACGCAAAATGAAGAACTCAACAAGAAAACTGCCTACAAAGAAAACAATACAGGACAGACTAATATCATAAAATACCATAACTACATGACTGCTCCCTATTTTGGTTGACTACCCATACCCAGACCTAATTCTTATTGCATTTCATTTTCATAAAGCCATATTTCTTTTTCTGAAATATGGCTTTCTTAGTGTTTATGTAAAGCAGTGATTGTGTACTAAGAAAGAAAAATATTCCTTTCTATAGCTAAGGCAAGCAGGCCATTGCATCTTTTTAAACAAAATTTACACTTGAACAACATTTTTTGCATTTGGCTCGGTCACCTCCAAGTGGTCAACAATGTCATGTGATTGGTTTTAGGCCATTTGTTTTCAAGTAATTCCATTCAGTGATACTTTACTCACGCCTACTTCTTTTCATTGAATTTCCCCAAGAGCATTTAATAAAGTACCTTTTGAAGGTATGTTGAGCTATTCTGCTGCTACTGTTACATCAAGCTCTTCTGTCTGACCAACAGACCTTATTCACTGTAAACTGGCATTTCCTGCAGGGACGCATTCGACAGCAGTTTTTGAACACACCAAATATAATTTAGTTTGGAGTATCCTTCCAATTGCACACCTGTCTGTGACATGTTACTGCTTACAAATGCTTGAATACATACAGGTCAAATTCCAGGTGCTAAATTATAAAACTCGGCTGGTATTGGGTTTTTGTTGTTGGCCACCATTTAGTCATCAGACACGAGGTTTCACAAGATATTGGGAAGGCGTTTTCAAGTTCCAGCTTGGATAAGTTATACATTTTATAGTGTATAACTATAGTGTTATTTTAAATACACACACTTTTTTTAATCATATAAATATCATCACTGTCAATACAAATCTATGCACACTGTATATGCTGTATGTACTGTCCTATCCACCTACCTCATGTATATATAGCAAGCTGTATCATCCCATATTTATTCCACCTCCCTTTGCCAAACAGCCATACCCTACCGAAGGCTGTATACTTTTCATGTATTGAGATATGGAAATGATACTGCTGCAAGGATTGTTATGGCACACCGTTTTAAGGATTGTTTTATGGAGCAGGAATAGGTAAATTACCTTGGAAGGTTCAGAGAAGCAGTCAGACATTGACACTGTAATGGTTTTACACAGACAATATCTCTTTTAACTGAAGCTAAGAGAGGTTACACACCAACCAGACAGCCGACCGTCGGCAGAAAAGGCAGTCGGACTGATCAGTCGGGTCCCCGAAGTCCAAAAAAATGCCTCAAAACACACTGAGGCGACGCCGACTTGAGCGTATGCTCTGCGCGTGCGCGAAACGTAATACGTCTCCATAGCAGCAGGCGGCGCTTCTCTGTATTGTTTCCCAGAAAATGAAAACCGGCAGCATATCGTATCTCGGCCAAATTAAATGTTATCAGCAAATAACTTGAGATCTTTGTTCAACATCCCACTCCGATGCTCTGTACCAAATTTGGCAAAGATTGGCCTTTAGGGGGCGTTATAAGCAACGTTTATTTGTTTTGGCCAATAACTCAATGCATTTAAATGGGAAAATTGCAATTGCAATATCTCTGCCACAGTAAATGCAATCAACACGAAACTTGTGATGCTCGTTCGGCATAGCGCTCTAAGGCTCTGTACTACATTTTTATTCATCACACTGGGCCTGCTGTGCTGTATGGTGTAGCTTAACATGGAGCTTGAAGATGTAAAGAAAAAAATAATATAATGGATCTAATATATTGTAGAAGAAAATGCATTACCTAACAGTTTTAGTCTCATTTTATCCAAATAGTCTTCCTGTTCACTGATTAAGTTCCTATCATTTTACCTGCTCAACAGACTTTGAGTGTCTCCTGATTTAATTAAGTCTTTCTGACTTTTTTCTCTAGCCTCGTGTTAAAACAAAGCATTTCACTTTTGGTCACTGTGAGTGAGACCTTTTATCTAGAGCCTAGGTCGGCTCCTACAGGAATTCACACCTTAACTAATCAAAAGTCCTTTGTTTTTCAGTAGTTTGAGCAGACGGTATAGGGTCAAAGCAAATCTACTCACATAGTCTTGTGAGTGACTGTCTTCTGAGCTTTTGTTTATTCTGTTGTTTCCCGTTAGCTTGTATGAAACCCTGGCTAGAAACTCTTCCCTGGTCAGAGGTCAGCTTCTTGAGAGCTTCTGTCTCCACTGCGCAAAACTCATTCGGACCAGCCAGTTAATCGGACCTGAGAGAACTTTTCTTCATGACAAATGACTTGGTCTTCGTAAATCCTTGTGCAAGCAAGTTCCAAGTCACTAGACACCATATCCTGATGTAAACACACAGAAACCCTGTATTATAAATGTGAAAGAAGCATCTCTGCTTTCTATCTGTGTTGTTACATGTCTTATCCATTCAACTCATGAGCAGAGAATGACATATAATACACACAGGGGTGGAATGTAACTAAGGACATTACATTACTTACAGTACATTACTTGAGTATTTATTCTACTTTATACTTCCACTACACTGAGGCAAACAGGCGTAAAGGGTGACCAATAGCATTGATCTATGAAAAAAAAATTAAAATAACCAACCGGAACCGGAAGGTAACGCAGTGTGAGAGTGTGGAGGGAGAGAAGACAGACGGAGGAAAACAGTATTATTTCGAGAAAAATGTTGTACTAGTTGCTTAGTTTTTTGTTTCTCATTAGCCCCATGGTAGCCTTTAGTCTCTAGAAAGAGCCAGCATCTACGCAAATCTACGTACCTGTGCGTGGAGGACCGCACATTTTCTACGAGTAGTAAACATTAGCTTCAGGCTAACGCCAGCTCCATGGCTACCTCCACACCTGGCGAGTCCCCATTTCCCCACATGATTTCCTCGTTGCTTAAAAATGCAAACAAAGAAATTTCTGACCTTAGGGAAGAAGTTCGTCGGCTCTCAGAGGACTTAAAAACCAAAGATGCCTTGTTAACCGCCTACCTGGACGTTACTCAAAATCAATCGCTCCAAATCACAACTCTCTCGGCGGCTTTCCAGGATACAGCGCTTTGGGACCCATGCGCCTGCCCACATCCATCTTCTTGCTCGACACTGACCATCAGGCCATCCTGGACTAAAGTGGTTTGCGGCCGAAAGAGAGCCTCGGGTAGGGCTCCATCGCCTCCTGCCCTCAGCCTCTCCAGTCGCTTCGATGCCCTGTCGAAGCCGAATGTTCCCCCGGTAACGGCCGATGTGGTTACCCGGGCTCCCCCCGCTTCAAAGCCGACAGACCAGCTGTCGTCACAGGAGAGGACCGCTGCCTCGCGGCGAAAACTTCTGAGGGATGCGGTAGTTAGACGGTCCGATGGCCTCCCTTGCCTGAACCAGCCAAATGACAACGTTCCTCAAAAACAATCTCCCCCACCGAATGGTAAGCAATATTCTTCTTCTTTTCCTTGTCCATCTGAAACCGATACTGGCTGTTTTGTTCCTGCCACCGGCCATTCACACACCCCCCACTCCTCGTCCGCTCTTCCCCCCAACCACAATAATTATTGGTGACTCCATCACCCGGGATATACGTTTTTTTAATGCTGTCACACACTGCTTTCCTGGAGCCAAAGTTGCAGACATCCTGGCTAAAGCTGTGGACCTGATACCCTCACCATGGTCCATTGTGGACATAACGACATGTCCTATCAGCAGAGTGAGCGAACAAAGAAAGACTTTGGTACTCTCATTGAAGCTTTAAAAAGCACTGGGAAGAAGATTTTTATTTTGGGTCCACCATCTGGAGTATGCCTTTTTAGCAGACTACTCAACACCTGGCTCCAGCATACATGCAACATCCACATGATAGGTTTTATTGACAATTTTAATCTGTTTTGGGAACGTGGCTCCCTGTTCAGCAGGGATGGGATTCATCCCAATAGACGCGGCCACCAGATGCTATGTGAGAATCTGCGGCACGCCGTGCAGACCAAGATCTTTGATTGACTGTTTGCACCCTGTAAACACACGCACAAGCACACTTCCCAGTCAGACTCTCCCATAAGCTCTCACTCCTTTACAAATAACTCTGCTAACCCACAGACCAGCTATATCATTCCAATAAGAATCAATAATATCAGTAATCACAGGTACAGCGCTACACACTCCTCTGTGCTTCCTTTGGAGCAGCCACCCATTCATAATCCCATAACTACGGTGTCTGTCCCCCGACTGAGATCGGTAAAATCAAACGTGAACCAACAAGGTGCTATACATAACAACCTAATTGGAATTAAAACAACCACTGCAACGATAGACTTCTCCGGGAACCATCACCTTATTGTGGTGGAGAGGTTTGTGTGTCCCTATGAACCTGAGGGCTGTGTTGTCTGGAGCTTTGTGCTCCTGGTAGGGTCTCCCAAGGCAAAGTGGTCTCAGGTGAGGGGCCAGACAAAGAATGGTTCAAAAATCCTATGAGAAATCGAGGAAGGGATGAAGTGTCTGATATATTAGATCTTTAGTATATTATGTTATATATATATATTATGTTAACTTTAGTCCCTCCCAAATATTAGATCTCTGTCTTCTAAAGCAATATTGGTAAACAATTTGATATCAGATAATCAAATTGATCTATTCTGTCTTACTGAAACATGGCTGGGACATGAAGAATATGTTATATGTCTAAATGAAGCCACTCCTCCCAATCATATTAATACTGAAATTCCTAGAGGCTCAGGCCGAGGAGGGGGAGTTGCAGCCATATTTGACTCAAACCTGTTAATTAATCCTAAACCTAAACTTAATTATAACTCGTTTGAAAGTCTTGTTCTTAATCTTCAACTTCCGATATGGAAAACATTACAGCCAATTATATTCGTTGTTGTTTACCGAGCGCCAGGCCTGTATTCTGAAATTTAATAGTATTTCCACAGAATTCCTTATTATCAGACCATTTTTTAATAACTTTCGAATTCTTATTACCCGACTATACGAAATTAAATAAAACCTTCTACACTAGATGCCTATCTGACAGTGCTATAGCTAAATTTAAGGAAAATATTCCAACAGCATTTAACTCAATGTCGTGCTTTAATATAACAGAGGACCTTTATGTTAACTTTAGTCCCTCCCAAATTGATAATTTGCTATGGCCTGCCTACGGACGACTTTAGACTCTGTTGCTCCCCTCAAAAAGAAGATGATGAAGCAAAGGAAACTAGCACCTTGGTATAACTCCCAAACTCGCAAATTAAAACAAATCTCACGAAAACTTGAAAGTAAATGGCGTTCCACCAAATTGGAAGAATCTCGTTTAGATTGGCAAGACAGTTTGAAAACATATAGGAAGGCCCTCAGAAATACCAGATCAGACTATTACTCATCATTGATAGAAGAAAATAAGAACAACCCAAGGTTTCTTTTCAGCACTGTTGCCAGGCTGACTGACAGCCACAGCTCTACTGAGCCATCTATTCCTATAGCTCTGAGTAGTGACGACTTCATGAGTTTCTTTAATGATAAAATTATAACAATTAGGGATGGAATTCATCACCTTTTGCCATTAACTTCTAACGGTTCACCTTTGAATGCAGGAGTGCTAGAAAGAACGACAGGACCTGACATATACTTAGACTGCTTTTTTCCTATAGACCTTCAACAATTAATGCTAAAGGTCTCTTCAGCAAAGCCATCTACCTGTCTATTAGACCCCATCCCAACGAGGCTACTTAAAGAAGCGTTATCTGTGGTTAACACTTCATTACTAGATATGATCAATATGTCTTTATTAACAGGTTATGTACCGCAGTCATTTAAAGTAGCTGTGATAAAACATCTTCTGAAAAAACCCACCCTCGATCCTGAGGTCTTAGCCAACTATAGACCTATATCTAACCTTCCCTTTCTCTCCAAGATCCTTGAGAAAGTAGCCGCAAATCAGTTATGTGACTTTTTACATAGGAATAGTCTATTTGAGGACTTTCAGACAGGATTTAGCAAGCATCATAGCACAGAGATGGCACTGGTGAAAATTACTAATGACCTTCTAATTGCTGCTGACAAAGGACTCGTCTCCATACTTGTCTTAGTAGATCTTAGTGCTGCATTCGACACTATTGACCATACCATCCTTTTACAGAGACTGGAACATTTAGTTGGCATTAAAGGAATCGCACTAAGCTGGTTTAAGTCCTATTTCTCTGATCGATCTCAATTTGTCAATATCAACGATAAATCCTCCAAGTACGCTAAAGTTAGCTATGGTGTTCCTCGAGGCTCAGTACTTGGACCAATTCTTTTCTCCTTGTATATGCTTCCTCTAGGCAATATTATTAGGAAACACTCAATTAACTGTCACTGTTATGCGGATGACACCCAATTATACTTATCAATCAAGCCAGACGAAACCAGTCAGTTAGCTAAACTTCAAGTATGCATTAGAGATATCAAATCATGGATGACCTACAATTTCCTGGTGTTAAACTCAAACAAAACTGAAGTTATTGTGCTGGGCCCTAAACACCTCCGAACATCATTATCCCAAGATATAATTGCTCTAGATGGCATTGCCATGGCCTCCAGCACTACTGTCAGAAATCTAGGAGTTATTTTTGATCCAGAATGCTGCAGCGCGTGTTCTGACCAGAACTAAGAAAAGAGATCATAGTTCTCCTATATTAGCTTCTCTGCACTGGCTTCCTGTAAAATTCAGGATTGAATTTAAAATCCTTCTCCTGACCTACAAAGCTCTAAATGGTCAAGCACCATCATATCTTGAAGAGCTCATAGTACCTTATTGTCCCACTAGAGCACTGCGCTCCCAGAATGCAGAGTTACTTGTGGTTCCTAGAGTCTCTAAAAGTAGAATGGGAGCCAGAGCATTTAGCTATCAGGCTCCTCTCCTGTGGAACCAGCTCCCAGTCTGGGTTTGGGAGGCAGACACCATCACCACCTTTAAGAGTAAACTTAAAACTCTCCTCTTCGATAAAACTTATAGTTAGGGAGTGAGGAATTGCAGCGTTCGCCTAGACCGTTGGGGGAACGTGTGTAGCCACAGTCATGATGCAACGCCTCCCTATCTCGGCTTCTCTTCATAGAAAGCTTACTATATTTAGGGTATGAGGAGTTGCAGCGTTCACCTAGACCGATGGGGGTGGGTGTGTAGCCACAGTCATGGCGCACCCCCACCCTATCTCTGCTTCTCCTCATAGAAAGCTTACATACAGTGGGGCAAAAAAGTATTTAGTCAGCCACCAATTGTGCAAGTTCTCCCACTTAAAAAGATGAGAGAGGCCTGTAATTTTCATCATAGGTACACTTCAACTATGAGAGACATAATGAGAAAAAAAATCCAGAAAATCACATTGTAGGATTTTTAATGAATTTATTTGCAAATTCCTCGGGCAAATAAGTATTTGGTCACCTACAAACAAGCAATATTTCTGGCTCTCACAGACCTGTAACTTCTTCTTTAAGAGGCTCCTCTGTCCTCCACTCATTACCTGTATTAATGGCACCTGTTTGAACTTGTTATCAGTATAAAAGACACCTGTCCACAACCTCAAACAGTCACACTCCAAACTCCACTATGGCCAAGACTAAAGAGCTGTCAAAGGACACCAGAAACAAACTTGTAGACCTGCAGCAGGCTGGGAAGACTGAATCTGCAATAGGTAAGCAGCTTGGTGTGAAGAAATCAACTGTGGGAGCAATTATAAGAAAATGGAAGACATACAAGACCACTAATAATCTCCCTCGATCCGGGGCTCCACGCAAGATCTCACCCCGTGGGGTCAAAATGATCACAAGAACGGTGAGCAAAAATCCCAGAACCACACAAGGGGACCTAGTGAATGACCTGCAGAGAGCTGGGACCAAAGTAACAAAGGCTACCATCAGTAACACACTATGCCGCCAGGGACTCAAATCCTGCAGTGCCAGACTTGTCCCCCTGCCTAAGCCAGTACATGTCCAGGCCCGTCTGGAGTTTGCTATAGAGCATTTGGATGATCCAGAAGAGGATTGGGAGAATGTCATATGGTCAGATGAAACCAAAATAGAACTTTTTGGTAAAAACTCAACTCGTCATGTTTGGAGGGGAAAGAATGCTGAGTTGCATCCAAAGAACACCATACCTATTGTGAAGCATGGGGGTGGAAACATCATGCTTTGGGGCTGTTTTTCTGCAAAGGGACCAGGACGACTGACCGTGTAAAGGAAAGAACGAATGGGGCCATGTATCGTGAGATTTTGAGTGAAAACCTCCTTCCATCAGCAAGGGCATTGAAGATGAAACGTGGCTGGGTCTTTCAGCATGACAATGATCCAAAACACACCCGCCCGGGCAACGAAGAAGTGGCTTTGTAAGAAGCATTTCAAGGTCCTGGAGTGGCCTAGCCAGTCTCCAGATCTCAAACCCATAGAAAATCTTTGGAGGGAGTTGAAAGTCTGTGTTACCCAGCGACAGCCCCAAAACATCACTGCTCTAGAGGAGATCTACATGGAGGAATGGGCCAAAATACCAGCAACAGTGTGTGAAAACCTTGTGAAGACTTACAGAAAACGTTTGACCTCTGTCATTGCCAACAAAGGGTATATAACAAAGTATTGAGATGAACTTTTGTTATTGACCAAATACTTATTTTCCACCATAATTTGCAAATAAATTCATTAAAAATCCTACAATGTTATTTTCTGGATTTTTTTTTCTCATTTTGTCTCTCATAGTTGAAGTGTACCTATGATGACAGGCCTATCTCATCTTTTTAAGTGGGAGAACTTGCACAATTGGTGGCTGACTAAATACTTTTTTGCCCCACTGTATACTTAGGGAATAATGAGTCGCAGCGTTAGCCTAGACCGGCGGGGGAAGGTGTGTAGCCACAATCACGGAACACAGCCTCCCTATCTCCAACTACCGGGGTACCTCCTTGGACACACTGAGCTTCTCTCTCCTCTCTCTTTCTATCTGTGTGTATTCGTGTCACAGAAATGTTTGTTACTAACATAGCTCCAGGGAGCTTATTTCCTGGAGTCCTTATGTTCTTTTTCCGCCCAGCATCATCATCTTGGATCATGATGGCACCTACATCATGGTGGCAGCTGTCGCCGTGGTCCTGCCCTACGCCCTGCTGTGCCCTATTACACCCTGCTATGCACTGCAATGCCCGGCTTCGACTTGCTATGTCCGGCCAACGCCCTGCCATGCCCTGTTACGCCCTGCTGTGCTCTACGACACCATGAACTATTATAACTATTACAATATCTTTATTGTGACTATTATTGCCATTGTTCATCATACCCCCAACCGGCACCGTCAGACACCGGCTACCAAGAACCTGGGTCTGTCCGAGGTTTCTTCCTAAAAGGGAGTTTTTCCTTGCCACTGTCGCATTTACGCATTCATGCATGCTCTTGGGGGAATCACTGGAATTGTTGGGTCCTTGTAAATTATAGATGTCCTGAGATAATTCCTGTTATGATTTGACACTATAAATAAAATTGAATTGACTTGAATTGAAATATGGAGATGCAAGGTTTCTGCCCGACAGCGACAAAATTATGCATTGTTACAGATGAAACTACTTCAGAGTATACAAAGTAGTTAAAATGATCTCCACCCTGAACTACAACAGACAATGCAGCATATGTATTACAGTAAAGCAGCAGTAATGGTGATACAATAGTATAATATGTGTAATGATATAACACTGGAAGTTTCACTGTGTGAAGAAGATTTTACTGAAGTCTAATGTTGAATGCAGGAGTTTTACTTGTAATGGATTACTTTTACATTGTGGTATTTCTACTACTACTACATAGTACTGTACAATGACCCATCACTTGTTGCTCTTAAAGCAGACGCCCTCTAAAAAGGTCAAATAAAGATACAACAGTAGACAGAATGTGGCACAAGGAGCTGAGTACAGATCCATTTTTGCGACACGACTGAAGCGTGGTGTCTCAACATCATACATCCACGGTTGATGCTCCACACCCTTGACCGGCGGCTGATTGGACGAACGCGTCACGTGGGTCTGAAAATAGTTCACCGAAACTTGTTCCTGAAAACATTTTAAATGAGAAATAGGCCATACAGTTGCTGAATCTGTCTTCATTTCAGATCAACAAAGGTCAGTGTGAAAGATTTTCGTCTACTTTTATTGGATAGTCGCGTCGTGTTCAACGGATTAATTTGCATAAAGATGGGCATTGGCCAGGTTTTTGGACGGAATTTTTCAATAAATTTTTTTTTCAAATTCCCAAAAAAAAAAAAATACCCGGGATGCTTTGCGGGCACGTTAAATTCGCTTGACGTCACCCATAGGAATAAAATGGAGCGCGGCGCGACAGAAGTGGAGCACAGCGTGACAGAAGCGTTGCATGGCCATGTGGATCCGCACCGTGAGTTAGCCACTTAGGGGCAGTAAATGTCTGATTCTATGTAGTCATGCATGGCATTGATCATCCTTGTGGTAAGAGCAACACGGAATCTGTTTTTCTTTGTGGCAGGCAAAATTCTAAACGGAGGAACAGGTGTTTCTAAGTGTGTGTGTGTGTGTGTGTGTGTGTGTGTGACTCCGGTCACTTATTGTTTATTTCAAATAATGTGTAAATATGTTCGTTTATGTTTATGTATGCACCAACCACCATGGCAAATTCCTTGTAAGTGGTACTTACTTGGCAGTAAATCATTTTCTGATTCGGATTCATTTAAAAATGGTCCCTTACTTTTGCACTATTTCGAGTGTATTTATTGGTTGTATATATTTCTGATCTTTTGTAGTTATTGCACTGTGAGTCGGAGAGAAACGCATTCTCAATTCCTCTTGTATGTCTTGCACATGTTGCAGAATTGACAATAAAGTTGACTCGACTTGACTTTATACTGTCCAGAACAGTATTTAGCACATTGTGTGAGGCACAGTGCACTTTATAAGTTTTTTAATCTTGCACCTTCATTTTTTTTTTTTTATATTCTTTATTTATTTTAACTTTTCAGAGTTTATTCTAGCTTTATTGTATTATTCTCACTTTCACGTCTTGAATCTTCTTGCATATAGTTTGATACCACCACCACCACAGAACTGAAAAGCAACTTGCCGAGCTGTTTGCCTCTACATTTCTCTCTTTATTTTGTACAACTGGCTTTGCAGGACATGGAAATCAGCATGTTGTCCTGCATCCCTCCGCGGGAGTCCCTGTGTAAAGATACTGTATGTATACATACATGGCAGAAGCGCGGAGGGAGGGAGGGGGGAGGGCGTTAGGTGGGTCTCAGATAACAATGCTGTTGTTGTGTTGGGTATGGGGGAGCCCCATCATCACAGCTGCTGCCTGGTGCTGTCCTTTCCCTCCTTTTTCACTCTCTCGTCCCCCCCTCCCTTAAGAACACTGGGAGGAGGGAACAAGGCCACAAGTGACTCAAACAACTTCTCATTCTTTGAAAAAGGATAGTTTTAACTCACAGAAGGAGTTTTTATTTTACCTTTGTTTTACTAGTTCATTTCCCAGTGAGATTCAAAATCTCTGTTACAAGGGAGAACAAGAGAACGAGAGACATAAGCATGATTTATGCTTCTGTGTCAGGCTGTGGTAGGTACGTGGAGAAATGGACCCCCTACCGTGCACCTCTCGATAAACGTAACTACATGTCGAAGCACGTCACTCGTCCGTGGCTTGGCATTTCCCCCAACTCATTGCCTGGTTCTCCTTCTCCATAAACAACATGAAATCAGAAAGCACAGAGGAGACACTTTGTTTCTCTCAAGCTTATCACTGTCACTCTCTCACTCGCTCTCCCACACACATACGCCGGCCCCTCTATTCTCTTAAAGAGATCGACGCATACACCAAAGCACAGGTATAAACTTAAAGGTCCCATGACATGGTGCTCTTTGGATGCTTTTATATAGACCTTAGTGGTCCCCTAATACTGTATCTGAAGTCTCTTTTATATAGGCCTTAGTGGTCCCCTAATACTGTATCTGAAGTCTCTTTTATATAGACCTTAGTGGTCCCCCTAATACTGTATCTGAAGTCTCTTTTATATAGGCCTTAGTGGTCCCCTAATACTGTATCTGAAGTCTCTTTTATATAGACCTTAGTGGTCCCCTAATACTGTATCTGAAGTCTCTTTCCCAAAATTCAGCCTTGGTGCAGAATTACAGCCACTAGAGCCAGTCCCACAATGAGCTTTCCTTAGTATGTGCCATTTCTGTGTCTGTAGCTATTGAGGAGGAGAGGGGGGGCAAGGTGGAGGGTGGGGGTGTGGCCTTGACCAACTGCCACTTTGCTCATTTGAAAGCCATGATGTCTCTTTCTCATGGGTGGGCCAAATTCTCTGGGCGGGCAAAGCAGAGAAAGGGGAGGTAACCTTTCCCCTTATGACGTCATAAAAGCAAGATTCCAGATCGGCCCATCTGAGCTTTCATTTTCTCAAAGGCAGAGCAGGATTCCCAGGGCTCGGTTTACACCTATTGCCATTTCAAGCCACTGGGGGACCATAGGCAGGCTGGGGGAATGCATATTAATGTTAAAAAACCTCATAAAGTGAAATTTTCATGCCATGGGACCTTTAAGGTCACTTACGTAGGCTACGGCGGAAGCTCTGTGTGGAGCCTCCACAGGACCATAAATCATGCTTTAAAGGTGCTCTAAGCGATGTTGGGTGACGTCACTTATTGTTGACGTTCAAAGTAGTCAAACAAAACGAGACTAGCTCGCCCCTCCCTCCTCCTCATCCAGTCCCCTCTCCCTCCCTTCTGTGCTTCTGCGCACTAACCCCCCAACCCCTACCCCCAAATCCTTCTTGTCGGTTTTTGGCTGGAAGACTGTTTGTTATGTTTGGTGGTGCAGGTTGGCGCAGTTTGTTTTTGTTGCCGTTTGTGGAGCCTGGGCTGTCTACAGAGACGGCGTTTTTTTTACAGTGTGTTCAGGGGACAGGCAGCTAGGGGATAGTGAGGCGATGTTTGCTGTATGTGACAAGAAATGTTGTAGCCTAAAAAACACGTGACATCGCTTAGAGTACCTTTAAAACAAAACCACTAATTATATCAAACAATGAATACTCAGTATTCAGTAACAGGACATGTGCATTGAGTGGTCAAATAGCCCTTAATCCTGTTTTTATAATCTTCCATGCTAATAATATAATCTAGTTTAAGGTAACTCTGAAGCTCACACCAAGACGACACTGCAAAAACTTTGAAAGCACTCTCCCCAAAACACAGTACGGGTTCGAGGAACGACATTCATCATTTGTCTGTGTGTCCAAAGGTTGAAGCTACAGCTTAATTTCAATTCAATTCAATTTTATTTATAGTGTCAAATCATAACAGCAATTATCTCAGGACACTTTACAGATAGAGTAGGTCTAGACCACACTATAATTTACAAGGACCCAACAATTCCAGTGATTTCAACAAGAGCATGTATGAATGCATAAGTGCGACAGTGGCAAGGAAAAACTCACTTTTAGGAAGAAACCTCGGACAGACCCAGGCTCTTGGTAGGCGGTGTCTGACGGTGCCGGTTGGGGGTATGATGAACAATGGCAATAATAGTCACAATAAAGATATTGTAATAGTTATAATAGTTCATGGTGTCGTAGAGCACAGCAGGGCGTAACAGGGCATGGCAGGGCGTTGGCCGGACATAGCAAGTCGAAGCCGGGCATTGCAGTGCGTAGCAGGGTGTAATAGGGCACAGCAGGGCGTAGGGCATGACCACGGCGAAAGCTGCCACCATGATGTAGGTGCCATCATGATCCAAGATGATGATGCTGGGTGGAAAAAGAACATAAGGACTCCGGGGAATAAGCTCCCCGGAGCTATGTTAGTAACAAGCATTTCTGTGACACAAATACACACAGATGGAAAGAGAGAGGAGAGAGAAGCTTAGTGTGTCAAAGGAGGTACCCCGGTAGTCTAGAACTATAACCGCATAACTAAGAGCTACAGAGAAGGGGAGATAGGGAGGCTGTGTTCTGTAATTGGGGTACACACCTTCCCCTGCCGGTCTAGGCTAATGCTGCGACTCATTACTCCCTAAGTATATGTAAGCTTTCTATGGGGAGAAGCAGAGATAGGGTGGGGGTGCGCCATGACTGTGGCTACACACCCACCCCCGCCGATCTAGGCGAACGCTGCAACTCCTCACTCCCTAACTATACGCTTTATCGAAGAGGAGAGTTTTAAGTTTACTCTTAAAGGTGGTGACGGTGTCTGCCTCCCGAACCCAGACTGGGAGCTGGTTCCACAGGAGAGGAGCCTGATAGCTAAATGCTCTGGCTCCCATTCTACTTTTAGAGACTCTAGGAACCACAAGTAACTCTGCTTTCTTGGAGCGCAGTGCTCTAGTGCGACAATAAGGTAATATGAGCTCTTCAAGATATGATGGTGCTTGACCATTTAGAGCTTTGTAGGTCAGGAGAAGGATTTTAAATTCAATCCTGGATTTTACAGGAAGCCAATGCAGAGAAGCCAACACAGGAGAAATATGATCTCCCCTTTTAGTTCTTGTCAGAACACGCACTGCAGCATTCTGGATCAGCTGGAGAGTCCTAAGAGTTTTATTTGAGCATCCTGATAATAGGGAATTACAATAGTCCAGCCTAGAAGTAACAAATGCATGGACTAGTTTTTCAGCATCGTTTTGAGACAGGATGTTCCTAATTTTGGCAATGTTACGAAGGTGAAAAAAGGCTGTTCTAGAGGTTTGTTTTAAGTGGGCGTTAAAGGATATATCCTGATCAAAAATAACTCCTAGATTTCTGACAGTAGTGCTGGAGGCCATGGCAATGCCATCTAGAGTAATTATATCTTGGGATAATGATGTTCGGAGGTGTTTAGAGCCCAGCACAATAACTTCAGTTTTGTTTGAATTTAACATCAGGAAATTGTAGGTCATCCATGATTTGATATCTCTAATGCATACTTGAAGTTTGGCTAACTGATTGGTTTTGTCTGGCTTGATTGATAAGTATAATTGGGTGTCATCCGCATAACAGTGAAAGTTAGCTTAGTTTCAGGTGTCAGAAGAGAATAAGGAGGCAGTTTGTGTAGTAGGGTTTGATTTGATAATGCAAAGTAACCTCATGGTTTTTGTTTGTGCGCACAATTAATGAAAGAATGAATAGAGCAGTACATTTTCTCAGAGGTATAACTGGAACAGAGATGTGATGGCGTAATCCTCAGGGCAGGATGACAGGATGAAGGTAAAGCTGACCTCATCCAAAGCCTCTTTGACAGATGGTAAATTGTTCATTTATCTCACACACACACACGCACACGCACGCACACACACACACACACACACACACACACACACACACACACACACACACACACACACACACACACACACTGTTACTGTAACAAATACTCTGTTACAAGTAAAAGTTCTGCATTTAAAATAAAAGTATGTATCATCAGGAAAATCTACTTAAAGTATAAAAAGTGAAAATACTTAATGCAGAAAAATCCTCACGTGTTTTATGTATAAAAATCTTAATTTGTAAGGTAACTAAAGCTGTCAGATGAATGTAGTGGAGTAAAAAGTACAACATTTCTCTCTGAAATGTAGCAGAGTAGAAGTAGAAAGTGGCATGAAAAGAAAAGACTCAAGTAAAGTACAAGTAGGTCAAATTTGTACTTAAGTACAGCAGTATTTGAGTACATGTACTTAGTTACATTTGACCACTGAAACACACACATATGCTAAGTCTTGTGCACCGGGAACAGGTGGGACTGGGCAGCTGTGTTGTGCCCTGCTGCCCTGTAAAGCAACCATTGGTCACAGTGGGTTAGTATGTGATGCAGGCAGGCAGAGAGATGACGGAGAGGACAGTGAATGGATCAGCCAAATGTAAGGAGAATCTGAGTCACATTCTGTCTCTCTCTCTCTCTCTCTCTCTCTCTCTCTCTCTCTTACTAAGTGGATTTCTCTCATGCAGCGAATGCAGCCTTCCCATATGGAGGACGGGTAAAGCCAGATTACACCAGTCAGTGTGGGAGAGAGGGGCTGCAGAAGAGTTCACAGCATGAACCCACACATGGACAAGGACAAGTGTTATGGTTCAACTCTACACAGCAGCTATAGTAACCTCTTGTGCAATCAGTTGAACAGTAGTAATCTCTCTATGATGTTTTTTGTTATTAAATAGATATGTAACAGTTCAAACCATATATCACCAAAAACAAACTAAACTTGCAGAATTTACTTCTTTTTTTTTTTAAAGGACGAAATGTGAGATTGGTTTAAAGATGGTACTTGTATGCCATTACAGATGCAACATTTACTTCTTCAGTAAACAGCTACTTTCTCTTACATTTCTTATACATCATATTAGACAATTATTATTATTATGGTCTGGCATTGCAAGACCTTCCTCCACAGCGCCGCGGAAGAGGGTCTGGCTAGTCCACACAGCATTCCGGGATGAGAGAAAAACTCTGGTTTATTGGCATTTCTTTAAACCAATCACAATCGTCTTGGGCAGACAACGCAACGGGCCGCTGGAAAATAGCCTCGTGAAGGAACTTGTTTTGGTGGAACATTCAAAAGTTGTTTTAGTTGTGCAACAGAAAACTCCGATTGGACAGATAGTCTAGCTAGCTGTCTGGATTTACCCTGCAGAGATCTGAGGAGCAGTTAACCATAGTCCTCAGAAATCCACCGGAGTTTAGAATGCCAACACAAAGAAAGAGGAAGGTAACGACATCCGGAAGAAAATGAGGGACGTTCGGCGGAACCTGGGGCGGCACCGGAACAATCCTGTAAATGAAACTTCGTCGATATAGACTATGGTTGCATTAATATCTCAACAGCAATTTCATATTGTAGTTGGTCGAGGTGGAGCTAAGTGCCTTTAACAGTCATTTCCAATTTGACAGAGGGCGGCGGCTCGCCCCAGCAGTGGCTACACCGCTTAATACGCTCAGTAATAATAAACCTTAGTCGGCTTGCACCATTGGTTAGCCAACAGCTGACACAACAAAAACAAATCCCACAATGGCAATTAATGCATGCTCTGAAGGCGTGCCTTTTTGTATGGAAAGCATTGCATTGCAGGGTCATATCTTATTCTCTCACATAACGGGGCAATTGAATGGAACTAATCTGTGGCTGCAAACAATGAAATGAAAAACAATAGGCTGGCCGAGAAGTCAAAGAGCCAACACAAAGACGAGCATGCGTGATTACTTATGAGCGATGATCTCTTACACGGGGGGGGCTCTGGTGGCAGAAGAGGCCTCTGAATGACTTCCAGCGCGGGCCATATGCAGGGGATCAGAGGGACTGCTGGGGCTCACCCTCCCCCACTATCTACTTCCTGTTTTTCATGGTTGTCTGCTCGCTTCTGCGTATACAATACCAGCTGTGTCTGGAGACATTCCAGCCTATACTATACTGCAGCCCTCATAAAACCATGCATGACTGTTGGCCAAGAGGAGCCTAGAATCAGAACAGAATGCACTGCTGCATCGTGGGACATCTGCTGATCAGGAGGCTGTTCCACTAAAGGCCTTTCCAAATGCTTTGGCTGCTAATTTATGTTATTGTTAATGTTAATTAGTTCTTCTCCAGCTTCAGTGGACACCTTTTAGTTTTTCTTAATCAGCTTTTACAATGGAAAAAGAGGGAACTGCAGACTAGTTAGACTGTATGTATGTTTTTCAAGTTCGAGTAGGTGTTCTGGAATTTTTTTATTATTATTATTGCAATAACAATTGCTTGTTATTCTGTGTGGATGTTGTGTGTCTTATACCTGCTGCTGTAACGTAGTCATTGGGATTAATAAAGTCCATCTATCCATCTATCTATCTATCTATCTATCTATCTATCTATCTATCTATCTATCTATCTATCTATCTATCTATCTATCTATCCATCCATCCATCCATCCATAATCTGTATTATCATACAATGTAATAATTCTAATAACTAAAAACATACTTATTCAGTCTGGCTTGCACGTAATGTCTTATAATTTTATTGTTTTGCCGTTTATATTTTATACTTCATCCATATTTTCATTTGTCTTAGTGTGCATTAGTCTTGTGCATAAATCTACTTTTTTAGTTTCTAAATCTTTTTTTCTCTCTGTTTTTGTTTGCTCTTTGTTTGTACAGCACTTTGAATTGCATTTTGTTATGTTTGAAAGGTGCCGTATAAATAAAGCTTGATTGATTGATTGAATAATGTATTAGCCTATACCGCAGAGCAGGATGGTCGTTTTATCTGCTACATATTTGAAATGTTCACGTTCATGTTACGGGATTTTGAAAATATTTTAGAGACAGCCAGAAAAGACAAAATATTACATTCATTTTGACAGCCCGATTCCAACATCCAGTAAGTGGTGGAGAAGAACAGATTAATTCCAGTACTGTACTCGAGAACAATTTTAAAGTAAATGTACTTGACACTAAATGCATCTCTTTAATTTTACTACACTTCAGAAGGAAATATTATACATTTTACCCCTTTACATTTATCTCACAGCTGTCGTTAATTTGCAGAGTAAGATTTTACACAATTTCATTCATACAAAATGTTGGCACCATGTATATGCCTGAATGTTTTGTGAAGAAACAGATGTAAATAAAATAGAAATGCATAAGTGGATTTTACAGTAAAATGTCCGGTGCATACATAAAGTATACATTTCTGCATGAATAAAGCCCAGCTTTTTGTCTCAACATGATCCTACAGTGACATCTAGTGGCTGAGATGAAAAGCACCAGCTTCTTATGAAAAGTATTTTGCAGCTCAGTTTGCAAAGCGGATCAGACCTACAGTGACAGCGGCCTGTGTTACACACATGTGGTACACACATGTGTTCTATATTTTTCACAATTCTATACTATGTATGCAGGGTCCAAAATTAGCACCATCTACTAGCCAAATGCTGGTAAAATATGCAAGTGGCTGGTAGATTTGCTTCACTCACCAGCCACAAAAACAACTGTGATCTATTGATTGGCTGGTAGAATTTAAACATTCACTAGCCATTTGGCTGGTGGAAAAGAAGAATTTTAGACCCTGCATGTTATATGCCTGATGGACATTTTTATTCTCTACTTGTATGTATGTTGTACATTGTTTTTCATTGTTTTTCAAGTTTGCGTAGGTGTTAGGGTATTTTTTGGTCTTCTCTTACTTCCTGCCTTGTGTGTTTTCCCGTCTCTGTGATTATCTGCTCCTCCCTGATGTGTCTCAACTGTTCCAGCCCTCATGTCACCGGTCCCTCGTTACTACCATCGTCACTTTGTGTATTCATGCTACGTTTACACGTGGCCGGCTATTTTCATAAACGGACATTTCAACCTCTCCGTTTTCAAAACTAACATCGTGCACAGCTGTCCGTTTTCAGAAAAGTGTTCGTTTACACGTACCCGTGTGGTGTATATATGCCGTCAATGCCGTCAAGAGCATGCCAAACCTGTAGGTGGCAGTGTAACGAGAAGCTCAAGCCCACGTTAGCCAATCAGAATCCCAAAAATAGCAACAGCAGCAACGAATCACTTCCTCTCTCTTGTCTTCCTCGGCTGCCTAAACCTCCGTTTGTCTGAGTTTACATGCAAACGAAGATTTCCAAAATCTTCACTCTGGCCAGAGTTTTTAGAAAGAATCGTTTCAGAGGAGAATTCTCCGTTTGTCTGTAAACGAAGGGCACAAACGAAGGGAAATGTCTCCGTTTTTCAAAATAACCATGTGGGGTATTATAGTCTCTGTGCTTTCTATGTCTGGTGTTGTTTTGTCATCATACTTTTGTCGAGAAGTCTCTGCCTGTGCCAGCTGTCTTCTGTGTTCCCGGTGTTTCCCCTCGTTCCTGGAGGTTTTCCTGAACTTCTGTTTTTTTTGGATTTTACCTGTGTCTTACATGTCCCTGGTTTACTTCCCTTGTGTTTGGACAGTCATCAGCTTACGCGTTTAAACTCCATCATACTGTACCTACTGCGGCCATCTCCTCGCCTTTCTGCATTTGGGTCCAAGTCTGAACCAAGTTGTGACAATATGTGTAATGAAAGCAACATGAAAGTCCACTTACAGGGTGTCTGAAACAACAGGGCCACCTGTCTCACTACGCAGCGTTTCTGCTGAATTGCACTGTAATAAATGACAAGGAAGCTGTGATCACTCACTCAATTTGAATTAACTCAAGCAACTTCCAATAGTTGCTGACTGAGGTATCACCCCTAAAAAAACTTAAAGGTGCTCTCTGGAGTCTTGGAAACAATAGTTATATTTACATTCAGTGTATCTTACCAAACTGCATTGTGTGTATTCTTGAGGCCTAACACACATGTCGTCATACTTTTATTAAGCCAGTTTTTAAAGGTCCAATGTGTAGGAATGTCTCCCATATAGCGTTGAGATCATATATCAATCAACTCTCTCAAACAGCCGGTCTCTTACTCTTTTCAATATCCTTTTTCTTACCCATTAGCAGCACCTGTGAGTTTATCATGTGACAGCGAAAACGTGAAAGGAGGAGCAGTATGTCCTGTATGTCCCTTACCGGCTAACGTATTTCAAGATGGAGCATGAATATGGAGCGTCTACCCCAGTTCATGTGAATGCAAATGTAAAATTTCAAGCCAAAAGGAATACTTGGAGTTGATGGTGGTGGTAAATATTTATAAAAAGGACACGTTTGTGAACGGGCAACACAGATTTTAATAATGAACAACTAAACACGTTACACACTGGGCCTTTAAGAAATACTTTAAATCTTGCATTGTTTACATCCATCTTGCTTGCTTAAAGTCTTCTTCCTCACTGCCTTTGCTGGCACATTCCTATGCGTTTGTTGTGCATTACTGCCACCAGCTGTTGACCAGGAGAACAGTACGAAGCAAAGGGAAAGAGTGTGTTCGTGTTGTGTGTGTGCTCACATGTGCACATACAAACAGAGATTGTCCTTCCCTTGGAAAAAGGCTCCCAAAGGTAATTTGTGCAAGCAGCAAAATACAACCTATATTGACGTTTCTAGTCCCTGCAGGTACCTACATGACATAGCCTTTTTCTAACTGAGCCTTACCAACTTCAAACCAGTGAGATAAGGACAAAGAAAAAAGTGAAATTTGAAACTGTCCTGACTTTGTCAGAAAATGCTGTTTCCAGGACTCCATCACTCACAGTACAAGAAAGAATTGGAATGCATTTGGACAGACGCTTTTTCTGACTGTTGTCTTTTATTTCACAATTTTCTTAATTTAGTTTATTCCCTCCTGTTTTACTTCCCATCTGGAAGTGGACTGTTAATCCCTTTTTTAAAAGAATTACATAAAACAGAATTAATTAAGAATTTAGGTAGAAAAGGACATTTTGCAACAGGGTCATGGTGGAAAAGATTTACTCCAAAGCGTAAAACGCATACACTATATTTCACAAATTAGAGTATCGGGCAATAAAAACAGGCTCAAGCAGACTGACTCACAAACACCCAACCACGGAATAATCTACGTGCGTGCTCTGCCAGCAGGGGAAAATGTCAGCTTCACACCCACAGCCACACAGATGATTACTCACTGGCTGGCAGGTATACGGAGGCAGGTAAGGGCTGAGATTCAACGGTCCGACCTGAACCTTGCTCCCTGGGAGAGTTCCACCGCCTCAGTCCTGCACGCTCACCTGCTGTTTCAGGAAATGAAGCTTTGATCCGTACAACACAGCACAGCGGGAGCTCCCATTGCAGTAAGTCTGTTCAGCTGAAGGTTACTTCTGAGGAATATTTATTTATAAAGGCAGAGACTTACTGATCTACTGAGACGATTTATAGTATAAGAGGCCTATGTCTTGATATCAACGGTGGCAAAGTTGTAAAAGCATGACGACAGCATCTACCACGTTAAGTACTTTGCAGGAAGTGAGGAAGTAACAAGAACATAAGGGATACAATTGGATAATAGAGGCCTTTCTAATTTTTTATTTCCGATACATTCATTTTGTGTGAATGAATGATGGAATTATATAACGCTCTGACCTGCTACCTTTTCTTTGTGAAAAAGACAAATATGAAACGAGCATGTATAACAACGCAACAGCTGCAATTCAATAGTTACTTTGTATGTATATATTAGTTTTTCTGGATTTATTTCATAGTAATGTTTAATATGTTTGTTTGTTTTTAATGTATGCACCTTTCACCAAGGCAAAATCCACATAAGTGTACTTATTGTGGCAATAAAACCTCTTGTGATAAAGTCTTCTACTGTCACCTTCACTAACAGTAACCGCTCACATCAAATGCCTATTGATTGTCCACCTCCAACTTTTCATTTGTGTTCATATGACCCAAGATGGGTGCACACAAAGATGGGATTCATTATTATTTTTTGGAGCCTTTTCTGAACACGTTAGAGGACAGTGGACTTGCTGAGCATTCTCACAGCTGTCTCTCTTTCGTCTTTTCAGGAGAGCAACACTAGCATGACTGTTTCCTGGAGATCACGGCCAAAGCTCTTCCGCATCTGTTTATTACTGTGTGCAACTGGAGGTCAGCGTTCTTTTTTTTTTTTTTTCAAAGAATTGTATATAAAGTCTGTATGAACCCGCTGAACTGGACAGAAGTTACAAACATTAACATAAAAGTAATATGTTTCTGTGTTCTTGCAATTTATTCAATTTGTTGTCCAAATACTAACTGAAGTATGACTTATGCCCAACATAGTGTTTATGATAATACAATGAATATATTTTACTCATGTGCAGATCCTTAATAAGAGCAGTTTTAGAGAGCTTTGCTTAAATCCCCTAGATAACTCTTGTAAGAATAAATCAAGTGGACCAACAACTGCAAGTGTGACTTCAGTAATCCTGTCTTTTAGATGTTAGCTGGAAATGTTTCGTCTGTCCTGAACATTTGCTTCCAACATTTTTGTCAGCTAATAGTTATGTGAATGATTTTTAAATCAATTTGCAAATCGAGTCAGAAGTGTAGGGCGAAGCTCCTCATCACCTTTTTAGTACTTTTAAATTAACACTAAAGCAGTCAGAGGTTTATTTTGCTCTTAATAGTTATTAATCATTAGCCTACAGTACCCTTGGTGCTGCCTTTAAGGAAAAAAAAACTGAACCAAACCACACTATTGCAAATCTAGTCATTCCCATGAAAATGTAAACAGTCCTGCTCATTTTAGACACCTGTAACAGCCTGACAGAAGGACACAGAGGAGTGGTTTTACTTTTAAAAGAATGCAACAATAGCAAGAAAACTTCCAAGGAAACATGCTCAAACTCTGGCTCAGCTGTAACGCTCGCCACGGGAAGGATCAGTCCAGATTAACGCTGTGTTTGAGTTTCAGTCTTGTCAAAAACCAACAAAACCCAGCCAATGTTGCTTGTAATTACCTTGAGCAAACTCCAACATGTCTCCGGCACTGATTGGACAAATAGTGACATGTGTCGCAACAACATGCCGGCCTTCCCTTTGTCCTCAATCAAGAGGTCAGCCAACGTTCAGTGAAACTTGTTTATTTTGATTTATTTGTAGTTTCTCACATTGCATTCCTTTGCATGATTAACTACATTTAATGGTTCACTTTTGCAGTGATGTGAACACCTGCAGTGTGCTGCCTGCCTATCACACAGAAACCTGTAGCCTATCGAAATTTAACTTGGACTGCATACAAATATTTTTACCGTCAATAAATCTGAACTCAAAAAAAATAATATTTGTTTCTTCCTCAGGCAATTAAGTCCAGTAATTGTATCATTGAGCCTAAAATGAATATTTAAATTGCTGATATTTTGTGGCCAACAATAAAAAGAAACAAAAGAAATCACACAATCAAGCAATTATTCCAGCAATTACATAAACTTTGCATGATATTTTTCAGTGTTCCTTCTATTAATAATACAAAAATAAGGAGTCACTAATATTTATGAGTTGAAATAAAATAAATGTATTAATGTATGTTTTGTGAGAGCTAATATAATGTGATACTCAGTAGCACCTTATGTATTGCCGTAGCCCTCAAACTAACTGAACATGAACCTATCCAGTACTGCACAAAATGTACATTTAACTCTCTGAGGACGAAAGACGCTCCGGCGCGTCTAAACGATGTTTGACAAAAACTCCTACTCAAAAAGCCACATTTTTCATTTCCGATCTTTATTTACTACTTTAATCATATACGTGTAACCTACGACTTTGGTAAACTCATTTCAAGCACCGAAACAATTCGTACAACAAATCATGATTCAATCAATCATTTTCATAAGACATTTGAGGAATTTCAAAAAGCCAACATCAACGTTTCAGCTTTAGCGCCAAATTATCTCTTTACACATTGCTCTAGAAAAAATGTGGGCGTCACTATATGGAAAGCTGAGTTTGTTCTGAACATTTTCATATGAAATATACAAATTCCTTAAAAAGGGAAATACATTTAAGAAGATACGTGAAAATGCTCTTAGACCTCAGAGGGTTAAACCCAAGTCAAGTCTTTATATAGTTGATACAAGATGGCAACTAAAGAGGCCTGAGAGATGCAAAGACTTTCTCTTTCTTCTGTGATACACTCTCAGGGGTGTCGGACTGGTGGGGGGGGGGGGGACTGAGTACCCAGGGCCCTCATGTGAGGAGGGCCCAAAAAGATGCTAGAATGAACAGCTGTGGATGTGGGGAGGGGTCCATAGAAAATGTCTTTCTAGAGGGCCCAGATTGTTGTGCTACGCCCCTGAATTATTCCTGGCTGACATGTCGTCTGGTTTCCATTCAGCAGTGTCAGGGCTGTTCCAGCTGCAGCCACTGAATTCTGCCGTGCTCCAAGGCTCCGTCGCACGCTTTAATGCCACTGTGCAAGGAAACTGGACGCTCATGACATGGATGTTCCAAGGAATTCTGGTTCTCTCCATCTTTAGCAAAGGTAACGTAACTTCATTCAAAGAGCGGTTCTCTGCCATATTCTGCTCTTCTTCTTCTGACGGCAGCTGTGTGGAGTTCAGCATCTATAACGTCAGCCGCAACGAGTCTGGGCCAGTCACCTGCACCGTGCTGGGGGGGAGGTCAGAGACAGCACACCTGGAGGTACAAGGTAGGCTCATTAACACCAAGCTGATGTGATTTATAGACATGCATCGTCTTCAACTCTTAAATCTCTGGACTCAGTCTATCACTCCGCCTTGAGATTCATAACCGGTCATGCCTATGGAACACATCAATGTATTTCATATGAAAGTATTGGGTGGTCTTCTCGTGATACTCACTAATATCTCTTTATCCATGAGGCTCTTATTGGAAAACTGCCTTCGTACCTTCCAGAACCTCTCTGTTACTCAGAGGGACAATAACAGACACTCTCTGCTCACTGGCTTGTACTTCATGTTCCCCGAGAGCTCGCTCTGAACTTGGAAAAACTGCTACTCAACTCACTTGTGCCTCTTGGACAATTTAGGAATCTGGTTCTAAACCTGCAAACTTCTACTTGTAACTGCTTTGCATCATTGCATTTTCTTCTGCATCCCTATTATCCTAATTGATTTATCAAAATGAATTGAAGATCTAGCATCTTTTTACATTCTTTCTATTGGTGATATTGAACAAGACTGAACAAACGTGCTAACAAATAACATCATTTAACAATGACAAGGGAAACCAAACACAGGGGTCAAAGTGGTATAGAAACACAGAGTAACACTGAAGAATGAATGAATGAATTGAATTAAAGAATTATAGGGATTGTGTGGGGAGGCGAGTGAAAGAGGAAAAGAAAGAAGATAGAATAAAAAAATACAACACAGAGACTTAAACTATAATTAGTAAGTACTATGCCTTATTTTCTTCTCTTTATTTAGCTAATTGAACATCTATCATCTTTAATGACTTGGGGCAAGGTGGTGTTTGGTATTGTGAGAGACCCATGCTGCTTTGTGTCTGTCCTTTGACTTGACTTTGAGTTTGAAACACTCCCCTGAGGCAGTAGATTTAGAGTACTGCGGTTCAAGAGCAAAATGATTAAAAATTCTTAAATTCCCCGTGCAATAAATCGGCTTCACTTGCACATGCAATTTAGAGGTTGTTGTTTGTTTTTAGAGATTGTTGCTGTAGCATAGTACACCCAACTCACGATTCTATACGATTTTAAGTTCAGGATGCAATTTTCTCAGGACTTTCTTTAACAGAATGAGTTGCAGACAAATTACTGAAAAAGTGCAACTGAAATAGTATTTTATCTTAAATAACAAAATTTTTATTTAATAATTTTATTATTTTTTTTAAACAAATCCTGCATCTAAATAACTAAATAAATAGAAAAAAATCTCTTCATGTAAATACATAGTAACGTCTGAAGTCCAAGAATTGAAATCAAAAGTCGACTACGTTTCCCATCTGGGATATAAAGTAACTGAATAGAACTAGTGCAAAAAAACAAAAACGAGAAGAGGGTTCTCTCAGCGGGGCTGAGATATATGCACACCATCCTACTTATGTTCTAAAACTTATTTTTAATTTCTACATTCACTGTATAAAAAGCTCTCAGTACAGTTGTGAGGGAGGCGTAGTGACTGTGATGTACTGTGGAGGGCAGCAGTGAGCTCCAAAAGAATACCTGATGAACACGATGACCAAAACAGCTTTGAAGCCAGAATACATCAGGGCAAAAATAGTACAACTTTTACACCAAACTTAGTGGATGACGGTATTATATAAGTGCTTAACACACACACTCACACACACTTACCTGCCATCCACTGCTGGTAGCGTGATACTACAGAGCCAGTCTCTGGCTCATTATCCCTCATGGAGAACCTATGTGCATGACAGTCAATTTACAGTGATTTTCATCCATACTAAGACAAAATATGGAAACATGCAGGGAACTCTACTTTAGAAATAGCTCAGAGGATAACAACTTTTATTTCAGGGAGAAATACAATTTATTCCATTTCATTGAAATTATATTTGTATTGAATGATTAAAATGGTAGCTATTGTTGCTTTGCTTCTATAAAGAGGGAAGTTCAGTGGGAGAGTCAGTGAGGACAGCCTAATGCAACTATTACAGACTGTATCACAGAACTGGAATTTCAATCAGGAGAGACTTCATTTAAGAGTGTAATACGTTTAATTAACATGGCACTTAATAGGTTGATATGTTAGTCTTTGGAGATTAGACTCCACCGCAATGTGAAATTTATAAGGGGTATAGAGGCCATGCATACACAGGGATATCCCCCCCCACCCCAACACTATGTGACAGAGCATGTTTTTTTAAAGCAGTATGGGGTGACTTAAAACTTTCAAATTAATGTAAATTTATATTCATAATAAATAATGATCAAGTCAAACTCACCCAAGCTTCAAACAAGCTTCAAAAACTCACCCATAATGTGTTTTGAGACCGACCAGTGGATATATATATATATATATATATATATATATATATATATATATATATATATATATATATATATATGTCAAACTCCATACAATAGCTTCAGGAAAAGAGCAAGACCAGTCAAAGTTCTACTGGAAGCACACCTTTTCTACACTTTTGGGGCTGCCATGAAGCTTGCCAAGATCATTTATTTTTCTTACTTTCAGCCATTTCCTAGGACGTTCCAATGTTAGCATATAACTCTGAAGCCAACAACCTAATGGAGACACTACTGAGGAATACACATCATCATCATACATTAGCATATGAGTTGATTGATGATATGTTAATCACAAAGACAATAAAATCATTCCAAATCCAAAACGCTTGGATGAATGAAGAGGTGAGGGCCCTAACCAGAGCCAAAAAACCCTGCCTGGTTCGGTCAGGTGACAAGAAAGCACACAACACCGCCAGTGTGAGACTGAGAGCTGGCCTCGAGGAGGCAAAGCAGAGTCATTAGGAGAGACTGGAGAGAGACCTCAACACCAACAACACCAAAGAAATGTGGCGGGCGATCCAGAACAGACAGGAGCTTTGTAGCCTGTGTGTGAGGCCACGTTGTTAGAACACCTTTTATGCTCACAACAATGAGTCAAATACAAATCATGGTTTGTGCACAGCCCAGGACCGGAGGGCTCTGCAGCTGGTGATTAAAACTGCCCAGAACATCATTGGTACCCACCTACCAGGCATCATTGATGTCAGTGAGAAGAGGGACCTGTGCAGAGCCCGAAGGATATTAAAAGATAATACCCATCCCAGGAACAGCCTGTTTACCCTGCTGCCATCTGGCAAGAACTACAGAAGTATCTGCTGTCATACCAGCAGACTATAGAGCAGCTTCTTTCCTTAGGCTGAATGACTCCTCAACACATCCTCCATAATCCACTATAAAAAAAACTTGTTTTTTTTCTTCCTGTGAAGCATAAAGGGACTACAACTTGCATTTCGTTGTGCAACCCTGTGTTGTAAAATGACAATAAATTACACTTAAATATGTTCTCATCACTCAATGACTGAATCCTAAAAACATGCTGACTTCCTGTTTTCATTTCTCAGAGCGCGGTACGGTCAACATCACGGGAGAAAATGTGACTGTGATGCAGGGCCAGCAGGTGGAGTTCCGGTGTGTAACATCTGCTTGGTACCCCACACCTACTGTCAGCTGGACCCGGAATGGTCAAGCTGTAAACAGCAGCCTGTACAACACCTCCAGCATGGCTGATGGGGATACCTTCAACTCCACCAGTGTCCTGAAGTTTCAGGCAGAAAGCAACACCACAGTGGAGTGTCGGGCGACTGTGCAGGCACTAACAAACCCTGAATCCAGCTCGGTGTTCTTAGTGGTTGGTAAGAAGAGCTTCCACAACTTTTTTTTCTCTCAATGTGTCTGGCACAAAGAACCCCTTCCCTGTCTGACTCTGGGCTCTTCCATGTTAGAACATTTCAAAAGTCCTGTTGTTTAGTTAGTTGGCCATTAAACAGAAGTGTAGGATGTGAAAATGTTATTCATTTGGTTGCCTGGGGGTAGTCTCAATAATACTACTACTGTGAGGCTGTACTTAGGCACATGTTGATGTTTAGCAGGTGAACATTTACCGCAGACTGATCTCATGAAGTGGCGTATGTATGAAAAGCCAATTCGTATGCCATTATTGGTGTGTTATCAAGACACATACTCACTTTTTAGCGCGTTTATCAATGCCGTTTGGCCTCCATTGACTTACATTACCTTGCGATTGTGTGTGAATTTATGCCGTAGCGAGTAGTATGAAAGGACGAAAATCCACGTTGGTCGGGGTGGAGGATGGTGTAAAACACAGGACTTTCACCCAGGGTACCGGGGATCGTGTCCCGCGTTCAGAATGCTCAGAATGCGTACAGATAACACGCCACTTGGCTTAAGAAAGTGGGCGTGTGTGTTTATGCGAAGTCATGATGTCATGTTGTTTACCAAGTTACCCTTGTTACTGTAGCATGGTAATACGTGCTAATTAGCACTAAACACAAAGTACAGCTGAGGCTAATGGGAATGTCATCAGTTTTGCAGCTATTTGGTCAGAAACCAAAGACAAATTTGAATTCTGACTTGGTGATGGCGCTAGATGAAAATACAAGGCACCACTGAAGTTATTACAATTCATCCTGATGAATGTGTGCACCAAATTTCATGGTAATCCATCCAAAAGTTGAGATATTTCAGTCCGGGCCAAAGCGGTGGACTGACCGACAAACCAACATTGCAAACCCTAGAGCCATGCCGTGGCTTAAGACTACTCCATTTCATTTCAATTAACCTTCATTTCTTAATATAGAAAAAAGGGATGGAAGTTAGACATATTACCGCTTTGCCTGATCCAAAGACTGTAAAAATAGTATATAGTAGTAAAAATAGTAATGTGACGTCACCCATTGGTTTGTGGACTGCCGTTTTGAAGCCTTGAGTTTGGCAATTGGCGGACGTGACAATTTTTGGACGAGAGGGTGGAGATGGGGAGGATGATGCGGCTAAGCCAGTGTTTATGGTTGCAAATGGTTTTAAAATAAATGGGACCAAAATTTACAAAATGAACATCATGCTGTATTGAAGAAGACTTGAAACTAGCGATTGAGACCATAAAGTCATTATGAAAATGTTTACTGAGGTAATAGATCAAGTGAGAAGTGGGTCACTTTCTCATAGACTTCTATAGAAACAAACTTCTTTTTGCAACCATGGAGTCGCCTCCCGCTGTAAATTAGACAGAATGCAGCTTTAGCATTGGCTTTATTTTTAAGGCCCAGAAGCTTCGTCCCATTATTTTTAAAGTATTTGGCCTGATCTCAGATGATGTGATTTCTTTTAATATCTCTCTGCTGCATTCATTTACATTTCTATGTCCATGTCTCAGAAATGACCAAGAATCCACAAATAGACCCTCCCTACTCCTGAACATAATGACCTATGTAACTGGAGAATAATCCGATAAAACCAGCTTTTAATTGAATAAAAAACCCATTTAACACATACTGTATAGAAATCACATTAACAGAACAAACCCTGAGTGTAAGGTTTCAACCAGGACCTGCACACAGACAGCATGGATAACATGCTGTCCACGATTGAGAAGCAGCTTGACAAGTAAAAGAGTCCTGCAGCAACCTGCACTGTGGAGGGGAAAGAGAAAGCCATTTATGATGCGTATGAGGAATGTGCTTTATTTGGACAAAGTCTGGATGGGAGACATACGGTATGTAAATGATAAGGGGTTATGGAGGATGAGAGAGGCTTTGGATAAGCAGCAGCCTCAGTATCTGTGACTGCAAGCTGCAAACCTCAGTATGGCCCATGTGAGATATGCCAGACTTAATCTCTCATTGGCATCCTCTATTCAGGCTGTAATGATGATGTAATGATCCTTCTCGACAAATTTCACATCTAAACAAAATGTATTAGAGAAAATAGCAATAGAAATGTATGTCCAACACAATTTCAGTGCTTTCTGTGTTTTCAGTGTAGTTACATGCAGTGTGTTTTCATAACTTGACAGTGGATATTGTGCTTCTTTTCTCCTTTTGGTTGTGTTCAATCTTTTCAATTTGAGAGTTTAATTTGACAATAATAAGCTCTTAAATCTTTGAGTGCTGGTTGTCCCTTCAGCAACAGTTCCCAAGCCTCCTGACTGGACCGTGCTGATAGCTGTGGTCCTGTCCTTTGGAGGTTCTGCTCTGCTGGTTCTGCTCATCATTGGAATAGTCTTCTGCTACAAACGCAGGAAAGAAAAACGTAAGGCCCTAATTATATATCAGTCTAACACAACTTGCATCGTATAGTATGTCCAACATCCCAAATGAAATCAAACACACTGACATACGTATAATCCTCAGCAAACAGTTACGTAAATCACACTTACATTAACTAATTTATCTTACAATCCTCTCCAGAAACCAACTACCAAGATGAAATGAGGTAAGAAGCCACAAAACATGATCAATATTTTGCCACTACTTCTTAATTTGACCTCTACATAACAGCACCTGCTTCTGCATGTTTCTACATCCAGTGAAATCCTCTGTTGTCCTTCATGTTTGTGTTTAGCAAAAGGGTGAAGACACAGAGCCCGCTAAGTGTTGTCAACGCAGCAGAACAGAGGGTATATGAGAACACTGGATATGTGTCAGATTGTCAAACAAGTAAGACTAATACGTGCATGTACTAAAAAACACACAAACTTTCAACGGAAATCTTTGACAATTCAGCACTATATCACCATGTGCTACCATGCTGTCCCAAGCCATTATCTACTTAAATAATACTACATGATACATAAATTCAAACCACCTCTCTCTCGTCTCTCTCCTCTGTTCACAGGTGTCGCTCCCAGGGAACACACTGACAGTGGCTTTTGGCAGCCAATTGGCTCCAATGTTAATGAGGTAGGGCTGTGATGTTGTTCAGTGGTACACAATAAGCATAAGATAAGCAGTAGAAAAATGTCACAGTTTTTGTGCCTTACTATAACCAAACTGCGACCGTTTCACCATGTTAACGACGTGTTTAAAACCGCAAATGTTACGTTCTCTGGTTTAGATATGGGGACGGAAAACGCTCCTGTGGGTTGTAGTAGAGGGTATGGGAATAAACAGATATCGTCGGATGGTTGGAGGACTTGTTGTTCAATCCCTAGAGCCACGAGACTAAACAAGCTTGGATTTGTCATTTGAAAAGGACACTTCATCATGTCGCTGTTTACATGTCAGTCATATACCATGCACAATAAACAACAACTTATGATGTCATGCCTGCACTTTCCCACACTGCACCCATACTGCCATACTCCAGTCATAGGTCTCAGTAACAAGAGTTTTGAGAGAAGGCTTGACACACAGTTGGCATTCAGTGTTCACCTGTGCAAAGTTAAACACACACGTCATTCCTCTAAGCTCATGCTGTATGCTCTACATGTTTTTAGGAAATGTGAGAGGTGATGACTTACTAGTTCACTTTGCATGGCTCTTACAAAAGAAATGTCAGCCATTACCAGCCATGGGAATTTATTATCTTTAAATATAAATATGCTAATCATTTGAAGTGGCATTTATCAGGCATGAATAATTCATTGCTTGATCATTCAACTCGTTTCAGTAATGAACGAGCTACCTCATAAACAAATATAGTCTATTTTTCGAATCCACAATTACAGTAATTATGAGATGATTGCCTTTTCAGTGGAGCAATAGTTACACAGTTATATCATCTTTGATTAGAAACAGCAAGGCTGGTAAAATATGAGTCTACACTGTTTTAACTGCAAATCATAGCTAAATTAGACACGCTATTAATGTCAAATGTGTTTTGCTTTTGATTTTTTAGGTGCCTGGGTACAGTATTCAGGTAGCAAATGACTACAATAACACTGTGGACCAATCAGGCTTCAGGAAACACAGACATGTCACCATTGTGTAAGGACAGGACCAAGAAGTCTGCAAAAGTTTAGGAGTTTTTGGAATGAACTTGCACAGCACCTTGAAGCCTTCTAAACACTGGAGAAATGTGGGAGGAAGGACTGAATCTGCCCAGACCAAAGACTGATGTACTGTAGTAACGTCCAGGATGTTGGCAGAGGAGACATGGTTTTCCTTCACTGCCTGTATAAAGCTGTATTTGCAGAACATACACTTTAGAAATCATAGTAATATAATATAATAGAAATATATTAGAAAACCCATTTAGATTGCAAAATCCTCCTCAGTGCAACAGAAAATACTTATCTGCTATATCATCACAGAGAAAGTGAGCACAATTAGGATTTAAACAGGGATTGAAGCTGTACCAGCACAACCTGTTCTGGTTGTTCTCATATTTGATTAACAGGACAGAGGCTATATTTTTGTTCAATGGTTATGGCAGCTTATACTAAGCCATATATTTTTTTTTATTGGCGGTGTTAATTCAAATGAAATATTCAAAAGGGACCATTTTAAACCTCCTTTGTTCTCCCACTTCTGTGAATGTCCTAAAATGTAATCCTCCTTAAAGACACTTTTTTAGGATGTGATAAAACAATGAATTAACCCGTAAATCCTTTAACATACAGCAATATACTGTACATGCAAGTCACCATGAAGAGCATTTTTTTGTATATGTATAAATTGTTAGCCCGTCAGCAATGTTTTGTTTGTAATTTATTCTTTCTGCGCGGTATGTCTGCGCACACATGTATACATGTTGAAAATATAGGCCATTAAACTTTTACTTTTACCAACCCTTTAGCACATTTTTGTCACCTATAAACTGTCTGAATGGAAATATAACATATGGTATTTCCTTGTCATCATCTTGCACTGGACACAGCAGCATTCTCCAAATAGTCTTTGTTCAAACCTGTGAACTTGTCACCTGAGGAGCATTATTTTCTCTCTCATGGATATAGTTATGCATTTCCTGGGGAAAATGGGAATGAAGGCATGGATGATGCATTTTACAGGCAGAAGAACATAAAACTTAAGTACATTTTTGGGATTTCCATTTTTTGTCAGTTCTCTGCTTCCCTTACATTTCAAGCAGGACCGACCTTTATGAACCTACTGACAAATAAAGGACAAAGGCTTAAATTTGTGTGTTTTCATGGACTCAGACCTGAATGACAACAGCCACATTACCTGCTGCGGATCCGCTCCAGAACGGCTGCGGATCCGCTCCGGAACGGCAGCGGAGTCAATAGGTTTCCTTAAAAGTCAATGTGTGTATTTTCACTGACTGCAGATCCGCAGCCCTCCGGAGCAGACACTTCTATTTTTGCCGGATGCCGGAGAGCTCCGCAGCAATTCAGCACAGGGCAGATTGTGCGGGACAGGAAGTCAAGCACAGAAACAAAATAAAACTTTTAAAGCAACAAGTAGGATTTAAAGTGTGACGTCTGTGCTTGGAGGCTTACAAATATTCATGTTAACAGACTAGCTAGCGTTTGCTAACACTGGGAATGTAGCAGCCAAATGGGGGTTTACCATGAAATCATGCATAGATTTGCTACCAAAACTTGGAGGCTTGCAAATATTCATGTTCTCAGACTAGCTAGTGTTTGCTAACACTAGCAGCTAAAGTGGGGTTTACGGCTAACTTACAATATGCAATACCTAGGTTGCTGAGCTGAAAACTGATAAATATAAGGTGGCATGTACAATAAATTACAAGAATCTGGAAAACATAACTAATGCTATAAATCTGGTTTATCATTGAATCATGCATAGATTTGCTACCAAACTTGGAGGCTTGCAAATATTCATGTTAACAGACTGTTCTCAGACTAGCTAGTGTTTGCTAACACTAGCAGCTAAAGTGGGGTTTACGGCTAGCTTAATGCAAACCAATGTTGCTGATAGCTACATTTAGATTTTGGTTAAACCATATGGTACCAATCCCATGCATGACATATCTCAATTGTATTAAGGTAAAATAACAACTGGTAAATATAAGGTAGCATGCACAATAAATGACAAGAAGAAAAATAAATAAATATTTAAAATACAAAATGTGAATGTAATTTCAGCAGCACCACAACCTTACTGCATAATAGTTGTCTTCTCTGATGCCATCACTAGGCTGATTTAAGAATTGAATTTATGCTGCTATATTTAACAGTGAGTTCATTTCATTCAGGTGTGAGGATGGTGGATCAGGAAAGACAGGGGAAGGCAGCAGGTAGGTCTACCATTAGGTGGAAGTGTAGGGGGAGCCACTTGATACCAACTGATTCATTTCTTAATATTATTGATATGGAAAAACTAATGAAAAATCTTTTACATAATGTTTGTTTGACAATATGTCTTAGTGGAGAAGAACACAGGCAAGGAGTGAATGAGACAGACATGAGGTCGGCGATAGCATCAGGTAGAGATGAGACCAGTGATGACATCAGGTAGAGATGAGACCAGTGATGACATCAGGTAGAGATGAGACCAGTGATGACATCAGGTAGAGATGAGACCAGTGATGACATCACGTAGGAGTTCTATTAGACCACACACAACTAAATGTCCAGTATGGTTTGAAGTTCTGTTGACCAACCTATTCACTATGTCCTTTTTGGGGGAAGAAATATAGCAGACAGAGATGGAAAGCCACTCACCACTCAAATCACATCAACCAGGGGTGATGATTAGGTTTTCAATTGTCACAATTTGGTTGCCAGGGCAACCGGGCAACTGTGAACGTCACTGATATACTTTAAAATAAACCTTTATTATTTAAAGCCCATACATGATGATGTCCGGCCAGCCGGCACATTCACATGCCCCCTCCCCCCCCCCCCCCCCCCCACCATCAACGGTGGCAGCCTGCTGCCGATTGGCTGGAATAGTGTTTTTGTGGCTTGTGCACTATTTTCTGTTCTGCATTTACACAGCCAGGGCTGTGTAGGAACACCAGGGATTTTTTTTTTCAGCCCACACAGAAAATAGAGAGCTAGGTGACCGTGAGGAGATATTCGCTGAATTTGACAAAAAAGTGTATTGGATTAACATCGCTTACTATACCTTTAAGAATATATCAAGGGTTAAAGGACTTATGTCTCAGCAGGATTTGGAAAAACTTGTCCATGCATTTATCTTTATCAGACTTGGCTACTGTGACGGTGTCTTTACAGGTCTCCCTAAAAAAATCAATTAGACAGCTGCAGCTGATTCAGAACGCTGCTGCTTGAGTCCTCACTGAGACTAACAAAGTGGATCAGATCAGATCAGACCTCTCTGGGTCAGGTCTGCTTTCTGTTCCCAGAGTCAGAACTAAACATGGAGGAGCAGGGTTCAGTTTCTATGCTCCACATATCTGGAACAGTCTCCCAGAAAACTGCAGGTCAGCTGCAACTCTTTCTTTTAAATCAAGGCTGAAGACTTTCTGCCTTTTTAAAGTAATTGTTCCTTTCTGACACTGCACTGTAACTTTTATTTGTGTGTCTTATGCCTGTCTTATTCTATTTGAGCACTTTTTACATTCTCTTTAATGAATTGTTTTTCACTGCTCTTTAATGTTTTATGTAAAGCACTTGTTGCTGAAATGTGCAATATCAATAAAGTTCCCTTGGTGAGATGGACTAGATACTTAATGTTTCTGTCAGATGGAGTGGGATGAGCTCTTCACACAGAATTATTATTTATTATTGAATACATATGACAGAAATGAATGTGGGATTTGAACCCCCACTCTTCAGAATGTGAAGCAGTTTCTCTACCAGGTGAGCTGAGAACCTGTGAGGTGAACAAACTCTCACAGACACTATCAGTGTTTCAACAGGTTTCAGCGTGAACAGGTTTTAGTCTGTAAACTTTGTTTAACTAAACAGGAATTTCCACAGTGTGGGATTAATAAAGTCTTATCATATCTTATCTTATTTTGTTTGTCTGCAGGCTGATGAAGGTAAAGTGTCGGCAGCTTCAGTCTGATCTGTTTTGTCTCTCTGGTTCTTTGTATTAACCAGCGCTGAAGATGGACCAGTGGTTAAAGGAGAATTCTGGTCGATTTCAACCCGTAGCTCTGTTGTTTGTAAATTTGGAGTGCTGTCAATAGCGAGAAAAACAAAAAAAAGCCGTGTTATCCTCCTTCTAGCGTTAGCACCTAGGAGGCTGAAACCGGGAAAGTTTTAAACGTGCTTTTAGCCTCTTAACATGTTCGAAATGTCATTGAATCATGAATCTGACTGCAGTAGATGTGAAAGAAATGCATAAGAGTCGTGCTAATTCAGCTCTGTTTAGTTCCGGTGTTGAGACTGTAAGACGAGTGCTTAGGGACCGTCTATAAACTACAACACCGAAAAGCGATACAAAAAATATTTTCAAAAATAGGCATATGCTTATTTTTTAAAAGTAAGTGCTGTAGTACAACTAGCAGGAGACAAGTTATAATTGAGGTAAGTTTGGACACACATACCTTATTTAGTCATTAAATTAATACATTTTTATTGTATCTCTTTTCGGTATTGTAGTTTGTAGACGGTCCCTAAGTCTTGCCGTCTCAACGCTGGAACTAATCAATTACAATTAATGAATTAGCACAAATTGTATGCATTTCTTTGGAGGCATGAGTGCTTACTTTGTTAATTACTTCGGGACGTTCTTACTTGAATAAACAAACTAAGTTCTGTACTGAATAATGATTTACATATGAGAGGTAAAATCGTTACATTTCCAATGGAAGTTCTGTCTTGGAATCTTTGATAAATAAAGACAATATGCTCTGTACGGAATAAAGTATTGATGAGAGTTAAATCCTCAGATTTTATTCTTTATTCGTAGACTTTACAATATTCAAATAACATAAGAAAAACTGGTCAGAACTGGGAGTCTTCTGCAGTCGGTGATGAAGGGTCACATAAAGACAGTGTTTCAATTTAAGGAGTCACAAGCCAAAAAGGTTGGAAATCACTGATGTAGAACCATAGAAATAAAACAGATAGAAATGCCATTGAACAGTCTGCCGTGGTACACAACAAAACGGCGGATGATTGTTAGTTGTCATGGTGACAATACACGTCAGTGGGGCCATAATCTGGGTCGCAGCTCGCTGGGAGGAGAGAGGCCCGACGCAGCTCGGTAGACATTCTCGGAGCTGCAGGGAGTGAGGAGGAACAGTTAGACCTAGCAGTAACGGGTCAGCAGACCCAGCCCTGCTCATTCTCTGTAATCAATGCAGCTTGAAAGCACGGCGGAACTAGCAAGCCAGCCAGGCATAAACTTGCTAACTCCGCCGTACCCCCTCGCCACATTGTTCACAGAAAACGAGCCGAACAAAGCTGTCACTCATGTGGGGATAGCAATGTGCCTTGTATGGCTGAAGCATGAAGTTAATGTGCCTCATTTTGTGGCTCCCTCTCTGCCTCGTAATGTTACTGCTCCATTGCTCGTTTGTCCGTTCCTGCTTAACCTCTCCTCCGCGACTTTCTCAGCTTTTACGTAAGTTTATACGTTACCATGGCAATGGCACACATAAAAATGGCTGCCTCTCTGACCATTCTGCTACATTGATTTGAATGGAAATGGCCTTTCTATCCATGTGTTGAACACTGCAAGCATATCTATCATGGGAATGCATTCTATACTCAACTCTTTAATGCCATCAGTAGGTCAGATTCAGTCTGACCAGTCAGCATGGTTTCTGCGCTGCTAAGAAAGCTGAACACAGATGACTTTTACTTGGCGAGGAAACAAAATGAAGCTGGACTTGTTGGCCAAGATGCAACAGCAGGGTGCAAACTCAGCCTAGCTGAGCTTTAAGATCAGATACAAGCCAGAAATGGCATTTCTTACTGTGGATCAATTATGTGATAACATGATGTTCCTTGTGTAATGGCAGAGTTTTACATTATCAGGCCTAGCTAATTAGGTATTTCATTTAATTCCTAATTGGATTTAATGTGGCCTTTTTTTTTTCAAATAGCCACTGCAAGTCTGAGTGGACATTTGAAGGGTCTGCCTCTTGGGTATAAGTTTGTGAATGAATGTTTCAGCCTACATAAGTTGTAGAAACCTTGAGGCTTATGTTTGTCAGCCAATCAGCAGATTCATGAGTTAATTTGGTTTCTGAACTAAGAAGTTTCACAAAATGGCCATTTGCCCAAGGCTTACCAAGGGACATGGACAAATCTTTTCTTGGTGGTCCAAGAGTTCCTTGAATGGATCCTAAAACATTTCCATTGACATGAGAATCTGTTTAATTTCAATATTATTTCATTTACGAGTAGTTTTCCAATTGTGTAAAGATGACAATAAAGACAACAGAAACTGTTCGATGGACTTTTTTGATGTGATATAGATTATTCAATATATTTTTGAAATTAGTTTACCATTGGTTTAAATTTGATATGGTTCACTTGTTAGCAATGCTTATTTAAAAAAAATACAGAGCAGTATACAGAGTTGAATTTGTTGGCCACCTTATGAATGTTAGGCACTCTCTTTTAGCTCCATTCTGGTCTCCACCAACTCCTGAGAAAATATACCTGGCTTTTCAGCTGCTACATACTCCACCTAAGTCCTCCAACCCATATGACCACACTCGTTTGTTTCCTCTAATACGACCCACAGGAGCGACAAAAACCTAACCAAAACTACTTGGTTAGGTTTAGGAAAAGAGTAAGAATGTGAGGTAGAACATCACAAACTTAATGTAGTTGCATACGTAACTTAACTTAAAAGTTAAAATTATATATGCAAGTTAACATAACTCAACATTGACTTTTAGTTCAGCAGCGGACTCCTCGGTGTAAGTCCTTTGTTTGTTTGACTGACCCATCCATCCACCCCAACCTCCTCCATAGGTGCTCGGACTTTTCTTACTTTTTTACGTCACCTTACTTCCTCTTTTGCTCCCATCATAATTACTACGGCCACTAGAGGTTGCAGCTACTATGAATATGGGTCGTAATAAGCTGCCTGTACAAATGACCTATGTGGATGTTTTTGGGGGAGGACAGTCTGCTCCACTATCAACTTACTAACTTTGTCTCTCTGCTGTTTGGTGCTGAGCAGGTAGTGTGCAGTCAATTTATTAGCTTTTTTTTTTCAGAAAACGGCTGCCTGCTGCATCTAGAAACAACGCTGATGAAAAGATGAGAGTGAGCCAAACAGTAAAGTTTCGCGCCAGAAAACCAACACAATGAGCTAAAATAGGCTGAAATGCTTCACAGGGCTGAGGAGAAATGCATATTTGGCAGATAACTCTCTGTGGGTTTGTTATTATGAGCAACCCACGTAGGCATTCCATTCATTGTTAATATACAAAGATTGATTATAGCATGGGTGGATGGATGGATATTACAGCTTTAAGAAATAATGGTATCTTGGCCACTTTAACTGCTACACAGCAACCCGGACTTTGACAAGTGGCAGAAAATGGATGGATGCAGGGTGACTACGTGTCTTGAGAAAGGTCCTTTTGAACGAAAATGTCGACCAATAAACCAATGCAGAGGGAATGAAAGTGTTTGCAGGAATTTTATTTTTTCTTTGGAAATGGATACATGGACTTACCATCATATAATTTGCAGTTCTGCAGGCATGTGCAATGTTTTGCATATCTGTGTCTGGACAAATGATGGGGGTGATACACATATAGTGGAGAGCTGAAATGCTGAGGATGTTTGCCTTGACGGGGAGTGACGCTCTACTCTTACAGCCTGCAGTAAGAACCCCTCGAGTCTGGGAAACCCAACACTAAATCCGATTACCTGCTCTGTTTGTGTTTCTATATTGGAAATCACATTAGTGCCAGTAAGCGTCTTTTACATGGGATAAATGGCATGAAACTGAAAGATCCTCTCATATTTTATTATCTCTTCTAAGAGACTAACATTGTTTGATATTGATATTACTTCAGGTCAGATGATATTGATATTACTTCAGGTCATGTTTTCTGTGAGGTGGTTGGTTGCCTATTTTGTAGGATGAATTGTTGTGCATTGGTCATACCCATTCTTGAGAATGTGTTGCCTGGTGAATGTAAGTCACTCTCTTTTAGCTCTGTTCTGGTCTCCACCAACTCCTGAAAGATCCTCTTACATTTGATCAACTCTTCCGAGAGACTAACATTGTTTGAAATTACTTCAGGTAGCTGGTTAAGTTTTCTGTGAGGTGAAATCAGTAGTAGCTTATTTTGGCTTTTTTATGTCATTATTATTTACAGTATTTTAATTTGATCATACTTTCAACAAACAAAAAACTGCTCTCTTGGCTCTCATAAAGACTTACTTCAGCAGCAGGCTGGCAGTGGCTGAAAGAGTTAATGAATAGAGCTAATAAAATGAACGAATAGAGCTGTGGTAATGACTATTGATAAGCCATATACAGTATAGTGTGGCTTGTCAAGGCCTGCTGGCTTTCAGGGCCCTTCACTAAGCAGTTTTACCATTACATAAGGAATGACTTGCAAATTAATCTCCCAAAGCAGACTTCAATCACCAAATTGGCTCTGTGCAGGGAGCCGGGATGGCATGACTGCCTCCTGCTGGCATAAGCCACAGCCTGCTGGCATAAGCCACAGCCTGTCAGAACACACAATACAAAGTGCTGCATGTGGACTGATGATTTTCTGTAAGTAAAAGCAAGGGGTTGCACCTTTAAAATCATTGCCTCAGCTGTAAACCATTTATCTGGGCATGACTTCTGTTCTTCCTTCATGCATGTTAGATTAACAATCTTTATTTTTAAAAGCATTCATCACTATATTCTTACATTAAGAACTGTTTGGTGTTTTATTTTGTAGTATTTCTGTAATAAATCACATCGGCTGCAATGATCGAGGGAAAATGGCAAAACACAAAAACAAAAGGTTGGTTGGTTGATTAAGGTTGCTATGGAGATGTTTTTACTTTCTTAGGCTGCCCAAGGATTTGTCTAAGTGACAGAGAATTGCAGGGTAGCATTGACGACACGTTAACAATAGTAATTCATCACTACATACAGTACATAGTTACAGCAGAAATGCAGTGTGGAGATTTCATTTGTTATATAATCAGGATTGACTGAAGTCAGCACAGATAAAAAGGAATAGAAATCTGTGTGTGTGTATGTGTGTGTGTGTGTGTGTGTGTGTGTCACAAACCATCAGCTATTCATTTTCTTCTTTTGTTTTTTATTTCAGGTGGAACTCACTGCATCATGCTGTGAGGTTATGCTGATTTATCATATAAGCAATGCAAATGAGATTGATTTAGACCTTACCTCACACAGTAGTTTGATGCACTACTCAAAACTGCCATAACAAAGTTCCCTTAAATATGCCCCTTCTGAGAAACAATACCAAAAATAGAAGGTCTGAAGGTAGCAGCTATTATCTATAAATGCTTCAGCAGCATTATAAGAGCCAGAATGAAGTGGCTGAGTGACAAGAGGGAGTACTTACCATGCACCTAGTAATGGATAACCCTGCAACTTAGTGTGTTATGTGGGCAGCTGTTCTCTCCCCATTCTGTGTCCCTTTCCTCCCTTGTTTTGTCCCCACTTTGTCGGTGGTGTCTGTATGTGTGTGTGTGTGTGTGTGTGTGTGTGTGTGTGTGTGTCCACTGTGTTTGTGGTGTCTACCAGTGTGTATGTACTGAACTTTCATTAAAATCACTTTTTGTTTATCTACACTCTGAGTCCGTGGTTGTTTTCTCTGTGTGCTGGGTTTGAACCATAGCCTAACAGAACGATCTGGCCATGGACCCAACAGAGAAACAATATGAGGCGAACGAGGAAAGTTTCGAGCTATGGATAGCGAGCTATGGATAGTGAGCTATCCAGGCTCAAGGAACTTTGCTGGGACAACATGACCAATTGATCCGGACGTTATTGGAAAACAACCACCAACTGCTTAATCAGGTGACTCAGCTAACCGCTGAAGTTTCAAAGTTGTCTGTCGTCAGTTCTCCATCTCTCTCTGATCCCCAGTTTGTCGCACCCCAATTGGTTACCTCGGACATGGCGCAGGCTTTGCTCCATCGAGAACCCCCTGTCACGACAAGGCAGTCACATGATCTCATGGCATGAAGTCACACGACTGTCTATATCCTGGACAGAGAGGATAGGTGGTTTGAAAGAGGCGTCAAGGAAGCCATATTTGTTAAAGTGGAGCGACCCTCTTTAAATAGGGGAGGTGGGCTGAGACATAATTTGTCTTCAGCCTACAACATGGTTCTGAAAACCATTCCCAGGTGCTTTACAGACACACCATCCTGCTCTCTCCATCTTCTCTGGCAAACACAAATGGACTACATCTTAGCAGTCATGTGACTTCATGCCATGAGATCATATGACTGCCTTGTGTATTAAGGCCAGAGTTACCTCTTGTGCACACTAAACAACTGATGAAGGTGTTTGGATGAACACTGACACGTCATGTATTTTATATTTTTTTTAATCCAGTGTTTTTAAATTAACATTTTTTGAACACTTAGTAATATTATTTTTATTATTTTAAAATTATTTTATTATTTATTATTATTTTTTCGGCAAAAATGCTTCTATAAGAGCTGTGAGAGTCAACCAAAACAGTAAAGTTGCGGGCTGGAAAAACAAAACAGTGTGCTGAACGACACTAAAAAACTTTGTAGAGCTAAAGAGAACTGCAGAGTTGATAATTCTGTATTTGTCACTACGAGCAACATCTTTCACCTTTGATCCTTTGTTATTTTTAAAAATATGGATTATAGCTGCTTTAAATATCCAGGTAACACTTAGTGATAAACTAAATCACAAAAAAATCCAACAGTGCATATGAATATGTTTGCAGTGCAACACAATCTGTTAAAGGCAGTGGAAACTGTGTAAAGTGACTGTGGTCAGTAATCCTGGAGCCTCTCTCCTCTTTGAAGTCTTCCCACAAAATGCCCCTGAGCAGCTTGAAATAGAATAACTTCTGCTAGAATGCAAAGCATCAGTCTTTCTACATACTTTAGACAAGCAATGAGTTCAAAGACTTAAAATCAACCAAAATAATATTACGCTTTCTTTGCCTTAGGAACTGATTATGCTCTGTATGCACTCCCTGCATTTCTTCTACACATTGCTGTGCTACAGCCTGCACTGCAAACTCATACAGCACTATGTCACGTTATGTAATTAAACCCTAGGTTCACATTGGCTGAAGAGAAGAAAATTAAGCTCTTGTTAAATGTGTGAATGAAATATTAATTAGAGAAAAATGTGAGGGTTGTCTGTACAACCCTATCCCACTCTGAGAAAGTGTGTCCAATCTTTTGACTGGTACTGCACAGTATATAACAAAGTAAAAAAAAAAAAACTGCTCAAGACTTGAGCTTTAATTCAAGTAGCTGATAGGATTCTGTGTCTATGGGAAGTCTAAATAAATCAATGCACAGAGAGACTGGCGATCAATTAGGCCCCAAACATGGATCCTGAGGGACACCGGTTCTCTGCTGGATCTCTAAGCAGCTGAGCGCTCTGATTAAAATGTGACAGATTTAGAGTATGCCCACACTCAGCCTGATTAATGACTCACAAACACACACATGCACAAGCGTGGAAAGATGCCCTCCACTGAATCAATAAAAGCATTTAAAGAGATCTGCATTTGGTTTTGGTAGGGACGGGTGAAATATACTCTCACTATACTGTAGTTTTATACAGTACATCCCTTAAATGTATTTATCGTATGAATGTAATTTCCCCTTGCAGGATCAATAAAGTAGGTCTTAATCCTATTTTATGGGTACAATAGGATATAACAGTGAATTTAGATCCAACCTGATATTGCTTATTTCTCTGTGCTATAGAACTCTAGGTGCCTTTAAGGAAATATAAAGAGCATAGTGTTGCACTGGGGGACATATCCTTTCATTATGATAAATATGGCCAATGTTGTTTATTCCGAAACAGCTCAGCATTTTTATTCTCTGGAGAGTAGAGAGTCCTCTGGAGAGGTCTTTAATTGGATTTGCTGATAAGAATAAAATGATAATCTAGCACCGTGGATTGAGCTCTGCATTCTGACTTGGCCACTTCAGGACTTAAACAGCTGCTGTTCTGAAGCAAATCCTGCGATGCTTTGGCTTCATGTTCGAGGTCATTGATGGAGAATCAATCTACTCAAAGTGGCAGTTCTCTTGCAGACTGCAGCAGGTTTTCCTTTCTATCTTGCAGTATTCACTTCCCCTCTACCAAGACAAGCCTTTCATCAGTGGTGGAAGAAGTATTCACATTGTTTACTTAAGTAAAAGTACTAATACCACACTGTAAAAATACTCTGTTACAAGTAAAACACCTGCATTGAAAATATTACTTAAGTGAAAGTATGTAAGTATCATCAGGAAAATGTACTCAAAGTATCAAAAGGAAAAGTGCTCAATGCAGAAAAATCCTCACATTTTTAACATTGTATTTTATAAACTACACGTTTTTTGTGTGCAAAAATCCTAATTTGTAAAGTAACTAGTAACTAAAAATGTCAGATTAATGTAGTGGAGTAAAAAGTACAATATTTCTCTCTGAAATTTAGTAGAGTAGAAGTAGAAAGTTAGCCTGGCTCTGCCTTCCACGTATTTCCCTTCAGTTTTCATTTTCCGTCTGGGTTTGCGGTATATTTTTGGGTTTTCTCCGGCCAAATATTTGGCGGTCCAGTCAGCGAACAGAGGGAGTGGCTGAGAATGATGATGTTGAGGACGTGCGCTAGAAAGATGTGAGCGAAGCCATTCGGTCCGTTGTGGCAGCAACGCTCCCGAATATCCAGAAGTTAAAGCCCGAGCAAGAACAATATTTGCTGAGTTGTGTTGGTGGCCATGAAGTTGTGGCCCTCCTCCCCACGGGGTTCGGGAAAAGTTAGAGTTGGCTAAGGCTAACGCTAGCGATGCTAATGCTAAATATAAGTCGATAGTTGTCGGTCTCCCCTCTTGTTGCACATGCGCATGACATACGCCACGACCAAACGTTAGCGATTGGTTATGGCAGATCCAGAGTGGCTCTGGGCAGATCCGATAGTTTTAAACTAGGACCAGGCTAGTAGAAAGTGACATGAAAAGAAAAAAACTCAAGGGACCGTTCGGAATTTATGGAATGGACCACCGGAGGAAAATAGGGGAGGGTCATGTCTTTTTATTTTTTGTTGAGGGGAGGGTCATCCAACATTTTTTAGTCTGGGTGGGGGGGTCACCCAACTTTTGTATTCATGAAAAGAGCAAAATTTCAAAGTGGCTTGTTTGGTGCATATTTATCCATGTAGCTCTCAGTCTCGGCCCCCTAGCAAATGGGTCTGACCGCATACGCAGAGTTTGCTGGGGGGCAGGAGGAGCACTGCCCCCCTGGTGGCTCAAACGGGTAATTGCATTGTTTAAAAAATGAGTGGAATAATTACATCTGGCATGACCAGATATTTTATAAATATCTTAAATAACACAAAACAACTAAATGGTGGTAGGTAATACATCAGATTTCCTACACTGCTTTAGTAAAAAAATATTACCTGGCTGACGATGGGAGCAGCAGGATGCAAAAAACGAAACTTACTGTTGCAGTAGTCTGGACATCTTGCCATGGCAACCTTGCAATAAAGGTTTCCTAAATGCCATGTATATAAATGTGTCAGCTTACTAATTGATTGCGGGTTTTGTGTAGATTTGGATTTGTATACGTTTATTCCACTTTGTTTAAACGGCGAAGTGGAGAGGCCTCGTTCACCTGTTTGAAGCTGGCTGGTGAATTTGACGCTCATATAGGCCTTGCTGGATACACCGTATCATTTACCTTTTTGTGGATCTACTGATCGCTGTGGATTAGTTTTTTTCCGTGTCATTGGATTACGGCAAAATAAGGATTTTTTTTGTCTTAACGTTTTATGGTGAGTTTGGAGAGGCATATCAACAGACTGTAGATCGAACACAGATTTTTCACCATTACATTTTAGTTGAATTTAAGCGTTCCAAAACAGTCGTGCCGCGATTGGATTTCATAAGGGCAGATTGTTAAATTGTTACAATGTAATTTAAAATCTGCTTTAAATATAAACATATGTGTTTTGGAATATAATGTTCAGCTTCGGCACCTTTACCTATGTGCTAAAATATACAATGACGAAGCCTAGTGACAAGTCCATAGCAACCAGTGTTGAATTGTTATTTCCCATTATCATTTGCTGAATGGTCTCAATGTTTTATTGTGTTATTTCATGTGAATACTAGTTTACTAGAGGAGGAACTTAGTATTTGAAGTAATGCAGTAATGCATGAAGTGTGCATTTAGTTTCCATGCTTATTATGTTTCCACAACAATATTAGTGAGTAAATCAACTGAAATGGCCACCACACCATAACAGAGGAGTGTGATGTGTAAGATGAGAATGCAGAGGTTAACGCCTGTACGTCAGGGCTCTAAAAATCAAATGGCATCTGTACTTCTTTGCTAAGTGCAAATTTGCACGCATGGGGAGGGTCATGCCTCTTTTTCAAATCATATTGGAGGGTCATAGGAAAATTATTACTGACGGGGGGAGGGTCAAGTCTTTTTAGGTTAGAGGCCACAAAACCCCTCCGGTGGCCCCTTAATTAAATAACGAACAGTCCCTAAATTACAAATACCTCAAATTTATGCTTAAGCACATTTCACCGCTGCTTTCCAAGGCGTGCTGCTGCATAGATTCCCCACTTCATCACACTGTTATCATCATCATCATCATCATCATCATCACTATCATCATCACTACCTTAAACGCCATAGGGTAAAAGCCATGCTGTTTCCTTCTTCTTTGTGTCCGAATATTCTACATGCCTTCTGACACCTGGCCAGAAGTCACGTGAGTTCTTTGCAACAGCCTTTAAGCTGCAGCTGATGAAGCACCCAGGCAAAAGTTGTTATGCACAGCATCTCCCTCCTCTTATCGTATCAGCCGTGGAACCCTCTAGCCAGTGCTGCAGTACTCCAAGTTGGTTTTCGTCTCAAGACCACTTTTAAAGGTCTCGTTCTCGTCTCGGAATCGACAGCATTTTTACTTGGCCTCGTCTCGGTCTCAGATAAAGAGGACTCCAGATTTTATTTCAGGATCGGTCAAGACCACAACTGCTGGGATATCACTAAATTGCCTGTTCATTATCTGAATAATGTGTTGACATCATTACTGTGATTGGATATACAACTTCCTGCTTCAAATGCAACCAATAACTTGGCAAATATTTTAATTAGAAATTTGTTACTGTTAACCCCCTCTCCCCGCTCCCTTAACATGCATTTCACCCCGTTAGTGTTTGTATTTGTTTGCTCATAGAAGACATAGAACATCTACACATAAAATCCACCTCTGCAATCCCTTGTGATTATTTTATCAAGGCATTTGTCATGATACACTTATGGCAATAAAAGTGCAATAAAAGAAGACTTTTAGTTTGTTTTCTGTGGGTTTTTTTTATGGGTATGTTAATCTTTGAGATCAATTTGGAGAGTGCCTATGGTATGTTTCACCTTATATCATCGCATACAGTGTGGGACTGGTCTTGCTCTTGACTTGTTATCACCCTGCCTTGGTCTTAATCTTGACTCGGTCTTAGTCTTGACTCGGTCTCGCCCTGCCTTGGTCTTAGTCTTGACTCGGTATCACCCTGCCTTGGTCTTAGTCTTGACTCGGTCTTGATCCCTCAAAGTCTTGGTCTTGTCTCTGTCTCGATACACTCTGGTCTTGGTGATGACTTGGTCTCGGTTTAGGTGGTCTTAGTCTATATCGCCGACGTTACATTTCCGGGATTGCTCTGTTGTCACTGGAAATTCCATCGGTTGTACCTCATTTTGGCCAGATGTCCATTTCCTTCTGCTTTCTTTGTGTTGGCATTCTAAATTCCAATGGATTTATGAGGACTATGGTTCGCTGCTCCTCAGGTCTCTGCAGGGTTAGGGAGTGCTGTGTGGAGTAGCCAGACCTTCCTCAGCGCTATGGAGGAAGGTCTGGCAATGGGAGACTAACCCCCAATTTCCACCGGCTGCGTAATGGCTGCGTATCTGCTCCGGAACGGCGGCAGAGTCATTAGGTTTCCATTAAAGTCGATGTGTGTATTTCTGCAGAATGGCTGCGTTCTGACTCCGGCACAGCTCCGGCGATCCACAGCCCTCCCGAACAGATGCGCAGAGCTTCTATTTTTGCCGGATGCCGGAGAGCTCTGCAGCAATTCAGCACACGGCAGATAGTGCGGGACAGGAAGTTGAGCACAGAAACAAAATAAACATCCGGTTAATTTTCAAAATAAAATACACCGTGCTCACGGCGGATCATATTTCCCTGCACTACACTTTGAAAACACAGCACAGAGTTCTTTCCCCTCTACTCCTCTGGATGGAAACAAACTGTTGTTGATTTTGTGGTTCTATTCTACGTGAATTCGCAAGATCTTGTGGGTCCTCGTGACTACAGCTGTCAGTCATGGCTGCAGCCATGCCGCAACAAATCTGGACCTAGTGGGTATTGACGGACGGCAAAGCACGCAGCTGACACGCAGCGGAGCCGGTCGGCAGATGTTCTGCATTCAGTGGAAATCCGGAGTAAGGTGGTCTTGACTACATCACCGCCTCTAGCTTCGTCACAGTGATCAGACATCTTGGTGGCCTCCTTCACTAGTGCCCTTCTCTCACATGTGATGGACCACCTGCACTGGGAAGATTCCTTTTTAAAATTTGTATAGACCTTACTGTTCTTATATCTTTCCCCATCACCTTACAGGCATGCCAATGATTTGTTTGGAATGTCTCTTTGTCTTTATGATTTGCTGCGCCAGGGATGATTGAATTCTAAAAATCCTAAATATATCCTTTGTGATTCACAGAACTAAAAGAAGTCCAAGGGAGGGTGAATACCTTTTAAAGACATGTAGTCAGTTTGTGTGGGGGATGCCTGCATGCAGATGTCCAGAAACAGCAATATGAACCTCTGACTAATTTTGTGGGCTATTGTAGGCTATATAAGGGTTAAAAAATAAACATTTAATGTGTTTGTTATTAAATATATGTGCAGACTGTGCAGAGTATTTGTTCATATGTCGTTATTCAACGGGGAATGTAGATATTTCATTATTGTGCTTGAATTTAATCAGTGGTGGAAGTAGTATCCATATCCTTTACTTAAGTAAAAGTACTAATGCCACAGTGTAAATACTCTGTTACAAGTCAAAGTCCTACTTTGAAAATGTTATTTAAGTAAAAGCATCAGGAAATGTCGGCTACTTAAAGTAGCTTTTTAAAAGTAAAATTACTCGATGCAGAAAAATCCTCACATTTTAGAAACTGGAAACAATCCAAACAGTTCTGTTTTTAATGGTCTAATCATTTTAGCTGTTAATTAATAATAAAACATCATATTTTATAAACTACATGTGTTTTGTGTGCAAACATCTTAATCTGTAAAGTAACTAATAACAAAAGCTGTCAGATCAATGTAGTGGAGTAAAAAGTACAATATTTCGCTCTGAAATGTAACAGGGTAGATGTAGAAAGTGGCATGAAATGAAAAGCCTAACGTACGTCAAATTTGTACTAGGACAGTACTTGAGTAAATGTACTTAGTTACATTTCACCACTGCTTATATCCCTCTGACAACACAAACGGGAAACAAGCCAAACACATGGCAGTTTATTGAAATATAAATCCCGGTCTACATTGTAGAGCTATGAGCTAGAGACAAGGAGCCCTGTGCCGATTGGTCTGATGGGAGTGTGGAGCGGAGAGCGCCGCTATAAAAGCAGAGTGAGAGCAGAGCGGCTCGAAGAGAGAGAAGACTGTAGCCTTCCTTCAGTCACAGCACAGAGATACACACAGCGCAGCCATGAGTGAGGTATGTGCTTCTTTGTACTCTGCTTCATGTTCTCCTTCAGCAACTCTGATTTTTCAGCACTTTCTTCTTAACGTCGCGCTTTGTTCAACAACCTGAACTTCTGATAACTAAATCTTTGATTTTGTCTACCTGTATAGAGTCGTGAAATGTAATGTTGCCTGCTTAAACGAGTTACAGTTTATTGAATAATAATAATAATTGTTATCATATTTTCTGCAAAATTTAACATTTAACAGTTACCCACTGTGCAGCCTACTCCTTCTGTGTTTCTGTGATGGTGACTGATGTGCAGTTGCACTGCTGACTGGCCAACATACTGTACATTAAGGACTGTGGGAGGCAGTAAATATGAGTGCTTCAAGTCCATGATAATATGAAATACAAACTACATCCCTGTTGGTAAATATGGTTTAACGTAGCTTTAAGTCTGACATTTCAAACTAAAGCTCAATCCAGCATGAACACACGCCCGATGAAGCAGAGACGGTATTGACCTACACGGTTATTCTAAGCATCATATGACAAAATCCAATATCACAATATTTTTGACCAAATACTTCAATGTCGATATTGCGCCAATATTGTAGGGCTGACTATTGGTGCTTTCACAAAATAATAACACAATCAGAGTTTTGATAAATAATCACCAATAATGGGGATACAATGACCAAGTGGGAAAAGGCAAACAATAGAACAGCTAGAACAGTCTGGTAAGTTCAAAAAATGCCATCACTTTACTGTAATGCAGCCTTTAAAAACAGGAAAAGACAACACTTACGATATGAAAGATTCAAAACGATATCTAGCCTCACATAGGCTATCGATGCTGATATAATATGGATATACTGCCCAGCCCTATCCCAGAGAATAAAACCTTCTCACAGTGTGCATGGGGGGAGCGCTGGCTCCAATAAGACCTTATCACAAGTCACACCAAGGAACTAGACTGACGGAAAGCACACAATTCATCTGTATACCTTTATCTTGCTGTACATGTTGGATTGTGTCTAGTGTCACATTGCCAGACCTATCTGCACAGCTCCGTGGAGTAAGGTCTGGCTACCACAGATACATTGTGGGATAGGAGAAAAAAATCTGGGTGTTTGCATTTCTTTAAACCAATCACAATCATTTTGGGCGACGCTAAGTTCTGGACGCAGCGACAGTGGCTTTATAGAATAGTCCGAGAAGGAATTTGTTCTGGTGGAACATTTGCACCCCGCAAAAAAGAAAACGCCACATACAATATTAAATGAAGTTAACTTTTCACAAAATACAGTAACGTGAGCTATTTAAATTAGCTGGATACATGGTTAAACCTCATTTGTTCTTACCAGTGTATCGCCGTGTGTCACATATTCTTTGTAAATCTTTACAATCATTCGCAGAAAGAACCAAGCCGGCCTGTCTTGTTGCACGATCCAACTTTTCTTCAAAACATGCCATTTTCAGCGCGTAGCTCGCTAGCTGGAAGGTTGTTGTTGTTGTTGTTTCACAAAGAGAACAGAGTTTGAGACAGCAACACACAGAGAGCAGAAGGTGAGGGACGCGGCGGATGTCAAGTAATTATTCTGGCCATGCACTTCTGTTGATCCAGACTAGATGGTGTCCAGTCCTGGTAGCATGTACTGTATTCCTCAGTTAAAAGAAGTTGTAATTGTTTATTTGTGTGTAAACTGCTATGAACACCAGCTGCCACTTCAATCCTTATGAATCCTTTAGTGCAGACTTTTTGTACACTGTCACACACGCACAATACTGTCATGTTGCTGACTTCTCCCCTCCCCTCTGGTGTACTGCTGTACAGAGTGGATCTTATAAATAAGACATTACACACAGCAAAACTCAGGGAATTCAGTTGCATCTCATGTCGGTGATGGATTCAAATGCCTTTACTGTAATTGAACCAAGACGAGAGGACGTTGCTCTGAATGAATAATTAAATAAAAAATCAATGGCAAGCTCCGTCTGCCTCCACACTGCACTGCTCTGGCTTACCTTTATTCTGCTCAGACTCACACAACGTTTTTATGGTTCCTTTGTGCTCATCAGGATACATTCTTATTATATCATGATGACGTTCCCCTGTCCAGGTTGGAGCATTTTCTAGACAGAAGAGAGAACTCTTGCTTAATTACCACTCCCTGCCTGTATTCAAAGCCTGAGGGATTATTTAGTCTCTTTGTCATATACATTGGATTTATGTAGTGCTTTTCAACGTACTCAAAGACACTTTACATAGGACACAAATAAAAACAAGTATTAAACATTTTAATAAAGACAATAAGAGTAAAATTGCAAGATAGATGTGTGTGTGACAGTGTGTTTTAGGTTAAATATTGGATAGCTTTACCTCTTTGAAACCATGTAAAAATATTAATAAATAATATAAATAATAAATCTAGTGGGTATCAGTCTTTTGGTGGAACTGCTAATAACTCATAGAAATGTAACAAAGTGGCCCCCAACTAAATGCTGCATTTTTGTAAGGGGCCACAAAGATTAGTGCTGTCCTTGACATAAGAAATTCACTCAAATGATTTTGTCGACTGATCTGTAGTGTCACTACAAAAAATCATGAAAAGATGATAGCATCTTGTTTCTCTTGAACATTGCTAATATCATCTCAGGCAAGTACAGAATGTGTATTATCTATAAAAGCCCACAGCCATGTTTCACTGTAACTGTATTACAACAATCCATTCAACACAAACTGCTTCACAGCCAGGGAGATCAAATACTATAAATCACATAGTTGTATAGTTGCTTTACTACAAATCAATATCATTGCCAAATGAATTGTTTTATTGTGCTGGGATAATGAGGCTGTAACCTCATCCTAGTCTGTGTTGGTACTGCTGCAGCTGATTTTTTTTTTTTTAGCTGTGTCCATAAACATCAAGCGATTTGAAGTTCCTGTGGTGAAAGTAGCTTAAATGGGTGGTCTGTCGCCATGGTGATGAACAATTCTGCATTCTCAGACTGCACTATCTAGCAAATTGTGACAAAATGGAGACTGACATTAACAACACTTTGGAGTTGTGCGATCAAGTTCAGCACAAACAGTCTCACGTAGGCTACGTTTCTGCCGGGGGGGTGACTACACACAACAGTAAGCATGCACAGTCTGCATACAGTAAAGTGGAGAATAAGTTACTTTATTTGACAGAAATCTAAGCATTACCTGTTATTTCTGACAATTTGATAAACAACAATGTATATCATCCTTGAGTAAATAAAACCCCAATTAACAAAACTGGTTTAAAAAAAAAAAGATTCATATTTAAATAAATCACCGGGAGAGTCCGGTACAGGCTGACTCTGGACGATAAAACTGACATTAGCGCTCATATTCAAGTTTAATGTTCTCCTTGTTCAACAGTTGTTTGGTAAGTTGTTCTTAAACCCTTTTAGAGAGAATTTAAATGGCTGTTTTTATTCTCAATTCTCATCATTTTGGCGCTGGTGATTTTCCTTTGGGGCTGGCTGAAACCTCTTTGGGGGGCACCAAAAATTCCTCTATGCAGGAAAAACCCTGCAGAAGTAAGAAGTAAGTGAAGGTTAATTTGAGCTAAGTTGATTCTTAGCAAAAAACCCTTTGTTTTTTCACAAATATGTGCTCATTCACGTGTAATTACTTCCACCAACTAATCACAGTATTCTCGTAAGCGTAGAATCTACCATTCAGAATCATTCAGAATACATTCCAGTACTCGGTCGAGTGACGGCCGCCATGTTGCGCCTCCATTTTTAAAATACATTAGCCAAAGAGGGACATACCTCCGCCTTCCGCGCTTTTCACTCAGTGGCACCGTGACGAATTCCAGGGGGAGATTATTCGCGACTGCCGGAAGATTTGAAAGCCTGTTGAAGATGGAGGATCACACCTATTCTCGAGGACATGTAACGGAGTCGCCAAGGAAGCGAAAAAGAGAAAAAGAGAATTAAAGCGACAATGCGACAGGCAAAGCAACAAGACCAAAGTTAATATTGGAGTGGCTAGAACAGCTGCGTGTAAACGATGGAGATACTCAGAGCTAATTTCGGGTTCGGCCACCGTAGGAGTTAAAACGCTCTCGGAATGGGAAGGGCTAGAAAGTAATATTCAGTTGGTTGTCATATACAATTTCACCGCTAGATGGGAGTAATTCTTACACAATGTAGCTTTAACTAAGTAGTTTTGGTGCCTAAACATAACCAAACTGCGACTGTTTGACAATGTTAACGACGTGTTTAAAACTGCTACTGTTCCTGTCTGGTTTAGATATGAGGACGGAAAGCGTTCTAATGGGTCATATAAAGGGTCGGAATAAACAACCTATATCGTTTGTATGGTTTGGAGGACTAGCGGAAGCCTGAATCTGAGATAAATTGTGTTGTTTTGACTTTTAAATAGCAAACAAGCATCTTTTTCAATCCATGTGATGTGAATATTCCAGTGTAACACAGTGTCATTAGTGCCTGCTGTTGAACTGTTGGCTCGCAGGATGATCTGGAGACTTACTCCTCCTCTTTTTAAGCCTCAGGTTGTTCAACAAAACTTTAATAAGATTGCACTCAGTGGAGAGGCTCCAGCCAACTCTGTGTGTGTGCGTGTGTGTGTGTGTGTGTGTGTGTATTTGTGTGTGCGGTTGCCAAGATATGTCAGTTCCACTTTTCAGATATTCAGGGAACGATAATGATTTCTTCCGTACCCCATTACCAGTTAGTTTCACACCAAAATTATATTTGTCTAGATCACCTGTAAAACAACTAAACTCAGTTAGTTACATTTTTAATCATCGACTCTGTTCTGTCCCTTTTTTGGCCATCAGTGAGAGCACTGGGCTGTGAGGAAGTCACTGTCGGTCAGTCGTAGTCAAATCGCCTTGGTAACATGGTTGGTGAACAGCAGTGCAGCCTGTAGGGGCCACTAGCAGGGCTTTAGGACTCTCATTGAGACTCATTTTTTTAGAGTGGTGACTTTACATTCACTCAGTAAAGTAACTCATTCATCAAAGGCTTGTCATGCATTTGGGTTAAAGCGCCCATATTATGCTCATTTTCAGGTTCATAATTGTATTTTAAGGTTGTACCAGAATAGATTTACACGGTTTAATTAAAAAAAAAACACCATATTTTTGTTGTACTGCACAGCTCTCTCTCACTGCTGCAGATCCTCTTTTCAGCTGGTCTCTGTTTTAGCTACAGAGTGAGACCTCTTTTCTTCTTCTTCTTCTTCTTCTTCTTCTGTACTATCTTTGATTGCACTCACAGATGTGCAGTAGCTCAGATGTAGATCATGTCAGCTAGCTAGCTCCATAGACAGTAAAAGAAAGGCTGTTTCTCCACCTTCAGTCAGTTACAAGGCAGGATTAGCTGGGAGACTTCTAAATGAGGGCGCACATGTAAGTAGTCCTTTTGTAGATTATGGTGAACTTGTGTGTGTTGTAGCAGTATTTTGCTATTGAGAACGAGGTAGCATGCAATCGTTAGCATTAGCTACGAGCTAACGGTTGCGGTTAGCCAACTCGTTTCGGCTTGTGACATCACAAGCCGTGCCGATTTTGAACAGCTCACCCGGAGACTGAAGGCAGGACACATTCAGAAACCGTATCTCCCTCAAAACAGCATGGATGGATTTTTTTCAAAGTTTGTATGCGTGTGGAAGCACCAGAGACACAAAAGAACACCCCAAATCCAAGAAAAAGTGTTTTTTTCATAATATGGGCACTTTAAGAGTCTCATCTTAGATTAGCTGGAAATATTTCCTCAATTTCTTAGTTATCTGCATGAAATCTGTTTGAAAATGTAATTATAGAGGATATCTGCTTTAATACTGCCATAGGCGACCTGTCCTTCAATCAATACATCAACATTAAGTCTCTTGACATTTGGTCTCTTGTGTTCACCTACACCGAACATTAATTACAGTGAAAGGGGTGGCTATGGTGGATACTTGGCAAAGCCATTTGTTTCATCATCCAAAGTGGACCAGAGCTCTTTTTTTTTTTTAATTAATGAGATAAGAGTGTTAAAAGTTGCTGATCATGGTAAAATAAATGGACAGCAAGCTGAGATGGGGAAACGTGGTCGGAAATGGATTTCTTTAAAACTCCCTTTTGTTGACTTTAAGGAACACGCCGACTTATTGGGACTTTAGCTTATTCCCCGTATCCCCCAGAGTTAGATAAGTCCATACATACCCTTCTCATCTCCGTGCGTGTTGTAACTCTGTCCGGCGGTTCCACCGGTAGCTTAGCCTAGCACAGATCCTGAAGGTAATCAGTTCTAACTAGCCTACTGCTCCCAATAAGTGACAACATAACGCCAACATGTTCCTATTTACATGTTGTGATTTGTATAGTCACAGCGTGTACAAATGACAAGGTCACATGAGACACAGCCATCTTCTAACCGTATATAAACTGGGAACTATATTCTCAGAAAGGCGAAGCATTGCTGATCTGCTCGGGGCTTCTCAGGTGCTGCAAAGCAAATCACTCCGCCCAAGTAGCAGAAGTAGCAGTGCTTCGCCTTTCTGAGAATATAGTTCCCAGTATGTATACGGTTAGAAGATGGATGTGTCTCATGTGACCTTGTTATTTGTACACGCTGTGACTATACAAATCACAACATGTAAATGGATACTGTGAATAAGCTAAAGTCCCAATAAGTCGGCGTGTTCCTTTAAGACTGATGAAGTGATTGCGATCCGGACAAAAGTGGTGATTAGAAAGAAAAAGCCTCTGGCAACTCTGGAGCAAATATTCAAATATCAAATAAGGGTGTTGATTTAATGTGAATCTTTTCTCACTTGTTGACCTGAAAAACCCATTTTAATTTTAATCTTCAATGCTCTGTGATTTGTTGTGAGGCATGTAGACTGACCCTAATCCCGCTTTAAACAATGAACAGAGATTACATTGAAATAATCTGTAATCCATCTAAACTGTAAGCAGGCTTTGGTGGCGCCTTTACTCGCTGTAACCCGGCCTCCGGGGTAATCCTGGCTTCTGCCGGGCTTTGCAGAGAGAAAACAACACACGTCAGTGAGTGAGAAGTGGGATGTGAATGGTCAACAAAAGAGAAGAATAGAGCAGATTACACTTAAATTACCAAAACGTGATCATATTAGCATCACCAGCTTTTGCATAGAACCTCACAAGCTGTTAAAATGTCACACATCATTTCTCGGGGGAATTGCATATAATCTCACAGAGGGAGACCGGTTAACATTCACTGACTGCCTTCTAATACACTTGAGACCACCTTGATTTAATCTGCAAAATATTACATTACACCTTAAAGGAATACTAAGAAAAAATGTACCTGTCAAGTGATGAAAACATACACTATAGCCATAAAATCCCTTGTATATTATTGACTTTCTTATAGCATTTAAGGGTACTATGTGAAGCAATTTACATTTATGAATCACTTTGTATTGCCAATGTGTGAACAGTTGTAACTTAAAAACTGAGACCTTCCCTGACTGTCTTGGTTGCTTATAACAGTCTGTGGACTGATTTCAATCGTAGATTGCAAAGCACACCTGACTAGGAGCCGGTTCAGCAAAATCTCCCCCTCCCCAATGCAACGCAACTATTGAAGGTCATATGTTGCAAGCTGCCACCAGTGTGCAGAGTTGATGCAAAACAAAACATGGTCCATCAATGTTATAGTGATGAGAGTTTGTAGAAAAGTACTGTAGGCCTGTTTCAGCAACCCGCCAATGGCAGCTGATGTCATTTATTTTATTCGCCAAGATAGGGTTTTTACTCGCATTTGGCGTGTGGCAGGTGCTAATTTTGGACCCTGGGCGCAACTATATCATGGCAGGCATATTGCTCAGGACCCAAGGAAGCTCAGTATTGAGTGTGAAGTTGTTAGGATGAGCGGCTCTTGAGAAAGCTGCAAGCAGCAGTACCACAGACCAAGCAATCGTCCCGTTCCGATCAGGCACGTTTTGAAAGGCCACTGCACTAGTCTCATTTAAATGAATCAACTTTGAGTTTAACTATACTAGTGAGTAGCTAAATATGATGCCCCAAAAACGTCTTGGTAAACGCTTAGCTGGCTGCGAAAGCACTGTGCAAAGGCCTAGAGAAGCTTTGACATGTTACCATCCTCTTATGTCCTCATGCTGAAACCCTTGTGTAATCATCTCTAATCTGACGAATAACCATTTTTTTTTCATAAACTCTGTAGTATATGAGCATTACCACAGTATTGAAACATTAGCCATTTTTTCGTGCTAGAGGCAGGACGTAAGGATGGCAATGACAACGTTTGAGCTAACTTTATCAGTCACTTGCGCTTCAATATATTTGTCCCCCTAGTAGCCACTACCGTTTTCCCATTTTTCTACTGCAAAGCTGTCTTCAAGATTAATGCTACCAATTAAATTGAAGTCTGCTGTGTAACTGATTAGTGAACGTGTCAGCATGAGATAAAGATGAGAAGGAAGTCAGCCAGCTTTCATTTTCTAGCTTTTCTGTCTGAAACAACAGCCTCGATGCATGAGAAGAGGACACTGCCACATCATCTTAAATCTGTTTTTATTTATTTTACCGGGAACACAGTTTTAAGGTGGACAGACATTTCACAATATTGCACCAACTTACAGTTCACTTATTTTCCTTAAGTGCTGGTGATGAATTGGAATTTGCTTTTGTTATTTTCTATATTATTGACATTCCCGTAGCAGATTAAATAATAATCTGCTTTGTCGAAGACACTTAATGAGTTGACAACTTTTCACAGGAGAACAATGAGAAGTAGCTCAATTCAAAGTCTTTATTGGAATAAATGAATCTTTTGGAGTTCATTAGGAAGCTGTTTTGCCTGAGCAATGGTGCAAAGTGTTGACACCAGAACTGCTGATACTTTGCTGGAATATCATTATTGATGCATTCTTGTAATTTATGATTTTAATGTTGTCAAGGAAGGGCTCATTTTAACTACTTACTATACTGTTATGTAGTTTAATTCATAAGAATGCATAACATTTTTGAAAACATATGTTTGACATGTTAAACCTTGACTTGAACAGCTGTCAGATAAATGATCCCGATTTCCCTCTGAAATGTAGTGTAGAAGTATAGCAGTAGAAGTATAAAGTAGTGAAAAATGGAAATGCTCAAGTAAGGTACAAGTACTTTAAATTTGTACTCAAGTAAAGTACTTGAGTAAATGTAAACTGCATTGTTTTACCGGAGCAACTTTGTACAAGGGCTTTGTTTTAAAGCAACACTATGTAACTTTTAGCTACAGCTGTAGTTCCAATCAGACAACCTGTAGGGGGACCGAAGAGGGAAAAGTTACATAGTGTTGCTTTAACAAATGTTTCAGATCACTTATAAAGAAAGTTCTATTTTAAACTTGGTTGTACCTGCGCTGTAAATATTTCACTGTGACGTCATGTCTTCTACAGTGTGTGTGTGTGTGTGTGTGTGTGGTTTCTGTCGCCCCGATGAGGAATTCTAAGTAATGACAACAACACTGTTGGTGCATCCACATGATTGCACACCAACCCCACCCCTCCTCCACGCAGTTGCTAGTAACTTAAGGAGGACACGGAGGATTAAAAAACATGATGGATTCTTCAGAAGAGGTAGTCTCCCATTGCTAGACCTTCCTCCACAGCGCTGAGAAGGAGGGTCTGGCATTTCTTTAAACCAATCACAATCGTCTTGGGCGTTGGATGCAATAACTGTCCCTCTGCAAAATAGCCTTGGGAGGGAAGTTGTGCACAAAAGTTGTTTTAGTCATGCAACAGAAAACTCAGATTGGACAGATAGTCTAGCTAGCTGTCTGGATTTACCCTGCAGAGATCTGAGGAGCAGTTAAGCATAGTCCTCATAAATCCACCAGGGTTTAGAATGCAAAACAAAAAGCAAAGAAACAAAGAAAGCGGAAGGTGATGGACATCCGGCCGAATATGAGGGACATCCGGCGGAATTTACGGCAGCACCGGAATAATCCTGTGAATTGAAACGTCGTCAATATTGACTACAGAAAAGGTAATTGTAATTTGTATGTCCTCTTTGTCTCCAAAGCTGAACGTTGCTGTTGTTCTTTCTCAGCGGTGGAGGGTGGGGGTGTAGCCTTGACCAACTGCCATATTTCGCTTGTTTTCAAGCCATGATGTCTCTCTCTCATGGGTGGGCCAAATTCTCTGGGTGGGCAAAGCAGAGAAAGGGGGGGTAACCTTTCCCCTTATGACCTCATAAGGAGCAGATTCCAGATCGGCCCATCTGAGCTTTCATTTTCTCAAAGGCAGAGCAGGATACCCAGGGCTTGGTTTACACCTATCACCATTTCTAGCCACTGGGGGACCATAGGCAGGCTGGGGGAACTCATATTAATGTTAAAAAACCTCATAAAGTGAATTTTTCATGTCATGGGACCTTTAAAGAAAGGCAAATTGCTGTTCATCTCCAAAAGCTGTTGTTTAACAGTTCCTTAACAGAAAACTGAGTTTGAGCACAGTGTATAGTCCACTATCGTTCAGTAAATCACTCCTCAGCGGTGTCACTCTTCCAAGCTGTCGGTTGTTTGCAGTCTGATGATGTGGAAGCTGCTAAGGAGTTGTAGGGGTGCTGGGATGAGCTGTCTGTGACCTAGTTTTGCTGTCTCCTTGTTAAATTGTTAATAGATCCTGAGTGCAGCATGGAGTCTCTCTGGGGAGCCCGAGTTGCCATAAGAACCAAAAATAGCCCCCCCCCACATGCTGGGAAGGTAATTTATTTATTTCACCAATTTCCTCCATGTCCACGCCAACCCTTCATGCCAGTGTAGTGTTTTATAAACACATGTGAACATCACATAAAGAGCAGTGATGGAAATGGCACTGATACAACTCATCCTGGCCCTGTGGATGCAAATTTGAACCTTTGCTGATTGCTGATTCTGGAAAGCAATCCGACAGCTGTATATAATTCATTTGTATTGATGCATTCTGCATCAATAGCAGTCCAATTATCACTGTTACTGTTCTAAATCAGTAAAGAGAAAAAATTAAAAATGTAATGAACTCAACTATTAAATGCAATAGCCTACCCAAAAACATGTCCTCTATTTCAATGTATTTCAATCTAAAATATCACTGAGGTAACCCTAACCTTTTTTGATCCATATAACCTGTGAGCAGGGCCACACAGAATCTGGAGACGCAGAATTTTCCGCAGAATTTTCCTTAGATTTAACGAATTAATACATAATAAAAAATAAAAAAAACTCTGAATGTGAATGTGGATCACCTCTGAAAACTGTAAAAACATCCACAGATATTGAAGCTTGGAGGGCTTATACTGATATTTTGTACATTGAGCATACTACAGCTGAGCGTGGTACACTGCTGCCATGAGACAGACATAATTATAAAAACATTCCTGGGTTTTGATTCAGTAGCTCATGGGTAAAACAAAATAACATTTTCTAGTGTTTATCAAGCTTTATAAATTGTTAGCCAAGTCAAGCATGGCAGACAGAGCCATCTGCGACGCATACACTGTACAGAAGGACATCATCATTAGCAATGTAATTGCTGGAGACCTCTGTCTCCAGCATATGGGACTGAGAGCAGGCGAACACTGCGCTTCCTCCTCAGGGACCCTGACAGCACGGCATCGCTGCACACGCTGTACACCAGCCAGCAGCACTTTGTTAGCTTCAATTTAGCTCACCACATTATTGGCACTGAAGGCATGTGAGACCCGTGATCTTCGTCCAGCTTCATAATGAGAAGCTGTGCTGTTTGGCGGGCCTGGAAGAGTGTCTGTTGCTTTGGGATTTGTGCAGCAGAAATGAGTATAATAGTAATACTATTACATTCAATGCAAATAGTAAACTGTAGCCTGTGAGCACTACTCTAACTATAAAGCAAGATATGACAGGATTAACCCTGTTGTTATAAATTACATATACAATACATAAAATACTTCTGACTTACCATAACAATTATTGTTAGGTTACCGTAACAATAGACAAGAACATCAGTATTGGACACGTTTTTTTTTTTTGGTCCAATGACTGAGTTTTATTTCCATAGTATCTGCACATAGCAACTACAGTATGGTTAAACTGCTATAATCAGGGGTAAAATTGGGATTTGTTTTTTTTGGGGGGGAAGGGGATCTGTGGTTTCACGGTTGCCATGGGTGCATGTGTGTGTGCTTATATAGACTACACAATCTGACTGATATCATTTGACAAAGTGTAATAAAATGTAACAAGGTGAGACAACCCTCTGCTCTGAACCCTAAAATGTTTAAACCAAAGTCATTCTGGATACTATCGACAGTGCAACAGCTAATGGCGTTAAAATCTTCTTGTGTATCTGTATCAAATATAGGTGTGGTATTGTTACCACTAAAGGAGAGAATAATAATACACAGTAATATGAATAGAACAGTATTTTTACTTTAATTACATTAAACTGGAATTAATTTACATCTTATAATATTGACCCCTAACCCCATGTTTCTCCCTACCTTGCCATCCACCTATCGCTCTCCGCCATCTGTGCTGCCTGTCTGACTGAAAAGTGCACTGAGGTTGCTTCCGCTTCTGTTTTCCATTTTATGGCGGGTGGCAACCAGAGTTAGGGTGCATTACCGCCACTTAGACTGATGTCGCTGATCGGCTAGGTAGCTTTTAAAGGAAACCCATTGACAAAAAAAAAAAGGAAACAAAAGGGAAAGTTATGATGTTCGCAAGTTCCTATCTCACCTCATCTAGGACTATGTTTTCTACAGCTACGTAGAAAACATGTTTTAGTCAGTGTTTGAATTATTAAGGCCGACAATAGTGTAAACATTTATAAATGGTTGAAGATGTACTTAGTTAAGTGTCCCCTGATGACATACAGTAGAAGGGCATATATTAACAATTGACCATGTAGCTACAGTGGGGCAAAAAAGTATTTAGTCAGCCACCAATTGTGCAAGTTCTCCCACTTAAAAAGATGAGAAAGGCCTGTAATTTTCATCATAGGTACACTTCAACTATGAGAGACATAATGAGAAAAGAAAATCCAGAAAATCACATTATAGGATTTTTAATGAATTTATTTGCACATTATGGTGGAAAATAAGTATTTGGTCAATAACAAAAGTTCATCTCAATACTTTGTTATATACCCTTTGTTGGCAATGACAGAGGTCAAACGTTTTCTGTAAGTCTTCACAAGGTTTTCACACACTGTTGCTGGTATTTTGGCCCATTCCTCCATGCAGATCTCTTCTAGAGCAGTGATGATTTTGGGGCTGTCGCTGGGCAACACGGACTTTCAACTCCCTCCAAAGATTTTCTATGGGGTTGAGATCTGGAGACTGGCTAGGCCACTCCAGGACCTTGAAATGCTTCTTACGAAGCCACTCCTTTGTTGCCCAGGCGGTGTGTTTGGGATCATTGTCATGCTGAAAGACTCCAGCCACGTTTCATCTTCAATGCCCTTGCTGATGGAAGGAGGTTTTCTCAAAATCTCACGATACATGGCCCCATTCATTCTTTCCTTTACACGGATCAGTCGTTCTGGTCCCTTTGCAGAAAAACAGCCCCAAAGCATGATGTTTCCACCCCCATGCTTCACAGTAGGTATGGTGTTCTTTGGATGCAACTCAGCATTCTTTCCCCTCCAAACACGACGAGTTGAGTTTTTACCAAAAAGTTCTATTTTGGTTTCATCTGACCATATGACAGTCTCCCAATCCTCTTCTGGATCATCCAAATGTTCTCTAGCAAACTCCAGACGGGCCTGGACATGTACTGGCTTAAGCAGGGGGACACGTCTGGCATTGCAGGATTTGAGTCCCTGGCGGCGTAGTGTGTTACTGATGGTAGCCTTTTTTACTTTGGTCCCAGCTCTCTGCAGGTCATTCACTAGGTCCCCCCGTGTGGTTCTGAGATTTTTGCTCACCGTTCTTGTGATCATTTTGACCCCACGGGGTGAGATCTTGCGTGGAGCCCCGGATCGAGGGAGATTATTAGTGGTCTTGTATGTCTTCCATTTTCTTATAATTGCTCCCACAGTTGATTTCTTCACACCAAGCTGCTTACCTATTGCAGATTCAGTCTTCCCAGCCTGCTGCAGGTCTATAATTTTGTTTCTGGTGTCCTTTGACAGCTCTTTGATCTTGGCCATAGTGGAGTTTGGAGTGTGACTGTTTGAGGTTGTGGACAGGTGTCTTTTATACTGATAACAAGTTCAAACAGGTGCCATTAATACAGGTAACGAGTGGAGGACAGAGGAGCCTCTTAATGAAAAAGTTACAGGTCTGTGAGTGCCAGAAATCTTGCTTGTTTGTAGGTGACCAAATACTTATTTTCCCGAGGAATTTGCAAATAAATTCATTAAAAATCCTAAAATGTGATTTTCTGGATTTTCTTTTCTCATTTTGTCTCTCATAGTTGAAGTGTACCTATGATGAACACAACTACAGGCCTCTCCCATCTTTTTAAGTGGGAGAACTTGCACAATTGGTGGCTGACTAAATACTTTTTTGCCCCACTGTACTTGTATGTGAAAGGTGCCGCTTGTAGTGCTGAAAGCAAATCCTCCTCCGGCTCTACAGTTCCTCTCAGCTCTACAGAGATTTTGAGATCATCCTTTTGGTTTTATGGCCTGCAGCCGGCAGCTGTTTGCCAACCCATTCACCATATCAACTTTATGAGGTGATAATATCTATATTTTGTGTGCACAGCTTGTTCCCTCTGTCCCCAAGTGGCGGAAATAAGGGAAATGTTAACTACAGCGCCAAGATGGGTCTTTCACACCCTCTCTAAAGGGCACACTACTTCCTGCTGTGACAGGACAGTGTACAGTGTTACACTTACACAACTGTAGTCAGTATTTTGCCTTAAATTTCATTTACAATAAGATGGCTTACATCGTGTTTACAACCCTGTAAACACAGAGCTGGTATGAACTACAATATAATGAGTTCACTGTTTTAGTCTCTCAACCGTGAGTGCTGTTGAGCAAGCTTTTTAACCTTTTTTAACCAGGGTAGCATACATGATTTTTTATAGTTTTGATTGTGTCCTATCAGCAGCCTGTATAGTGCAGCTGCTCATATTCTAACTGGTGCAAACATACAATATCACTCTGAATTTAGTGTCTTGGTATGGGTTACCTGTTGACTAGACTCTATCGAGAATGTGTCATTTACGAGATTGTTCAGGTGCTGCCGAAGGTTCCGCTGGATATCCCTCACCTTCCACTTTCTTTGTGTTGGCATTCTAAACTCCGGTCTATGCGGGAAACCTCCTCCGAGCTGGAACGGACAATAAAATTGTATTTATCATTTTTTGGAATAAAATTCTCATCACACACTCAACAGCCGTTTTAATTCCTGAGCTCACTTCCCTATGTGCACATGTGGTGGTATGTTCACCAAATGTGCTGCATATAATGCTTTTTGGCTTTTTCCCTTTCCTTTATTGTGTTATATATCTTTTTTGTGCATGTAATAGGTTTACAAAGTGAAAAAGCCCAAAGTCCACTCCAAAGAGACTTACCATCTCCAACAGAAAACACTGTTCACAAACTGCTCCAAACAGCTCTATTGTAGTCCAGCCTTTACTTCAGAGACAAACGTGCATCACTTTGTAACACATGTTATAATGCTCGCCTAGCTGCTAGCATGGGTTTATCGGTGTTTTAAGCACCCAACGTCTCAACGCACTAGGATTAGGCAATGGTTATGGTTAGGGTTAGGACCATGTATTCCTCCTCCTGACCTACTGGTGTGGGTGTAGACCATTGGTCCTCTACAGCTGTGTATCACTCCATATTCGCTAATACACTCTCACTTTAAAAACACAATCAATTGTTCATTTGCAATTCCCCTCGCATTAAAATCGTACACATTTTCTAAAATATGTCACATTACAAAAGCTAAAACTTTAGAGGAATGGGCTTCACACATTAGAGAATTCCCATCAAAATGATGAATGCGAGCGTCAGCTGTCATTGGAGCACATCTGAACACCTCTCTCTGTCTGTGGTCGTCCACTTTTCATTAACCCTCACACCTGTCAGCTGTGACCTGGACTTCATCACATATCTGTCTCATTTAAAGGATCACACCTTGGCCATTAGCACTGGCAAAGGAGCAGGTGCCACAGGAGCTTTATTGTGGTATATAATTAGAAAAACTAAAGAAGAAGAAAAATGATAGCACTGTCAGAAATACCACACTTAGAAATGCTTGTAAAATGCTTTACAAAAGATTTTAAAAGCAGACAAGCAGACCAAATCAACAGCAGTTTGGAGGTAAAAAGTATGAAGAATTTTGAAAGTAGGTGAAACTATGATTAGAGGCAAGTCCCAAAATCAGCGTTTTTTAATGGTGATCTGACAGAGATTTGACCCGGCTAAGCCTCTCAAGCAGGTTACTGTGAACTCTCAGAGCATTGATGGCAGAGGACTCTTTTTAATCTACATTTGGGAGAAGTCAGTTTGGACCTAAATATTTTTAATCTAGGCTTTGGAACAGCCAGTAGCAACCTGCTGGGTTCACACAGGGTTAAATGACATTTGAGGTAATGAAAGCATCCATTTGTTAAAGTGCTCATATTATGCTTATTTTCAGGTTCATAATTGTATTTAGAGGTTATATCAGAAAAGGTTTACATGGTTTAATTTAAAAAAAAACACCAGATTTTAGTTGTACTGCACATTGCTGCAGCTCCTCTTTTCACCCTGTGTGTTGAGCTCTCTGTTTTAGCTACAGAGTGAGGCATCACACTTCTGTTCCATCTTTGTTGGGAGTCGCACATGCGCAGTACCTAAGTAAGGACTACTAGCCAGTCAGAAGCAGAGTATGAGGGCGTGCCATGCTAGGCTCGATGGTGTTTTAAGCCCCCAACGTCTCCTTCCAGGCAGCGCTGCGACCATTAACTTCAAGGCACCTAACCAGACAAGTACAAAACGATGATGGTTATTTCGTGTGGTTATTGGCGGCAGAAACGTTGCTGGTATCTACACTAGATGATCCTGTGGTCAAACTTATGCGAGATACGCAAGGCCAAAATTCGCTTTGCATTTGGTGTAGTCTCGCAATGCCAGACCTATTGTTGCTAGCCCAATATGTTATGTCAGTACAAACCTCAGTCTTTATAAGCACTGTTTACAAGGTTAACCGTTAGCATCAGAGTTATCAGATTGTGATTCTTTCTGTGGCTTTCAAGGTCTTTAAATAGACTTTTAACGAGGAGGCAGGCAGCACTGTGGCCTTAGAAAAGTTACATAATATTTCAGTAAAACAGAAAGTTGGTAAAGTGTGATGTGTATTTATTCTCAGTGAGATCTTTATTATTATGAAGAAAAACCTTTGAACATGACAGTTTGTCATGAGTTTAGGTTTAGAGGCTGTGCTGTGCTTTATTTCAGGAAACATCATTCAACTGTGATATCCTACAGTGTAACTGATTTGAACTCACACAAAAAAAAGGCAAACATCAGCACAGCTGCTCCCGCTCAACTACTCTTTCCTCTTTTACCGTTCAAAACTCCTATTGAGGTTTTGAGTCCTTTTGTTATGTAAATATGCTGCTGGCAAACAGAGCGACAATACCTGCTCAACTGCTAGAAGTGAGCAAGTGATGGGAATCAAGCAGTGCCAAGCTTGAGCAAAGACCGAGATGGGCCATGGTAAACATCTCATTTGAAATTCACTCACTGCTTCAGAAAATCCTCGTATGAATTTTTATGCAAATGCTCATTTATTCTCGCTGTTCCTTCCATGTTTATCAGGCACATGAAAGCAAAGCATGTGCTGAAATAAGTGAGATAAAACCTCCACTGGAAAGGAACGCTTGAGCAGAAAAGGGAATAGTGCGGGAAAAAAGTGCTAATGTGTGGAGAGTTATCCCATTGCACATTAGGACTGGAGCTGTTATGTAAGCTCTGACTGTATCCAGGCAAAAAGAGAAAAAAGGAGAGTCTGAGAGAGAGGGGGGTGGAGATGATAATGATGATGATCTAAGTGCTGTACAGGGAAGAAAGGAAGAAAAGACGAGCAGCAAAGGATTCACTTCCTTAGTGTTTGTATGATAATATGATCACTTTATAGTTGTCTTCCAGTCACAACTGTTGAGGTTTGAAGTAACAGTGTGGCATGACCGATACAGACTCTGTTAGAGACAAAAATAATCGTACTCTGGATACTTTTATCACAAGCCAGCAAACCACCGACACAAATAGCACAACACCTCCTCTTAGCGTGATCAGGGAGATTTTTTTAGCCCTCTCAAGAAGTCTACAAAAATTTGGAGCTGAATACGGAAGAAGTCTAAATGTTTGAACTTGGATTAGCTCCTCTCATGCAGTATTTGTTGGTGCGTCTACACTACAGCCATGCTCCATCTCTTTATAGTTAATTGTTGGGATAGTTAAAGCTAAAGGCTAAAGCAAGAGAGAGAAAACGAGACAACCAAAGAATAGATGTGAAAAAGAAAATGGAGTCCAAGGACAGCAACGAGAAACACAAAGTTGTGAGCTTCAGCTGGTTTTTGATTTCAGCTTATAGTGTATTTGTCTTCATTTCTCAACAATGTACTGCATCTTTCAACTGCACACCGTGACAATCACTCAAACACTGTTGCCCTGCTCCCTGACGCCTGGACTCTTGCGTCCTGGTGGGTGGAGGTGTGATGTATGGCGCCATCACTGTGTGGCACCGCTCCTGCCCCGCTGAATACCTCAGCATAATCAAGCAGATGAGAGTGAGTGAGCGTGGTGCTGGGAATCCCAGCGGCATTGACTCCCTTTGAATTCTGCGTGTAAACAGAAAAGACAGATGGCCACGCTGCCAAACAACAAGTTCCTCTTCCGCTGGCTCTCGTGATGGCACACGGGGACATAGGAGGAAGGTGTTGGGTTTCTTTTGCCAGTTTTATTTTGCTTTGTTCCCACTTGACTCACATACATAAACACTGCTTTGGCATTTGAAGTTCATTGAAGGCACCGGTTTAATAATTTGGTTTGGGGCAGATGAATTTGCGAAATATAATGTGCTCTAAATCAAATCACACCCACAACACTTACCTGTATGAATTATGCTCTTACGTTGATAACACATGGGTCTTTGTAAAAAAACAGGATGTTAAGTAAATAATTGGAACATGTTCAAATCTAAATGATGCATCTGCAGCAAACCTTCTCGCACACACACGGTAGTGGAAGCTGAGTGCATCTTGTAATGTTGCAGAGCAGCACCAGCCTGTCAGGGGAGAACAGTCAGAAGCTGTTAGAGCCGACAGAGTGAGCGTGCCTTTCCAGCAGAAACCTCCACGTCTCATTCCAGCTCCCCTCATACAGAGCAGAGGCAACATGTTCAGTGTGACTGGCTTTAGTCTGACGATAACTTTAGGATGCTCTCTTTGTCGGCAACATAAGACGTGTTAAACCTTTATCAACAAAGATCTTGGAATATAAATGTTTAACTTGTACTGCAAATAATCAGTTTGTAGAATAAATAGAAATTAACAAAATCTGAAAGGGAGAAAGTTTGTAGTATTCCACTTTTGACACAGGGTGTTCTTTAGTCATCCTTAAAAAAAAAAAAGTATGATTATGTTTTTCTCTGTTTGCTTTGCAGAGACAAGCATCTGGAGCAATGACTGGAAACAGCAAACCATCTGCTGGCCAAGGTATTTCATGTTCAGTCTGAAAAGTACAGCCATGCAGAAATACAGAATGTTACTAATGTGCTCTTGTTTGAATGAAAAGCACAAACTAGAATGGACAGCTCAGTTATATTATATCAATATTAATAAAGGTCAAATCACAACTCTAATTCTACAGTTCCTCTGATTTTAATTTGAATAACATAGTTAATTAAGGAAATAGATTTAAATATAGAACCTAATCAACAAGTAAATGTAAATGTGACCTGGAGTGTTGTCTGACTTTACTTTTATGTATTATTAGTATAATTAAAAAAAAGTGAAAAATGTGTAAAGTTAAAATGCATGCATTTGTTAACAGAAAGAAAGGAGTCTGCCAGGGGCAAATCACAAATCACATTTATTGTATTAATTCACGTGATCTTTAATCAGTCAGCTATGATTGTAGTTTTCATCTGTTTGCAGATGACACAATTATGTATACATCAGTCAGACATGGTTTCATGCCAAAAAGCTTCCTCTTAATGAGAAGAAGTTTGAGTCTAAACCACTTTGACTATCTGTCCCGACATAAACTGGTATGAAGAAGAAAAAAACACTGCTCTATTTCTTTGCTTATAATGTTTACATTTGTAATTATGAATTAATGTTGTGCAAATTATTTTGTAATTGCTCTTTTTTTCTTTTCTTCTTCGTTACTGTGTTTTGTGTGCAGTGTGCACCTCCTAATAGTTGGTAAGATGCAATCAGGACCCTGTTGAAACAGAGATGTTGCATCTCAAGGGGCTTATCCTGCGAACAATACATTTGTTCAGTTTGTTCAATCAGTATACCTATCACACTTATTTTTTCTAAAATGTCTTAACATCCTCAAATGTATTGCATATCATATTAAGATCTGAGAGAATTTGACAGAGAAGTTGATTTCAATATCTCTGTTGTGCTTTTGCATAAGAAACATCATATACTACAGGGGTTATGGCGATAGATAGGTTTCCTCTACCATGGTAACAATTCACAGGACAGAGACCTACTTTGCATACTTATTGTTGGCATAATAATGTAATCCAACTCCCTTAAGCTATAAACCGAAAAATTGGGCTTGCGGTACTTGGTAGGATCCTTTTGAAATTCATAAATGATGTTAAATGCAGAACTGTCATCCTTGAAGTATGCTAGAACAAAAGCCTGTTTCTAATTAATCTCAGAGCAGGGAATCATGTTTTTTCATGACCTCAGCTCAGGTGAGACGCATGTAAATTAGTCTGACATTTCCTCTCTGGCTTGCAGAATTAACAGATGTTAACCGTGCTTTGGAGAAAAAAAAGCTTAATGTTGTATGTCATGAATGTACATTTAGCAGGTTGTGTTGTGTTACCGGTTGTCCAAGTCTGAACCATGCAAGCAGATACTGTGTATCTTTTAAGTGCTTTTTGCAGTCTGCACAAAATTAGGTTTCATGGCGGCATATGATACAATACACTGAGGAATCACTGAATGTAATCTCCTCCACTCCTTGACGTCAACCTTCTCCTAACACAATGGATGCAGCAGGTTAATAGCAGCCCATTCCCCACTAAATGGCTCCACAGACCCATTCTACACATAAAGCAGCTCTATGTACCTGGAGACCACATGTCACCTGGTCTCTCTCTGCGGCTGCTGATAACACTGTTAAGACACCGTGTTGAAATGGATTTCTGTCCCAACTTTTCGGATGATGATGAAGTGTATTGCAGCTCAGGCTCAGTCCGCAGGGGAACATCCGGCAGCGATCGGGAGGGATTTTAGGCAGCTTAATTGAATTTGACAGAGGTGGGAATTTCATTCATTTGACATTTTCACACTTTGAACCTCTTTCCTATGTTTTTGGTTTAGGAAAGTTACTGAACTCCAATTCACTCGAACAAATGTACAGTTTAGGAAAGCTACTTTTCAAGATAATTTGATTTTCTTCTGCAATTCTCAACACATTATCACAATACTAAACATCACAGGCACAATAAAATATAAGAGAGAGGGCAAAAAAAAGGTCATACAAAAATGATTCCCTTGTCAGTAAAGATGTTAAACACATATATACATTTTACACACATGTAAACATACTAAACATACATAGCATACTATTGTGTACAGGCAAATCCACTGAAATTTCAGGACCCCTCCAGTGTAGTACGCCCTTCCTTTTTTGCATCAGCTCACTGGGCCAGCTCAGAGGCACCGATAGATTCATATAGCTGTTGCCATTCATTGCCTTTTAATTTGGAACTGAGCCTTTTACATTTCTCTCTACCATTGTGTTACAGTAGGAGGTTTTTCATAGAACAGTATGCCTTTCATGCTATAAAGAAAGGATAGATCTACGTGAGTCCAAGGTTTCCTCTGAAGATGCAGGCCCAGTAAAATTACAAACATTGTGCTTCAAAATGAAACAGTAACGCTTTAGATTTTTCAACTCACAATTGACTAATATTTGTGTAATTATTTGTGTGCTCCTGCTGTACCATGGTAACCCCGGGTATCTAATGGTAGGGGTAACAAATTTGTGTTTTGAAGGGACCTAGAAATAAATTAAAAAATTTTAAATCTAAAATCTAATAAAAAAAACTAAAAACATTACTAATCTCCTGGCTGTGTGTGGCCAGAGCGTAGTTATATTTGATCAACTCTAAAAGCAAATGATGCATGTAAGTTCCAGGTGTCAATTTACACTTAATACACAAATCATATCTACTAGGATACATTTTGTTCATGAGGGGTTCTGTGTTGCCTATGTAATATCCTGTATTGTATCTTTTTGAATTTATTAAAAAGAGAACGAGAACAGGAGTCCCAGTAACATTTTCTAAGTCTTTCCATTGAAAGATGCTTCTTTTCTTGTTACCTGTTGGGATTGACTGAGAGGGCATCCTGTCTGTATGGAAATAAATAACTTTATTATAATAATAAATATAATAACTTTTTCTATAGACACAGCAGCTCACAGTTTTGAAGGGAATAAATATGTTTCTTTTCCATTGTGTGTTGTAATATATTGGAGTCTAACCTGTGGTTCAGTACAGGGGTAATCTCGCTTTGCCAGACCTTCCTCCACAGCGCTGTGGAGGAGGGTCTGGCTAGTCCACACAGCATTCTGGGATGGGAGAAAAACGTGCTCTGGTTTATTGGCATTTCTTTAAACCAATTACAATCGTCTTGGGTGGCGCTGAGCTCCGGACGGAGCCACGGTGCTGCTGTAAAATAACCTCGGGAAGGAACTTGTTTTGGTGGAACGTGTGTACGTTCAAAAGTTTTTTTAGTCGTGTACCAGAAAACTCAGATTGGACAGATAGTCTAGCTAGCTGTCTGGATTTACACTGATCTGAAAATTAAATTTATACACAATTTGACATTTCTTTTGAGACAATTATGTAGTTGAGATGTGAGTATAGGATTTATCCTGTTGATAACATGTAAATTTCCCATAGTCCTCACAAATCCACCGGAGTTTAATATTCCACTACAAAGAAAGTGGAAGGTGACGGCCATCCGGCCGAAAAGAGTGACATCCAGCAGAATTTCCGGCGGCAACGGAGCAATCCCGGAAGTGGAACATTAGGGATATAGACTAGTACAGGGGTGTCAGACTGGGGCTGGAAATGGGACTGAGTACCTGAGGGCCCTCATGTGAAGAGGGCCCAAAGATATGCTAAAATGAATAGAAAATGCCTTCCCACAGGACCCAGAATTTAGTGCTACGCCCGTGGTTCAGTATCCATAGTCATTGCTTGACTTCACAGGTCACCCTTTTGTGGTTTAGGTGCTCAGTATCCTTTAGACCGGACCTTCATCAATCATTGTCCATATACTCTTAGGTTGCTCTAAGTCTCACAGGAACCAATTTGAACATGACCTTTCCCAAACCTCTTAGGGAAATAATGCCATCATTCATTGTGGCAATGTGATTCATTCATGCAGCAGCAAAACACATTACTGAAACTGTGATGTGCAGACTTATAAAGACCTACGCTCTCTGTGGAGTAAAGCGCATTGAACCTGTGGAGCGGGTGTCATTTTGTGTATGTGTGTGTGTGTGTGTGTGTGTGTGTGTGTGTGTGTGTGTGTGTGTGTGTGTGTGTGTGTGTGTGTGTGTGACAGAGAGGTTTGTGTGGCTTCTGCAATCATGAAATATGAATTTGTTTTCATTGCCATGTGTCATCCAAGGTCAACAAAAGGTTCCATCTAAACGTAAGTGTGCCGTTTGGAAAAATCTTTGTTTATGCTAGAGCACAGCAGGTCAGCACAGTCATGTACGGAGCACTGTACTGCATGACAACTGTGTTGCTCGAATAAACAACTGACTGTGTCACATGTCAAAATTGAAGCTTTTCACTTTTAATCTGCATGTTGGGTGTTTGAGCAGTTAGCACTGACTTGGCTGGCTTCAGTCTTCACTCACTATTTACTTCAGCACTGAGGATGTGGCTTTGCTGTATATGATGTCTTTGTGAGATACCTTTGAATCAGTAGCGTATCTTTTTCTTCTCTTTTCAACAAGGCATGTCTTGTTCTTTTCACACAGGAGGATGGTATACACTACAGTATCAATAATAAAGAGCTTTTTTTGATTCCCCCCCCCCATCATTTAGTGTGTTGTATAGTTGTTTGTGTATGTAATAGATGTATAAAGTACAAAAAACACATTTCACTCCAAATTGAGTTTTCTCTCCCACAGACAGCACTTTTTCTCAACTGCCTGAAAAGCCTCGCCCACATTCCTGTTTGGAAATCCTCAATTAGTGATGTAATTGATTGAGAAAGCCAGCCCAGTTTTTCATATGTGCTGCCCATAGGTGCTGCCTGAGCAAGCACAGCCCACCTAGTGACTTGTTTGAATTTGGTTGACCAATCACAACAGAGTGGGCCAGCTGACCAATCAGAGAAGACTGAGCTTTTCAGGAGGGTGGGCTAAGAGCTCAGATAGAGTGTTTCATTTGGAGGAGCTGCAGCAATTGGCAGTATGAGAAACATAATATGATTTTTGAACATCAAAGCATGCAAACCTATTCTAGTATACCCCAAGAGTACAACTATTGTGCTGAAAAGGAGAATAATAGGGGCTCTTTAAGAAAGAGTTTGACTATTAGTCTGCTGCTATTTATAAATGGAGGATAAGAGGAGTTTGTCTTCTGTCATAAAAGACCATTGTGTTCTCTGTCAGACTGTGGAGAGCAGTTCACCTTGTTTGTCAATGTGTGGGCTTCTGGACTGTCCTTTTTATTGAATGTCAGACATCTCTAAAGACATGTAAAGGTCCCATGGCATGACAATTTCACTTTATGAGGTTTTTTAACATTAATATGAGTTCCCCCAGCCTGCCTATGGTCCCCCAGTGGCTAGAAATGGAGATGGGTGTAAACCGAGCCCTGGGTATCCTGCTCTGCCTTTTGAGAAAATGAAAGCTCAGATGGGCCGATCTGGAATCTTGCTCTTTATGATGTCATAAGGGGAAAGGTTACCTCCCCTTTCTCTGCTTTGCCCGCCCAGAGAATTTGGCCTGCGCATGAGAAAGAGAGAGACATCATGGCTTGCAAACAAGCAAAGTGGCAGTTGGTCAATTGGTCATTGTGGGACTGGCTCTAGTGGCTGTAATTCTGCAACAAGGCTGAAGAGACTTCAGATACAGTATTAGGGGACCACTAAGGTCTATATAAAAGAGACTTCAGATACAGTATTAGGGGACCACTGAGGCCTATATAAAAGAGACTTCAGATACAGTATTAGGGGACCACTGAGGCCTATATAAAAGAGACTTCAGATACAGTATTAGGGGACCACTGAGGCCTATATAAAAGAGACTTCAGATACAGTATTAGGGGACCACTAAGGTCTATATAAAGAGACTTCAGATACAGTATTAGGGGACCACTGAGGCCTATATAAAAGAGACTTCAGATACAGTATTAGGGGACCACTAAGGCCTATATAAAAGAGACTTCAGATACAGTATTAGGGGACCACTAAGGTCTATATAAAGAGACTTCAGATACAGTATTAGGGGACCACTGAGGCCTATATAAAAGAGACTTCAGATACAGTATTAGGGGACCACTAAGGCCTATATAAAAGAGACTTCAGATACAGTATTAGGGGACCACTAAGGCATAAAAGCATCCAAAAAGCAGCATGTCATAGGACCTTTAAGTCTGATATGAATGTGCTCACTCTTTAAAAACTGCAACAGAGAAAAGAAACTGCCAGTGAAACATATTTTCTCTGCATGTTTTATGACTCCATTTATTTGTTCAGTGATGTTTATGTGAAATAATATATTCTTTTCTAGGCTTCCCTTCCCAGAATTTACCCTCTGTTTAGTTAGGCAAAGAGTTTTCTGAGTTTTAGTGTCAAATAATTGTCTAAACTGAACAATATAATTTATCAAAATTAAGGAAGAGTAAAAGAACTTATCCTTGAAGTCTCTTCTCTGATAAAAAAAAAATACTGTTTGAATATGGGTTAAATTAATTTAAAAACAGCCCAAAAGTAATTTACCTACTATATCATTACGCAAATGTGAATGTAGTTGAACTAGCAGCAATTTACTATGAATAGCTAATGCATGGATAGGTAGATGGATGGATGGATGGATGGAGTATGAATATGAGGTTTAGGACTCTCACTCCTGGAGATTTATAAAGCTGCTGACACACATCAATCCCCCCCCCCTCAGATGAGAAGAACAAGAACAACCTTCCTGAGGACTTTGACATCGACATGGAAAACCCGGAGACGGAGAAGGCCGCTGTCGCCATCCAGTCGCAGTTCAGGAAATTCCAGAAAAAGAAGCAGGATGTGAAGTCATAGAGCGGGCGCTGTCAGCTGCCTCGTCACTTGATGTGGGCCTGGTCTTGCATGTCATCAAACTGCACCGTCATGAACTGAAAAGGAAGGGTAGGGGTAGGGGGGTGGGGTGGTCTGGAGCTAAATAGTATCTTTGTGAAAGTCTGTGTGTAATTACTAACTTATAATGATATAGTCAAAAAGAATACATTATCAAATGATGGGTGTACTGTATGTATTTAAATCAGTCCTATCATTTAGCATATTTAGTTTCTGTTTTTTACTTCAATGACACTTGCAGTAAAGCTTTAAGTTGTAATAGTTTTTCTTATGTCACAATCAGTGTTTACATGGGTATAATTACCCATGTAAAGTTAACAGCAAACTAAAAGTCTTCTCATAAATTGTCAAAAACTGATTATCTTTAATTCAGGGGGAATATAAAGCCACATGCATTGCTGTGATTGCTGGGGTCATGATTTCATTGACAGCAAGGCGTCATAATCAAACGATATTGCAGCTCTACTGGAGCTCCGTTAATGGCATTTCCCTATGGCTGGGTAAAATGATCCCACACAGTTGCCAGTGCTTTTACACCGTATGACTGATGCTTTTAAAATCAAATCAATGTCTAATTTGTATTGGGTCTCCCCTCCATCACTACTGTTCACCTGATGACATGAACCTCTCTGAGCTGTCAGCTTTCTAGAGACTGTAGATGTTGTGCTTGTGATTTGATTCCAATCGTGTCTCTTTCCTTGTTCTTGTTCCAACGTGATTTTAACAATCACTGTTCAGTTGGCTCATACTTGTTAACTGTACAAGCACACACAATTATGCATGCAAGCTTACACAGTAACATACACACACACACACACACACACACACACACACACAGAAATAAATAAAAACATTGTAAAGGAGTGCAAGTTGATTTACTACCAAATTGTTCCAGTTGGTGGATGTGATTGAAATGAGTGCTATTGTCCATTACTCTGTACACACTATGTGCAGCATGTGAAGTAGATCATAATAAAATGGATTTATTAACATCTACTATGATCGTTTTTTTTTTAAAGTCAAACAAAAGGTTGCATACGTATTTTGGATTATTTAGCTGAACTGGCCTTGAACTTGCAATGAACTCATTCTTCTGTTTTCTAACATTAAATCAAATAATTAAATGAATGGATGAAACACAGACCTGGTATATATTTTTCAAAAGTGGTGATATCCCATTACGGAAAACTATTCCATGGGGCTTCCAGGCCTATTCCTGTGTCTGAGTCACCTCAACTTGATATTGTAGGTTGAAGATACACGAGGTGGTGAAAACACTGCAGCAGGCCCTGTGATGAAGGTTTGCTGGGCCCCCTGACATATGATCCCCTATTATCGTATCTAACATGAGAACCAGAGAGTGCATATAATGATCACAGAAAAATATTGTAACATTCAGCAGTACATTTCTTTTCACTTAACTAACATTTAACTTAACTTACATCTAAAACAGAGGTTGATAACAAGCTATGTATTAGATATTAGTAATAGGTATTAAAGGGAACACAAACAACTTTACCTTCCAGCAGCTCCAGATTCACTGACTGAAATGGGTCTTTACGCAGATGCAAGGCTGAAAGTACAACACCACAGGTTACTTTAATTAGCCAACTAACAAAAAAAGAAAATGTCTTCCACACTGGTAGTTTATTTGCAATTATTAGGCTAGTATAACATCAGTCTTAACTTGCTGAATCTTCTCAAGGGAAAGCAGTCCTGCAGAAATGTTTCAAATATTCTAACTGCTGAAGACATCTTTTTTGAAATTGCTCTCTTGTGCCTGCCAGATTGCCATGATTATACCAATTCAATGTGAGCAAACTTTTAACCAAAGCCACAAATTGGGTATCGGGATGCCCAAATATCATTTTATTTTCTCACCATGATATTACTGACCTGTTTGATTCCAGAAAGGAGGATGAACAATATCATACAGGATATGATGTCCTTGGTTGCATGCGGCTTCTGTCCCATTACTTCTGGTAAAATGAAAATACTCAATAATGCCATTGGATCTTACAGTAGTGTACTGTTGATGTTCAATGTTGTAGCATTAAAATGTACAGTACTTTTTTAATAAAAATGGTACTTTACTGTTAGAATGTGACTGCATTTTTACAGCAATTTATTACAGTGTGCTGAATATTATCATTCTGACGTTCACATAATCCTTTTTACAACATCCAGTGTATTGTCTACTGGATTTTAAGTCTGTTTTTTTTTTAACAAAGTAGCTTGTGCCTATGATACTTTTAAGTCACCAACTGTCACATCTTAGGTCTCAAAGCATCCAGGAGGACCTTGGGAAGTCATAGTCAAAGAACGACTATCCGACTAATTGTCTTCAGATAGACGTCTAAATTGATCCGTTGCACAAAGGTGTCTTGTTCTTGACTAATTGGTTATGAATTCTGAGTAACTCCAGCAGGAAATGTTTTCCTGCAAGAATGTAACAGTCACAAGAACATTTTAGTGTGAACATTTTGCAAAGAGTGTAAAAAAACATCTCAGAGCAGTACAAAGCTGAGTTGCTGTAGTTTGTCAGCTCTTCTGCTAACTCTCAGGCTCAGGATAGTTTCTCTAGACTGACAATGTCCTCGCTGCTGTACTTCACTGTAGAGATTACTAAATCAGATCTAGAAGAAATCCCAGAAGACCTCCTGTCAATAATTTAACTAGAAACTGCATTTCCTGCAGAAAATGCACATGAATGCTGAAAAGTTTGGTAAAGCTATACTGGATTGCTAACTTAACTGAGTGAGAAGAAGGTGACATAATAAGAATAGTTGGAAAAGTGGAATGGTTTTAATTAGTTTGAATATTATTGAAAAGTTGAATAACACCACTAATGTAAAAAAGATGTGGAATATTTAAAGGTTTTTTGAAAAGCTAACGCTAAATTAATTTTTGGCTTTAAAGGTGTGATAGAATACAAAACCGATTTTACCTTGTCATAGTTGAATAACGACAGTTCAGTGGGTAAATAGGACATACATAGAAGCTCAAAATCCCATTGATACCCCTATCCCCTGCAAATCGTGTCGAAAAAACTCATACTATAGCATTTCTAAAAAAGTCAGAGTATAGCATGTTGGAAAAAGTCATAACAGTATGTCAAAAAAAAGTGATAAAATGTCATAGTATAGTATGTCATAAAAAGTGAGAAAAAGTAATATTATAGCATGTCGAAAGAAGCATAGTGTAGTATGTCGAAAAAAATTATATATAAGTCATAGTATATTATATCGAAAAAACTCATAGCATAGTATGTTGGAAAAATTGTTAGAAAAAGTCATAGTATAGTATGTCGAAAAAAGTCAAAAAAAGTCTTAGTTTAGTATGTTGAAAAAAAGTGATTAAAAAGTCATTGTATAGTATGTAAAAAATAGTCCTAGTATAGTATGTCAAAAAAGTCATAGTATAGTATGTCGAAAAAAGTGATAAAAAAGTGATAGTATAGTATGTTGAAAAAAGTAATGAAAAAGTCATAGTATATGGTGAAAAAAGTTATAAAATTCATAGTATAGTATGTCGAAAAAAAATAATAATAATGTCATAGAATAGTATATCAAAAAACTCATAGTATAGCATGTCAAAAAAACTCATAGTATAACATGTCGAAAAAAGTCATATTGTAGTATGTCAAAAAAGTGATGAAAAATCATAGTATAGCATGTCGAAAAAAGTGATAAAATAGTCATAGTATAGTATGTCGATAAAAGTTATAAAATTCATAGTATGGTATATCGATAAAAATTATGAAAAAGTCATAGTATAGTATGTCGAAAGAAGTCATAGTACACATGTCGAAAATAGTGATAAAAAGTGATGGTATAGTATGTAAAAAAAAGTCATCTTATACTATGTCAAAAAAGTGATGAAAAAGTCATAGTATAGTTTGTTGAAAGAAGTCATAGGATAGGATGTCGAAAATAGTGATACAAAATTCATAGTACAGTATATCAAAAAAGTAAAAAAAATTATAGCATCGAAAAAAATGATAAAAAGTTATAATATAGTATGTTGAGAAAATTAATAAAAAAGTCATAGTATAACATGTCGAAAAAAGTCATATCATATTATGTTAAAAAAGTGATGAAAAATCATAGTATAGTATTTCGAAAGAAGTCATGGTATAGCATGTCGAAAATAGAAATAAAAAGTCATAGTATAGTATGTCGATAAAAGTTATAAAATTCATAGTATGGTATATCGATAAAAATTATGAAAAAGTCATAGTATAGTATGTTGAAAAAAAGTAATAAAAAAGTCATAGTATAGTATGTTGAAAAAACTAATAGTATAGCATGTCCAAAAAAGTCATATTATAGTATGTCAAAAAAGTGATGAAAAAGTCATTGTAAAGCATGTCGAAAGAAGTCATGGTATAGCACGCCTAAAAAGTCATATTATAGCATGTCGAAAAAAGTCATACTATAGAATGTCTTAAAAAAGTGATAAAAAAGCCATGGTATAGCACGCCTAAAAAGTCATATTATAGCATGTCGAAAAAAGTCATACTATAGTAGCCAAGGGTGGACTGGGGATGAAACCAGGGGTCAGAGCACTGCCTACCTGCTGGTGGAGCAGTGCTAACCTCTAAGCCACCGTACAACTAAATAATGTAAGTTGAAAATAGTAATAGCATAGTATGTCAAAAAAAAGCCATTCAAAAGTCATAGTATTGCATGTTGAAAAAAGTTACAAAATTAATTTCATACATACAAAATTTCATGGTAAATTGAAAAAAGTGATGAAAAAGTCATTGTAAAGCATGTCGAAAGAAGTCATGGTATAGCATGCCTAAAAAAGTCATAGTATAGCATGTCTAAAAAAGTCATAGTATAGTATGTCGGAAAAAAAAGTTATAAAATAGTCATAAAATAGTATGTCTGAAAAAGTGATAAAAAAGTCACAGTATACCATGTCAAAAGAAGTTATACTATAGTATGTCGAAAAAAGTGATAAATAAAATCATATTATAACAGAGGCAACCAAAGAAAGTTGAAGACCAAAGAATCAGATAACGCTTGGTTACGTTGTAACCTTGGTTCTCTGAGCGAAGAAACTATCTCTCCAGCTGTAGGCCGTTCTGAGACGGTTCCGATCAAACTATTAGTGAGTCCACGCCAGCACAGGTGCTTTATAGGGCGTGGCCGGGCAAGCCGGTCTGGCTTAAAGAAGTATCCACGTACCTGACCTCAGGGGGATCATCCTCGTACATGTGGAATATGTAATGGTGGAGAGATAGTCTCGATACGATAGAGAACAATACTGTGAATGCTGCTGAATCAGAATTCACACAATGAATGGATTTGAGAGGAGAAAAGATCTCTTTGAATCCAACAAATTAAACACAAACAATGCCAGCTGTCAGCTGCAAACTGTTGCACTAGTTCTGCAGTGGGACATACATCAGTGTTCATTACTTTACATTTTAAGAATCATTTCCCCAGTGACAGCTTCATATTTCTCAGGCTGATCGGAGGGAAGAATTCAGTGTTCCTGAACATAATTTATGACTACAGTTATTAACCGCCAAGTGTGGCGGCAAGTAAATCTCTAACCACACTTAATTTGTTATTGACTTCAGAGGTGGATGGCAGACATAGTTGTCATGCTGAGTAATGCACCCTCCTGCTGAAGCCAGTCTACTGATCTAAGACCATGGAAGCAATCAAACAGGCAAGACATGTGAGGCGCAGGCAGAAGCCTCAGGGTGGCAGGTTGGACAGTCATCAATTAATATACCAGTTTAGGAAGGAAGTTCTTTAGAATGCTCAAAATGATATGACTACACAGTGGCGATTCTAGGGTCTGTTGTGGCAAGTATTCCTAGGGGGCCAATCGAAACCAGAGTTCGTCACCATTATGTTCTAAACTCTACAAATGCTACGGCAAATGCTGCCACTATGTCCTCCAGATCTTAAGACCTTCGCACGTTTCTTTCTATTGCAATGAGACCCAGTCCTGAAAGTCTCTCCTGGGACAGGAGCTAGACAGGCCCGCACACCAGGCTGGAGTCTCTCGTTCCACTAGCTAGGTTAACTCACAAAAAATGTGAAAGAATAAACACCATTAGTCTAACATTAATGCTGGCTAGCGAAAGTTATTTAATTGTCTCCCCCATAGTTAAGGTTAAAAGACAGCATTCGGACAGTTACTGTTACACAACTTAATCTTCACTATCTGCTGTTCTTACCACTGTCTTTTCTTCTCATCCCTCTTTTTTGTTCACTCCAAGAAGGATAACTCCTCTTCATCTTCCTTTGACTTTCAATTGAAAAAAATTCTATCATGCTTCCATGGCAATGACATGGGGCCCCTTTCGGTGTCATTGCAAATTCTCATTTGTTTGTTTAACGGGGAAGGGGGTTGCGTTCACTGTGGTTGCCACATTTTGAGACATTACTGTGGAGTAGAGTTTGTCAGCCATTGGGGGCCCCCTAACGGCCTGGGGCCCCAAGCGGTTGCCTGGCTTGCCTGTTGACAAGCTGCGGCTCTGTGACTGCACATTATACACCTATGGTGAGCTTTAGAATTCATCCTGATAAACTATTGGTGTCATTTCTAGAAGTGGTGACATTGACATGTACACATACTTTATGACAGGAGACATTTACCCTCAGAGACCGATGGATTTATCAAACTATAATGTTCAGCACATTTTATAATTACATAACTCTGAGGTTGCCATAAACATCGGTAAGTGTTTGAAGGGGTCACAGTTTGTGGATATGTAATGTCAGACTAGCTAGATTTTATAGACCAGCAGGTGGAGCTGAGACATGTCATAGCTGTGTCTTTTTAATTTGTTATTCATACATTATTTTGTCACTTTTCCAGTGTGAACACAGACTAAAAACCGTTTAGAAGTAATGTGGATTTGGGGCACAGCTCCATATTTCATAACATGTCCCTAGCTGTGTCACATTCGGTTTTCTGACTCTTTATTGGTAGATTTCTCAGCTTGTGTTGTCCAAACTTGCTCAGTTACTCATTTATTTCCCTGATCTGCTTCTCCTGGGTTAAGCCGGTTGGAGCTTATCCCAAAATGCACCGGGAAAAAAATTATTTGTAAGGGGGGGGGTCCCCACCACCAAACAACAAAATGTCCCAGAAATGCATACTGCATCACCCTGTTGTGTTTCTAAAATGTGTTTTCTTTGAATTTGTTAACTTTAAAAAACCATGATTCATTTCAATTGAAGATTTTGGATGAAAGTGAATAGAAGAGCATGGATTAGTGAGCAACATAACACTGCCACCTTCAGGCATGGAAGCTACAGACTCACAGAAGATGATCTGACTGGCCAATATGAAACATTTCTCTTTGCTGAGACGCTGCTGACTACCTTTAGGATGTCTCGCTGCTGTCACAATGAAAATAAGGCGAGGATCCGAGGTCTCCACGAGCCAAACAGCCAGAGAGCAGAGCCCCAGCCTGGCTGTCCGTCCGTCTGCTTCATCTCCACATCACCATCAGTCACTCATGTCAAACCCGTGGAGAACACTTTGGGGAACAGCCTTTTTATTAATCAAATTTGAACGTTGTGTTAGTTTCTCTTTATTCCAGTGCCACCGTGGTGAACACTCATGTTAAAAATAAAAAGTGACATTTTTTTTTCTTTTCTTCCCGTTAAAATGTATAATCATAATGAAGACAGTTAATCATAGGAACTAATCATAGAAACCGACATAATGACCTCACAGCATTTTGGATCAAACTCCTCTCCCTTCAGGCTAACTCAAAGAAACAGAAAGAACAGAAATGAGCCAGGGTAGACAGGAACAAAAAAAACAGATTCTTACGTATATCCACATTTTTTTTTTTTTTTTTAGATATTTCCCATAGACATTATAGGTTTGGTTTGAAGGGGGGGATTCTGCTGGATTGTCTCACGTTTTGTTTTCCCTGTAGAGGAGCATCACTGCAATGCAGCAACAGTAAATCTACTGAGGAGAGTGAGAGCCCTGAAGACTCTACCTAGTGCACTGAGAGTAAGGGGATCTATCTGGACACACTTGAATCGGGGTGTTGTGAAGTGCAAACCATTAGTTCTCTTAACCCTCCCTATTCTAGCTAACATCATTTACCACCCTGGCAAACAAGCAGTGGTAAACTACACCTGAATACATAGCTGGATTGTGTCCGGCCCTGTAAGTATACTCACAACATAGTTATTTTTCATCATTACAGTACAGTATAGAGCAATAGTTTTCATATACTTTTCATATCTTTTTTCATATTGCACCATCAGAGAATGGGACACAGAGAAAGATCAACAGAGACTCCATTTCCTAATTAAAACGAGATATGTGCAAACATGACTAAGGACTTTATTAACCAAATCAATTCTTCCCTGTAATATCCACAAATAAAAGTGATTTCTCTTTTTATATATATATTTATAGTAATAAGAATAATAAATCTTCACATTGGATCATTTCATAGTGTGACAAAATGCTCGACTGGGCTGTCCAGCCGCGATCGTAATCCTCATTGTCTTTTTAATTGGTCAGTCCCCATGCATCCATAGGAAATAGATTTTTTTTGTTTTTCTTCAAAAAAAGTAACAATTTGAGAGCAGCTGAAAAGTTTGGACTGGTGTCAATTGCTTTCATTCCAAGATTTCTCCCGAGTTTCATTCAGTGTTTCAGAAGGATATTCCATAGGAAAAAAATGACTCCAAATAGTCATCTTCCACTCCAGAAAAAAAAAAAAGATGTCCGGGTTCTTATGAAAACATTGCAGTAATGGTGAGAATAGATCATTTGGTATTTGATAATTAATGATCATTAATAGCAGACAACTAACAATTAATAATCACTGATTAATTATAAAGAGTTAACAATAATCAAGAATAAATAATGCTCCCTCGTTACTCAATTAGTTTGGCAAAAACTCCGGCTGGAGCCGTTTCCGATGAGTGAATCTTTTTCTCAAGTGAAACAAAATGAAAAGAAAAGAAATACAAAGAAGAGATAAAAGAAAGCTCTAAAATAAATTAAAGGAGATTAGTAAAAGTGACCCCGCCCTTGGAGAGGTGGGGGCTGTATATACAGAACTACGTGGTGAAAGTCAGTTTACTGCACTTGAGTGGTAAGTCCAGTGTTAGAGTGAGTTCTAGTCCCGCCCCAGGTGCCCCTGCTGTTATACCAGCGTGTAGGACTTTGCGTAGGGGTTGCTGCTCTGTTTGAGGTGTCCTCGCGAGTCCAGCAGGGACTCCTGGGAGGTGCTGAGCTTGGCGGCCTGGGCCAGCTCCGAGCCCTCTCTGTGGGGGAGTGTGGCCGCGGAGCCAGGCTGCCACTGGGCCACTGGGTCCCTGCTGGCCTGAGGGGCCTCTGTGGGCGTTGGGGGCGCCATGCGAGAGGGCCGCTTCAGCGAGCGACTCTTCTGGGGCTCCAGACAGGCCTGACCCATGGCCGCTCTCTCCCCACTAGCTGTCCCCCTGGATGAGCCCGAGCAGGACATGCCTCGGTTTAACAGGAAGTCCATGCGCAGGTATGGAGGAAGGTGAACCAACTCGCCTCCTGCAGGACAACACACACGGATCACAGTTAGGTTCAGGAGAAAACACATGCGCACATTCCTGCCCAACATCACCTCAACTCTCCCATATATTTTATTTATTAACTTCAATCTTAACCCTTGTGTGGTGTTCGGGTCTGTGGGACCTGTTTTCAGTGTTTGCTAAAAGAAAAATGATGCTATTCAAACTCATTGGCATGGGCTCATTTTCTGGGAAGAACATAAAAAATAACTTATTTTCAATGACAGCACACGGTACGCCCCCCCTACACATAACTATTACATATGAGGTGTTCGGGTCTACTGGACCAGAGTGTATTTAATTGTAGGTGCTATGAAACTATGTTGACTTTCGGCACCTGCTATTCCCACACAAAGTTGATTGTTACATTTCCAGTTACATTTCAAGCACGTTCACCTGTTCTGATCTTGTTTCTATTTTTTTTTAACCTTTTTTATAATTGAATTTACTTGTTTTCTCACAAAAAATTATCATATGATCATAAATGTCATCTCACAGGGGTAAATGGCAAATATTGGTACATTGAGCTAAAGTAAACATCTGTTAAGTATTTTTACATACATTGTTATGGCTGTATTGATTTAAAAGCCTAATAATGTGGTGGGTCCACCAGACCCGGGAACATTGACAGTGTAACAAAAATATGAACACCTTACAAGGGTTAAATGTATGGGCCGAAGTTTTTCCAGAAAATTTGTGATATGACAAAAGTTTGTATTTAATCCGACCCTAGGGGTTCTATCAAGATCGCCTAATCAATCATCATGATAAGTGGATGTCTGTGGCTTTTGCTGTTGCCAAAAAGCTGATTTTTTTTTTGTAAATGGAGAGACAGCAGTGACACATTCAAGACTGGACAGATGCACTGTTGAAAATAGGTAAACTTGAAAATCGTCATGAATATAGGCTCTCTAGATGATCTACTGTATCATTTAAAGTGCTCATATTATGCTCATTGTCAGGTTAATAATTTTTCACTTTGTAAACCTATAACGTGCACAAAAAAGATATATAACACAATAAAGGAAAGGGGAAAAGCCAAAAAGCATAATGTAGTAGCAACATGTAGTCAGTTCTTTCCATAAGTTACATCATTTTCATTTTTTTCAATCTTAAATGTAACATTGTCAAATAGCATCAAACAGCAGTTAAATCAAGTCGCTGAAACAGGCTAACATTCCACTTGGAGCTGACTCAATGGCTGTGTCCGTAATGAGTCCCTAGTCACGTGTTAGGGTGCTATTATGTGTGCAGCCATATTTTCTATAGTGTCCGAATTGCAATTCAAATGTGTGCAATACATTTCCTACATATTATACTCTGAAGAATATGCTGGATCTGCTTCACTGACAGTCAATGCTGTACCAAAAATGATTTGTTAGCATCTCTATGAAGTATGGCTCATTTAGGTGTCAAAGCTCAATAATACATGTCGGTAAAAGAAACAAAATATACTTTCTCATTCTGTTTCATCACAGCAGCCGGTTTCCTCCCTTAGATTTGCAAGATTTGAAGTGACTACTCATGAATCTTTAGTCAGTGGTGTGAAATATGAATCATTTAATATTTCTGGATGTCCTATCGTATTTAACTTGGACTGAATTGTTGATGTAATGCTTCCCCAGCTTCTCTCTTAAAGACTGTAAGCCTATTTTAATTGATAAAATCATCAACTTGAATGCATGTTGCGGCACTCCAACTGGGTTCACTGTCGGCATTAGAGTCACAGTTAATGGTTGTTAAACAGGAAGTTTAGGCATTAGTGTAATCAGCACCATAATGAGGCCATTTGTAATAAAAGATTAGCGTGCGGTCGGGGGTTCAGGCCCAGACCGTTCTGTGGCCTCACCCGGTCTGTGGGCCTTGGGCACGGCCATGTTCATGACCCGGCTGACGTCCTGAGGCTTGGGCGGGGAAGCAGTGAAGCGGCAGATGCCTGACTCGGACGGTGTGCTGGAGGTCAGGCTGTCGGTGTAGTCGTTGGTGCCGGCCGTCATCTGCTCAGAGGAAGTGTCAGAGATGAAGCACTCCGTGATGGTGAATTTGGCGTGGCGCAGCTGCTCCTCCATCTTGGCGTGCTCGTAGGCTCTGGCGAGCTCCTCGTAGGTGGAGGACGCGCTCTCCGTTGACACCATGCTGCTCCGTGCTCGGTCTGGACATGGGCCGGGGTTAGTGGAGGGATTAGTGTCAGGAGTTAATGTGTAACTTTAGCTGTGTTCAAAACTGTTCCCCTATCACGGAAATAGTTCCCTATATAGTGTGTTCGACATTTTGTAGTGGTGTTCAAATTCTCAGCGGATAATTTCATTCACTATATAGTCCACTATAAAATACCCACAATGCATGACAAATTTGATTGTACATACGATGTACCCATAGACAGTAAAAGAAATGGACCAACAGATCCTGTTGCTCTGGACGGAGACCAGTGAAGGATGCACTTTTCCGGTGATGGCTGAGCATTACTGCACAGCTGCATACTGAGCTTGCCGACGTAGATGTGACGTGAGCAACCTGTCTGAAAGTTGTAAGTCTTCTGGTAGCTGTGCCAAGAGAAATCTCAATCATTCCCAATCTTGCAGAGACGGAGAGCGTAGGTATATGTAAGGAGATAACATGGGCACAGGCTAATTACTGCTAACTAAAATGCTAGTTAACATTAGTAATTAAACGTAAACAGCTAATGTAAGTCAAAACTGCCTGCAAGCTTCTCCTGTACTGTACAGTAATTCCTCTACTATGAGACAGCAAGTCGCGTGGTTATGACCCAATCGTTAGCCTATTTTTACAAAAACGTCTGCTACGGAGCCATAACGTGAGGTACAAGGTAATGGAGCCTTTTATACATTGTTGTGTTACTTTAGAAATAAACAACGGACAAATAGAGTCTTTACACGCTTCAGATGTAAAGTTATTCGCTGTCAAAGTGACGCCAAAATAAATGGCAGTCAATGGGATGCTAACGTGGGGTGATGGCTTGTTAGCTACAAAAGGGCTCCATAGGAGCTACGCTTTGTGGAGGCTGGCTTACCCCCTTGGATGTACCCTACATTTTACTGCTGTATACCACAATGCAACATGGTGGTGTTTTCCCGGAGGAGAAGAAGAAGCAAAAGGACTCACGAAAATGTCAGTGTAGTGTCCGAAATCTCATTTGGTTTGGTCACCCTATATAGCTCACTATTTAATAAACACCATATAGGGAATAGTGAGTGAGTGAGTGAGGGAACGGTTTAGAACACAGCTTTTGTTAAACGTCAGACAGCTGAAACTGATTTGTTGTTAGAGATGAAGGGTACTGTTACATTGTTGAAGCTTTGGGCGATTTAAAGCATCCATGTCCACATATGTTGCTTACCTGTGTCCTGAGATGGGCTGACGCTGTAGCTGTCACTTTCCTTGTCGACAGAGCCTGCAACTCTGGGGGTGGGCAGCCTCCAGTCAGTGCTGAGAGTGTGGGAGGAGACAGGGGGGTGTGGGCGGTTCAGGGTCCACTGGCTGGCGTAGCGGTTGCGAGCGGCTGGGCCGGCTTTGGCTGTGCGGCGGGCTGTAGGGTCTGAGAACCAGGAGAACGTGGGGTGTTTATGGCAGGGAATAGAATGGAATAGATGTTTATTTCCATTTGCACTGGTACAGGGCCACACAAATACACTGGAATTTTTGTGCATTGAGTCAGTTCTACAAAAAATATAAGAAGAAATACAGTTAAGAAAATACAATGAAAATATAAAGCTATATATATATATATATATATATATATATATATATATATATATATATATATATATATATATATATATATATATATATAGTATATATAAATAAATAAAATATAAAGTGTGACGGCTCCTAAAAGAACAATATTAAGAGAAAACAGCTGTAATACACTGTATAAAAAACTGCTTGTGAATATACAGTGGTGCTTATAAGTTTATAAACTCATGCTAAAGTTGACTAAAAAGAGGAATAAAAAAATCATCTTTTGGAAATTGATCTTAATGCCTTAATTAAAAAAATGAGGAAAAATCCAACCTTTAAAGGACACCAATTTTCTTTGTGAATGAATAATGTATCGTAAATAAATAAATGTTCTTCCTTAAAATACAGGGGGCATAAGTATACACACCCCTATGTTAAATTCCCATAGATCAGATTATTAAATCCATTGGCATGGTTTTATTTCAGTTAGCCTAACAGCTGGTTTGATTTGCATTGAGAGATGATTTTATGGAAAGTACCCCATGCCAATCTCTAGGTATGGTGAAGGGGATGTGATGATGTGGGGGGGCTATTTTAATTCCAAAGGCCAAGGGAACTTTATCAGGATCATAGTATCCTGGATCCATGAAATAACTGGCCTTTAAAAATAAACATCTGCCTGCCTCTATGGGAATTTCACATAGGGGTGTACTGACTTATGCCCCCTGTATTTTAAGGAGGAACATTTATTTATTTACGATACATTATTCATTCACAAAGTAAATTGGTGTCCTTTAAAGGTTGGATTTTTCCTTTTTTTTCTTTTGTTTTTATTAAGGCATTTAAGATCAATTTCCAAAAGATGATTTTTTTTATTCCTCTTTTTAGTCAACTTCAGCATGGGTGTGTAAACTGATGAGCAGCACTGTAGATAACATAATTGTACCTAAGAAGTGTTATTGCACACAGAAAAACATTATTATGATGGACATGAGTAATGAACTGGTCATAATAGCAATGTTATGTCCCTGCATCTAATATCAGTTGCCACCAAACTGTAAGATATGCAGCAATGTGCCAGCAAAGGCAGGGAAGATAGAGAAGACTGAAAGCTAGTGAACAATGCAGGATATAAAATAAAACTCAGCTTTGCAAATGTTTTATAAGGAAGGAAATTGTTTGTTTACAAGAAAAACTCCACAGGGTACATCCCAAGGGTGTACATTACAGTGTGAAGAATAGGAGTGTGAGTGTGGTGGTGTCTCCAGTTGCCTGAATTAGCTCGCAGGCTTCGCTTCATTTCGTACCAAAGCAATAAGCATACCAGATGTAAACAAAAGGCACATCAAAGGTGGAAAAATACTAAATAACTAAAGGAAAAAGTGCTTGGAAAAGGAACATATCTGAGAAAACAACAGGCACACACATGTATGTAAACAATAATGTAGAGCGAGCCTGTCATTATTGTGGATTAGAACCCCCCGACAGGGTGATGCAGGCTTTGAATCAGCCAGAAGGGTTTCAAATTCGCAGTAATGACTCTCAGGCTGTAAGCTAACCAAGGAGCTTACTAAAGCTCTGTCAGCACTGATGCCATTAGCACTGTTAGCGCTCCTTGTTTGCTCCACCCTCTCTCTCCCTTTGTGATCTGCTGATCAGCTGCACGATCTGAAAACAATTTTATTGTTTTCAGATCTATGATCAGAACTCCGTCCATGGCAACGGTCTGTTGTACAGAAATAAAACCGTGGAATGCCGTGATTGACCAATCAGAATCTAGCCGTGTAATAATATATTTTTGGCCCTATTTTAACAATCTAAGCGCACGGCGTGAAGCGCCTGGCGCAGGTGCGTCCAAATCCACTTTTGCTAGTTTGACGGTGGAAAAAAGTGTCCGTGCTCCGGGCGCGTGGTTCAAAAGGGTTGTACTTAGTGTCTTCATTAATTCATAGGTGTGTTTTGGGCGTAACATGCAATAAACCAATCAGAGTGTCATCTCCCATTCCCTTTAAAAGCCAGGCGCGTTTGGACCTTGGCGCATTGATATTATGATGGAGGATTTGCCCCGTAATATTTTGTTTTGTAATCTTTTGCATGTTTGTGTGCTGCTGTGCGTCCCTGTGTGTAACAAGCATAGTGTGCGTGGGCTGTGCACAAGCCTAGGCACATTTTACTAATTTGCTGTTAAAATAATGAAATGCTGCGTTACTGACATTAGACCAGGTTTTTGTGGGTCAATGGTGCGATCACTTCCTGCTGCTTCAAGATAGCAATACGGCAAGAATGCACCTGAACACACCTCCCTGTAAGACCAGCACGCCCATGGGCGCAAAGATGGGCGCAGGTGCATTTGCTATTTAAACGACGTGGGCGCTGGATGGGAAATAGACAACTGCGTTGGTCTTAAACTAGCAAAGACACTTGCGTCGGGCTTTGCGCTGCGGGTGCAAGATAGGGCCCGTTATGTGTTATGAAGTAAAAAAAAAAAAAACGTCCGTACTGGACTTACTGGTTCCTGGTCTGGCATCAGACACATCTACCAGTGGCCCGGTGGCCTGGGACAGGGACTGGTAGTGGACTGTGTGGGTGACCGTGGATGACTTCTGTTTCTGAGTCTCCCCGAAGTCGTTGTCAGTCAGTAACACAGTGGACCTGTCGTCTGTGGGACAGCAACAAAAACAAGGTCAGCACCACAACAACCAGGTTCATTTGCTGTATGCATTACTGTGAAAAAAACAAGTACAGTGTCTCATATGGCCGCAACACACACATTGGTGAGCTTACCAACAGTTTCCATGGTGTCTCTCTCCTCGATCAGAAGCTGGGCTCTGGGGATGTCGATGTGCATGCGGAGCGTCTGTTGCTGTTTGTTAATTGGCTCTGCTGGACGTGTGTTTTTACTGGAGAGCACAAAACCAAAATAAAAAATAATGTATCAGAAACTCCTGTCGTAATTAATCAAAGTGCTGTGTGCATGCTGAGATGGTTGGTGCCCATTCTTACCTCATGAGCATCTCAGCCAAACTTTTTGCATCTGGAAAACAAACATGAAAAAAATGATTAATAATAATAATTTTACTTGACACGAGAGAATAGAGGCAACAATCTGCCATGTTACGGTAGATGACCTCTCTCGTCTCACCTCGGAGCCTCTTAAGCCTCTGCTCCCTCCTCCTCCTCCTCAGCACCAGCAACCCGATGAAGATCACAACGATGCCCACCAACACGCAGGAAATGGTCACCATCATCTTCAAACCTTCGCCGCCCCCCGAGTTGTCCTCACTCACATTGGGTGCCTTCACCAAAGGTGCGATGGTACCTGTGCACAAGTCGTAATACGTGTTATGACAGATACTGGTGCTTTAAGACATCATTGACATGGAACAGAACACTTGTCAGTGTTGTTGTAGGAACCCCAAACACAAAACCATTTGATTTGTGCCATTAAATGATAGCTGCTGATCATATTGTGTAAAAGTTGATCATCAGTAGCTTAAGCATTTATCATTTTATTTCCAAGCGATCACGTACAGTGTTCCAGCACAAGCTGCTGCATTCTGTTAATATCAGCACTTGCTCTTTTGATGGGCGGTTTCTGCCAAACCATACTTAAATGCAAATTAACTCATCCTTCATAAAGAAAAGATCAGCCTGATTATGCTCTCCAGCTCCAGTATGTTAGTAAAGGAGGAAGATGAAGCGCTTGGTCTTGAGAACTGGTAATGGCAGAATACTTCTGAACTTCTGGGTTGAAATATGAGCTGGCAGCATCCTTTGACTACATCTACACTATTACGTTTTCATTTTTAAGCGGCGTTTTGAGACAAACACAATCTCCGTCCACACAAGAGTTTTAGTTCCATTAGCAGAACTAATCTCCGTTCATATTAACACGTCTGACAGCACATATCACATTACCATTGGCACACAGTGGGCATGTGTGCGCCGGTGTAAACAGGAAGCAGATTGTCTGACGTAACACTGCGGTTGAAAATCATGGATGTAGAGGCTGAAAATGCAGAAAATACTTTGAAGAAAAAACAATAGTGGTGAAAAGTAGGAGCAGGGACTTATTAGCTTGGACCGACGACGAGGTGGAACTGTTACTAAGCCGAACTAACAGATAAAACATGCATCATCGTTTTCAAAGGTTCTCCGTTTGTGCCCGTCCAGACTACAAAGCAACCCTGGAATTTTCAAACCACATAGGGGTTAGCAGTGTTCCGAAGAACTGTCTCCGTTTTAAGGGTTTGGAAATGCCAGAGTTTTGTGGACGCGAGCCATAAACGAAGCAAAAGATATTTGTTTTAAAGCCAAAATGTAGTAGAGCAGATGTAGCCTGTATCTCAAAGGAGATCATCCAACTTTGTAACTCATGTGGTGGCATTCAGTAGGCTTGTGATGAAGGCTTCACAAGCAGCAGCACACAAAGCAGCTACAGCCACTGGAGTCCGCATGAAATGTGATTTTTATTGCCCAATTCATCAAGGGAGCCTCAATCCCCTCCAGCCTCAAGCACTGCTATTAAAAAAAAAAAGTGATTTATTCTGCTTTGCCTCAAACTATTTCTGTTAGCCAGACTCAGTATGCTACAGTTACTGGAAACATAGGCGGTTTATTCAAGACTCTGTACTTGTCCAAACGTCAGAGTGTCAGTGTTCCCATTATACTAGCTCTGGAGCAGCTGGTGAATCACCAAGGTACACTTCCCTGCTACATTCTGCCAGCCATGACAGATATTTCAGTGACTTTGTTCCCTGCAAAGAAATGAGTTGGAAACACTTTGGCCCCCCTGTTATCGTGTCAACTCACTGCCATCGTAGCTGAGTGTTGCAAACTTGACTCTCTTCTCAGCGTAGCCGGCGCTGTTGTAGACTTTCATCTGCAGCTCGTACCAGGTGGCCTCCTGCAGGTCGTACAGGATGTAGCTCTTGGTGAGGGAGGTGCGCTGTGCCGTGGTCCACGTGGGCGAGTCCACGGGCCGATACTCCAAGGTGAAGGAGGTGATGGGGCACCCGCCGTTATTCCAGCCATTCAGGTTGAGCTTGACCCGAGTGGCGTTGATGCCCGTGAACAGCTCCTGCTCTTTAGCATACTGAGGTTCTGTGGAGAGAGGGGATGCCTCAGTGTGTTAAGATAAGATAGGAAGAATGAAAAAACCTGCAAAACCAGGAGATTTTAACTGTGTCGTGCTCGGGTCAGGCTCAGACACAAATTTCTTAATGCCTGTCGGGCTCGGGGCGGGTTCGGTCACGGCTCTGTTGGACGCGGCCCGGGCTCGGACAGAAAAATTCGGCCCAATCCGGACTCTATTACCTACTGCACCTTTAATCATTTGGTCTAACAAAATGTCAAAACAAATGCCCATCTCAGTCGAAGGTGAAGTCTTCAAATTTTTTGTCTGACCAACAATCCAAAACCCCTTTGAGTATCATACAAGACTAAGAAAACCAGCAACTTTTCACATTTGGACCCAAAACTGGCATTTTACTCGAACAATGGCTTTAACAATAATTGATTATCAATGTAGTTGCCTAATAATCTTCTGATGATTCATTTCATTAATCATTTCAGCTCTAATAAAAACTTACCTCAAAATTGGTTGAAAATGTAAATGTGATGCAACATGTTACTTTAACAAGTATACATTTTGCAGTGTCCTGTTCATTGAATAATCAATTGCATTATTAGGAAAGAAGATAGCAATAAGTGTCTAAATAAAAGACTTTTATTTTAGATTTTTTATATTCATAATTAATTCTCACAACAGGCATTTTTCTTGCCATTTAGAAGGATGTTATATCACGTTTTAAACAATAAGTATACTATGCTGTATTTATTACATGACTACAAGCTTACTGAGAAAAAAATCTAAATCAATTGCATTGTCAAATGTTGAAGTCTGCTTCCACTAGATATATAAATCCTCCACTTGTAAGGATAATAAAATATTGTGATGGTGCAATGACTTTAGTTAAAAAAAAATCACTGAAAATATAAATGATCACCTCTAATATTATGTTCCTCTCAAAAGTCAACTTGTTTGTCTATACCTTTCCCATGGGTCTTTGCTTCGATGATCTCACTGATGCGTCCTGGCCCCACGGCATTCTGCGCTGTGAGTGTGAACTTGTACCAGGTTCCACACTTGAGGTTCTCCAGCCGATAGGAGCGCTCACTGGGACTGATGGGAAAGTTACCCCACTGCTCGCTGTTATCCTCAGAGTACTGCAGAATGTAGCCTGGAAAAGAACACGTGGGGAAATGACTGTTAAGGAACAGGAAAAACAACAAGGAACAAAAACATTGAAAAAGAAAAACAGGGTTTTGTCTGTCTGACCTCTTATGGAGCTGCCTCCGTTGTCTCCAGGGATCCAGGAGAGGGTTATCGAGGTGGTGGTTGTCTTGGTCACTGTGAGGCGAGGCTGGTCAGGTGGAACTGAAGGAAAGGCCCAGAAATTAGTGATCTCTGGGAAGTGAGATCTAAAAACACACCTGCCATTATAGCTTATCGCCAAGTGCTGCCAAATAAAACAAAACAGAGATCTTGCCATTTTGCCAGAACTGGAGACCATGTGCCCATGGTCTCCAGTTCTGGCAAAATGTTGCCTCAGAACTGACAACATTCATTTCTGGGACAGTTCCCGCAACAATACCAGTTCTGCTGCTGAATGACACTTATTCACTCCAGATTTCTAAATGTCAGAAAAGGATAGTCCTTGCTGGGCTAACAGCTGCAGAGAAAATGGTGGCGGTGCGCTGGAAGCCCCCACACACTTTGACCATTAAGCAGTGGCTTCTGACATTCTTGACATAGTTTATATATGGAACTTTCAATAGCCCGCATCAATGGAGCTAGACAGGTGAATGTGGATATGTGGCTTTTAGTGGCAGAGACAATAAAAGGCCGACTGTGACTACAGTTGCCAGCCCACGGGGTCCTGGGGAGGGTGGGGTGATATTGTTATGTGTATATATAGGTTTATGACATGTGTATATATATATATATATATATATATATATATACATATATATCTATACACATATACACACTCCTTATTTAATATTTATTAATTAAATGTATTTGTTTCTATTATTAATTATTATTTTCTATCTATCTATTATATCTATTTATTTTTATTATTAATATAATTTTTTTTTAACCATTTTCTTTTTTTTGGGGGTGGGGGGTGTTACATGTATATTGTGTGGATATGCTGCTGATGTGTTTAATTAAAAAAGAGAGAGATCTTGGAGATTGTAGGGGTTGGTACAAAAGAAATGCCGATTTTTTTTCACGTCGTTTGCTTACCTTGAACCTGCAGGTTGAGGACGGTTTTGTCCGACCCGAAGCTGTTACTGGCCACACAAGTGTAGTTCCCAGAATCCTCTGCTTTCACCGTACGAATAACAAGGCTGCCGTTACCATGGACGCTGCGCCGGCTGTCGATCACAACAGGCGCTGGGGTTCCATTGCTGAAACATAGATGTTGTCAGTGTCACACGGTAACTTTGAAGAGATAAATTGAACTACTGTTGGAGACTGTATACACATGTAGCCATCTATCACGGCACCTACAGCAACACCTTTTACTGAACTCACATCTCCTTCAGCCACTTGATGGTCGGGGATGGATCACCCACTGCTTTACAAGGCAGCACAATGTCCCTCATCCAGGGAGTCGTTACTGTCCTGTTAAAGGTCAGGATCCGAGCCGGAGCTGCAAAAAAGAAACACACACACACACACACACACACACACACACACACACATGCTTCATCAGCACACAGGGGACATGCAGTAACAAACAGATGTGTTGCTGTTTGCTGAATGATTTCAGAAAGAGTTTCTTTCATATCGTTGTCCTTTCATTTACTCTATAACCCTTTGGCTCACTGACCCTTTCAGATATGCACTGCAACCCTGAAATAATCTAGACATTGCCCGGCAGAGCTGTATGTGAGAATGCAAATGTCTGAATCTGTTGGGCCGGACATTAAAAAAACTTTTACCCTGCCAACTCCCTAGTGCAAAGCCTGTTGAGCCCAACCAGCAGGTCATTGTCCGGAGATTCCCAATGAGCGAGTGGGTGTGTTGAGAGCCATTTCTATCATTTGGCGGTGCAAAACTGGAAGGAACCAAACATCTGAGAGTGAAAATAAAGAGTCATTTACACTAAGACCACAACAAAAATGTCTAATTGGAGAGACAACAAGGTTCGGGAACTTCTGTCGGTAAGGGTCAACGGTAGACATATTCAAGGAACGGCAAGAGACACGCTTGTTTATGACCAGCGCCACCCCTCATCGGAGTATTTCCATTAAGTGAGAGCAAGTCTGACACGGACAATCTCCTGTTGTGTGCTACGTGTGAGAAAGGGAAACTCCGGACCTTGTCTAGAGTTCTTATGAGGAAAAGGCTGGAGTCAGGGATACAGGCTCAGGGGCCACAGTCTGATTTTGTTTCTCTCTCCATCTAAGCAGTGGAGCATCCATCACCTGCTGTAGACCTCAGACAGGTCGTGATAGGAGCTGTGGGTCCTGACTCCAGACACCATGGGGTCTATCAGCACATGCAATCAGCTTATCAGCTCTCAGCAAGCATGTAAAGTGTCGACAGGGCCAAACACAGAGCTATTTACATTCAGCTGATGCTCCCCGACCTGTCTTCCTATAAGGCGATACTGGGGATAAGATCATGTTTTTCACACATCCACGTGAGTGAAGTTAGTTGTGGCAAGAGGGTAGTCCCCAACAAATAATCTTGTTTGAATTTTAACTTACTGTGCTGCAGTGAATTTTAAAAATGTTATTAAAGTTAACAAAATAGACCAACTGTAATATCTTTACATTGTACACTGTGATTTCCTTCCTCGTTGCTATTATAGCATCAAACTGAGAGTCCAAAAAGAGTCCCAAAACGATGCATCCCATTTTGCACATTATAGTCCCATCAGGCATGTGGACTGGGACACCGTTTGCCTCTCATTCAGACATAAACCTTTAGGAGTTTACTTCTCACTTTATTTACCAGTAAATCAGGCAATCTGCCTATAGATCAAATGTGGAACGCAGTACAGTGCAAGTATTTCATCTTTATCCGGCACTTCAAACTGTACCAAAGCTCAGCTCCACCTACCCTCTGCCATGGGTTTGACAGTGATGATTTCACTGGCGTTTCCACGGCCTGCAGCGGTGACGGCCACCACCCAGATACTGTACTGACGGTTCCTGCTCAGGTTGGGGATGCGGTAGAAGAACACATCCGGGGCCGCTTCAAACTCACTGCTCACCTGGCCGAGGGAAGACATTCAGGAACGTCATTCATATCGTCATGTTTTCCATCAACATTAAATGTTGACTTAATGTTAAAGGATAAGCCTGGTGACATTCTATATTTCTCTTACTGTCAACACATCAAAACCAACAATGCATGTCTCCTACTAACAAATATTTTGTATGTATCCAAAGCCTGGTATATCTTTTTCCAAAACTATAAATGAGTTATGTAGTTCTATTATAAGTGAATCGTACATAGCCTTTCCATCCATGATTTAAATATTGGTTATAGCTGCTTTAAGTTGCTTTTTAACCAATGTGTGTTCAAAACTAATGTCCACCGATCAAAGGAAAATTCGGTTACACTTTACTTGAAGGTATAGAGTAAAGAGTGACATGACACTGTCATGAATGTGTCATAGACATTATACATTATAAACAAGTCATAAACGTTTATGACATACCGCTTCTTTTAGTAAGTGTCATTCGGTTTTTGTCATGACATGTTAGGGTTAGGGTTAGGGTTAGGGTTCATGTGTCATGACTGTGTCATGTGTTCATGACAGTGTCATGTCACTCTTATGTAGATACCTTCATGTAAAGTGTTACCGAAAATTCTTTAGCCTCGGAGTTGAGAGCCACAGACAGGGTAGAGAAATCAGAAAGCAGTGAGAGACAGACTAACACATTGTTGATTTGGTCTTTTCATAGAATTTGTTGACAATAAGAAAAGTATAGGATAATGCCAGCCTGCCAAATGCTAACTTGTTCATATATTTACAGGAACTTTAATTATGGCAAAGTACTGAATGTCTAATTTCATTTTTTATTAAACGTTCCTACCGTGGGGTGTGGGTTGGAGCAGAAAACGGTGTATTTTCTGATAATGCCGTTCACTTTGAAAGGAGGAAGCCAGGACACAAACACCACTGAGTTCGATGCAGCTGCTGCCTTCACACCCGCCGGAGGCCCAGGAACTGAAAGGAAAAGATCATCTAGTTGATATATTTTTCCACATTAAGCTAATATTATTCCTCGGAAGATTTTTACGGTGCTTCTTCCACTGATTATAAAGCAAGATAACAGATGGCAAAATGTCATATTCCGCAGGACTTCCTGTTACATATAAGTTAGTTACAGCTCTCCACTTAATAAGCATGTTAAAGACCCTACTGCTCCCTAGCCTCTTTTTTACCACAGGGGTTCATTCACTGCTGAGCAATAGTCTCAACTTGGCAAAGCTGCCATTTCTCCATTTAATGTTAAGAACAGACATGCTGTAATTCCTTGAGGCCCTACAGCAGCGAGTCAAACTCAAGTCTGAGCATCTCTTTGAAACAGCTTGACTGCTGGCCTTGTGATTTGATTTGGAGTGGTGACTTCAGCTTCCTACCGTCCTCCTTGGTGCGAGTGTAGATCTGTTCACTGCGAACACCGTCACCAGCTCTGGTGAAGGCCAACACCTGGATGCTGTAGTTGGTGTACTTCTCCAGTCCATCCAGCTCCAGAGAAGGCTTCGAGGTTGTCACATTTCTGATCTCTCCGAGCTCTGATGGACAAAAAAATAAAGTAACATTAAGTGAAAGGCAGGCAAAGCAGAGAAAGGTGAGGTAACCTTTCCCCTTATGACATCATAAAGGGAAGATTCCAGATCGGCCCATCTGAGCTTTCATTTTCTCAAAGGCAGAGCAGGATACCCAGGGCTCGGTTTACACCTATTGCCATTTCTAGACACTGGGGGGACCATAGGCAGGCTGGGGGAACTCATATTGAGATATTGAGATCACATTACATTTGTTCTTGCCTCCCTTCATTGGCTACCGGTTTGCTTTAGAATACATTTCAAGATTCTGTTGTTTGTTTTTAAAGCTCGTTATGGTCAAGCCCCAGCGTATATCGCTGAAATATTAAAGCCGCACGTTCCTCTGAGGTCGTTAACGTCTGCTGACCAGCTACTCCTTGTTGTCCCTAGAACGCGACTCAAAAATAGGGGAGATTGAGTGTTCTCAGTCGTGGCCCCGAGGCTGTGGAATGACCTGCCTCTGCATGTCAGATTGGCCCCCAGCCTTCACAGTTGTAAATCACGACTTAAAACTCACTTTTATTCATTGGCCTTTAAACCGGCTTGAGAGCTGTATTGTGTATTTTATTTTTCTAGTATGTTATTTGTTTTGTTACTTGCGTGTTTAAAATCATGTCAATGTCCAGCACTTTGGTCAACAAAAACCTCATGAAGTGAAATTTCCATGCCATGGGACCTTTAAGCTGCCTACTCATGATAGGCGGCAAAACCGCTATGCGCTGGGCTCAAACTATTCCAGAACGTTCCTGCGCTGCGCGTTGCCTCTTTGCTCTGTGCCCTACCTCACGGTTTTGTTGTACATCATGTGTATGCAGCTTTAGCCAATGCAGGTTTCTTATTACAAATAAAGCCAGTGATATGACAAGCTGCCACTGGTCCAAACATGTGACTGATGTATTATACAGCAGGGCACAGTCATAAAAGTAGATGTCAGGTTCAAGGGTGTCATAGCCCAGCCTTGGATATAATGTCATATTCAATCACAAAGTCTAAACAACCCCAGGTCCAAGGTCTGACGTGGTGGCAGGCCTCCACTGGCAACCTGCTACCCTCAGCTACTGGGGTTTGAATTATTGATGTCTCTCTGTGTCACTCCCTGGCCATTTCTCTTTTTAACAATGTTTCTTCTCCCTTTTTTTCTCTCTTTTCACTTCTCTCCAGAGATATATGAGCCCAGCTGCATCTCTTCTTGGAATTTTCACAATAAACCTTCACAGAGCTTATTCCAAGTGGCAAAGAAAAAGAAGAATTTCAACCAGAAGTGAAAACAAAACCAACTGAGCTGTAAACTTTTATCACGGCTCTTGTTGAGTTTTGTGGCGCTCGGTAGTGCCATATTGATTCGAGACAAAACAAATGTAATATTTTATTGGTCTTTGTTTTGACTGTAAAACAGAGTCAGTAGCCTGTATGTGTGGCAGTCCATTCAGATGGGATTATTCTGTTACTGTCTAAAATCAACCACTGTGACCCTGAGCTGATTCCAACAACACTGGTGCCATAGACATCTATCACTGGTGTACTGATACAACCGGCACCACTGTTTGTTAGAAAGGGTTTGTATCGCCCTCTGCTGGTCAGTCACATTACATCCTCTCATACTGATGAACTGCTCTGTGATTGACTGGTAGAGATAGAATAGTAAATAGAACAGTTTGATTGCAAAAGATACATGTTAAGTGTTAAGTGTTGACCGTCATGGTATATTTACATACAATACAAGCCAAAGCATTTATAAATAATAAAACTGACATTTAACTTTTAGTGATCTCCCACAGAGCTACGGACTGTAACCATGCAAACTAGTCGTGGCTGTCAAGTCTGGAGCATTCATGTTGTATAGGCAGGCCAACATGAAGTGACAGTGCAGGGGTCAAAGGTAATCATGCTGTCACAACCAATCCCACTGACACAATCCCGGCATGTGACGGTGGCATGGCATGCTGTCTGACTTCCACAGGCCCAGGCAGACTTTTGGCCAGTACTCAATTCAATTTTCAGTTTATTTATGAGTGGAGGTTAGTCAGGTACCAAGAATACACTTGGGTAACTATAAGCTATAGCTTACTCATTAGCATCAATAACTATCCTTATTACTTTATTCATTATATAAACTCAGCACTACACAGTTTTTAGCTCATAACCTTTGCATTCAGCAGAGATTACTGGATTGACTCAAGATTGGACATCAGCAGTGAGCAAAGGAAGTAAACAAATGTGATGCAGTATTTATGTTTCCATTTGACCCAAGTGATACACCAAGGTCCCTCTCTCTAGTCTCCTCTATGTGTGGGAATCTGCAGCGGTTTTCTACATTCATTAGTAATAAAATAATCACTGAATTGCTACTCACAAAACCATTGCGGGGCGACCTCTAGTAGAGTGTGAGTAGAGTGTGTGCCCAATGTGGGCTGAGTCCTTGGCAACGGCCTGGGTTCGAATCCAACCAGTGGCCCTTTGCTGCATGTTGCCCTCTCTCTCTCTCTCTCCCCCCTTTCCTATCTACGCTATCTAAAAAGAAAATGCACTCCCAAAATAATCTTTAAAAAAGAAAACCATTGGCATTTAAACCATTTTGGGAGAGTAATATATTATCATTCATTCTCTATTCTTCCATTGTTTTCCTATATTTTCATCATGCAGCCCAATTTGATCTTACGTTGGTAGAACCAGTAAAACCATCGCCATGATGAGTCTGACAGTGGTGCCGAAAATTAGATTGCTTGAGCACTGAGAGGTGCTGTGAGCACACTAAGCACACTGGCTTCCCATTTTCCTCTGTGAGGAGATAGGAACTGGTCCACTTTTCTCCCGGTGGGAAAAGACATTTTCCCACCGGTGGCTCCTGCATGAAAAGTAGCCTGGACTTGACAGTGTTTTGTCATGTAGCCTGTACGTAAGCACTTGGAATCTTTAAGATTGTTTTGTTTTTACTATGCAAAGTCATCCAGTAGGCCAGATTGGACCCTTTGGCGGGCCAGTTCTGGCCCTAGGGCCGTATGTTTGACACCCCAAATTATCCAAAAAGGAACCAATTAGGCCCTAATTGTTTCCTTTTTGGATGATTTATGTAAATCATGTATTAGATGTTACTGAATCGTTGTGATGTATTAAAATCAATATGTTCTCATATAATAACATTTTTCTCCACCCCCCCCTCCTCCAGTCTGAGAGTAGACTCTTAAAGTGCTCACATTATGCTCAATTTCAGGTTCATAAGTGTATTTAGAATTTAGTATCAGATTAGGTTTACATGGTTTAATTTTCAAAAAAACACCATATATTTGTTGTACTGCACGTTGCTGCAGCTCCTCTTTTCACCCTGTGTGTTGAGCTCTCTGTTTTAGCTACAGAGTGAGACATCTCACTTCTGTTATATCTTTGTTGTGAGTCGTGAATGCTCAGTACCTAGGTAAGGACTACTAGCCAGTCAGAAGCAGAGTATGAGGGCGTGCCCTGACAGTACCTAGGTAAGGACTACTAGCCAGTCAGAAGCAGAGTATGAGGGCGTGCCCTGACAGTACCTAGGTAAGGACTACTAGCCAGTCAGAAGCAGAGTATGAGGGCGTGCCATGTTAACAGCTAGGCGAGCATTATAACGTGTGTTCCAAAGTGACCACGTTTGTCTCTGAAGTAAAGGCTGGACTACAATAGAGCTGTTTGGAGCAGTTTGTGAACAGTGTTTTCTGTTGGAGATGGTAAGTCCTTTTGGGGTGGACTTTGGGATTTTTCACTTTGTAAACCTATAACATGCACAAAAAAGATATATAACACAATAAAGGAAAGGGAAAAAGCCAAAAAGCATAATATGAGCACTTTAAAGGGGCCCTGTGGGGTTTTCTTATGAAAAACAAAAGTGATGTTTACAGTACATTCAGTGTAAGTCAGCAACATGCAGTGTGTGTATCCTTGAGGTCTAACAAATACATCCTACTTGTAGAAAAACAGCTCCATAGCACTACTAAAGGTCTAAAACTTTGACTCATGCAGATCACAACCACCTGAGTAATTAATGAATTTGTACATATATATATTAATTGTTCTGCTTTGTGATAACAATGCCTCTGTTAGATACTTCAATACGATACTTCAATGTCTGATTTAAAATACAATCAAGCAGTTTTTAAATTTTTCCTTGTAAATATGTTAATGACAAAGCGCAGAGTCGTGAGGACAAGGTACTGTACATAACAGTTAACATTTTTAGGAAGTGTGCAGATATAAAGGTGTACCTCCATCAGGCAGGTTGGCCCAGTAGATGACCCTGAAGCCCAGCAGGTTGCCGTTCAGAGCGTCTTTGGGAGGGGTCAGCCAGGATAGAGAGATGACCTCCGGAGACGCGGCTGTGGCCTGGACGTTCTCCGGAGGACGACTGGGCACTGAGGGGAAAGAAGCAGGAGGCAGACTATAATATAATATAATAAAATAATATAACAGTGGACTCACAGTAGAAACCCTAGGACTGACAACATGTGGCAGCACCCTCTGGTCTCCACTAGGCTGTGATATAACCTCACAAATGTCTCCAAAATGGAACCATGCTGTCTGCCTTTTGAGAACAGGAAATGCACAGTGTTGTGTTGGCATCACCCATGTTAGGAATATTTATGGACTGGCCGTTTTGGCAGTTTGCAGATTATCTGTATTTGTGTTTTATTTGCCTGATAACTGATAAAGTTAAATCATTAAAAATGAAAATTACTTTGGCTCGGCTACAGCTCTGTCTGTCCCTCTGCTTCGGTTTCACTCACCACTGAGTCTGACTTAAAGGTCCTATGACATGCTGCTCTTTGGATGCTTTTATATAGGCCTTAGCGGTCCACTAATACTGTATCTGAAGTCTCTTTTATATAGGCCTTAGTGGTCCCCTAATACTGTATCTGAAGTCTCTTTTATATAGGCCTTAGTGGTCCCCTAATACTGTATCTGAAGTCTCTTTTATATAGACCTTAGCGGTCCCCTAATACTGTATCTGAAGTCTCTTTTATATAGACCTTAGCGGTCCCCTAATACTGTATCTGAAGTCTCTTTTATATAGGCCTTAGTGGTCCCCTAATACTGTATCTGAAGTCTCTTTTATATAGACCTTAGTGGTCCCCTAATACTGTATCTGAAGTCTCTTTTATATAGGCCTTAGTGGTCCCCTAATACTGTATCTGAAGTCTCTTTTATATAGGCCTTAGTGGTCCCCTAATACTGTATCTGAAGTCTCTTTTATATAGACCTTAGTGGTCCCCTAATACTGTATCTGAAGTCTCTTTTATATAGGCCTTAGTGGTCCCCTAATACTGTCACATCATAAAGGGAAGATTCCAGATCGGCCCATCTGAGCTTTCATTTTCTCAAAGGCAGAGCAGGATACCCAGGGCTCGGTTTACACCTATCACCATTTCTAGACACTGGGGGACCATAGGCAGGCTGGGGGAACTCATATTGAGATATTGAGATCACATTACATTTGTTCTTGCCTCCCTTCATTGGCTACCGGTTTGCTTTAGAATACATTTCAAGATTCTGTTGTTTGTTTTTAAAGCTCGTTATGGTCAAGCCCCAGCGTATATCGCTGAAATATTAAAGCCGCACGTTCCTCTGAGGTCGTTAACGTCTGCTGACCAGCTACTCCTTGTTGTCCCTAGAACGCGACTCAAAAATAGGGGAGATTGAGTGTTCTCAGTCGTGGCCCCGAGGCTGTGGAATGACCTGCCTCTGCATGTCAGATTGGCCCCCAGCCTTCACAGTTTTAAATCACGACTTAAAACTCACTTTTATTCATTGGCCTTTAAACCGGCTTGAGAGCTGTATTGTGTATTTTATTTTTCTAGTATGTTATTTGTTTTGTTACTTGCGTGTTTAAAATCATGTCAATGTCCAGCACTTCGGTCAACCTGGTTGTTTTAAATGTTCTTTACAAATAAAGTTGGATTGGATTGGATATTAACGTTAAAAAACCTCATAAAGTGACATTTTCATGCCATGGGACCTTTAATGTGCCGCCCACAACACTATCTGACTCTGATCTTTTACTGTGTATTATGTTGAAAGTTTCTAATTTATTAAATAATTGCTTAAGGCAGTTAAACAAAGTTTTGGGTTGGATCCAAAATCTTAATTTTGACTTAGAGATTTTCATTTTCACTGTACATGCATATTGGATCCAAATATTTGTACCAGTTTTATTAACTACTAATAACCGGTATCAGTATTGGCCTTAAAAAAACTGTATCTGTCGATGCCCAGATAGGACATAGTTATCATCAATCCAAATATACTGATCATATCTATTATCTTTGAATACTCTGTTGGTTTTTTCTTAGTGTTCCCTTTTAGCAAATGTCTTTTTATTATGTTGTATCAGACTTTCTTTACTTTAATGTTTTCTTGTTATTTTTAGATTTATTCAGAATATTCTGTCTACCATGACACTTCGGTCTGAGTTTGGTATTGCACTTCTTTCTTACCGTCTTCCAGCGTGGTAGCAGCCACCTCAGTGGACGAGGGCCCTGTCCCAGCGCTGTTGCTGGCTTGCACCACGACTCCATACTGGGTGAACTTCTTCAGGTTGTCCAGCACCAGGCTTTCGGCATTGTCCCCTGTGGTCTCCACGCTGATCACACTGAACTGGTAGTTTCCACCGGAGCTGTACTCCCTGAAGCCCACCTGGTAGCCTCGGATGGCTCCATTCTGGAGGTGCTTCTTGGGCGCCTGACAAGGGAACGACACGGCTTATATGAGCAACGGGGTTGAACATCTGTGCTCTTTTTTTATTTGAGTGCAAAAGAATCACATTTTACGAGACAAATTAAATGAGTCAGCGACTGAGGAATAAAATAGCACCCTCAGAAAACTCTCTGTTCAGTCTCCTATGAACTTATGAATATATTACATTACGTTCTGATACCAGGAAGCGAGACGCCACACATAATGCACAAATACGGTATGGTGTTAGCTTGCAGACACTCACCTAGATAGCTATATATATATATATATATACTGTAGACCCCCCCACAAGAACAAGGCCCACTTTTTAGCTATCTCGTTTGTTTCCCACATGCATATATCAAGAAAATGAGACACCCCCAAGGTCTTATAACCACTCTCACGTCAACAAGTGCAAAAAGACCCCTTTGAGTTATCAAACAGATACATTTATAGTGATTCAGCAATTTACATATACACGTCACTAATTTTCTACCGCAGAGACTAAGGAGAGAATGTTTCAAATGACACCAATTTGCCAAAAACTCTTATAATATGCTGTTTGTGCTCTTCCTCTGAGTGCCTTGGTATAGTCCAGGTTAGCTACTCTCTTTTGTTTTTTCTCTCATGCCCCTGACAGCATCTTGAATTAATGCGATCACATCTCAAAACACAGCCAACACAATCCTCTTCTCCAGCTGCATGGCTGAGGGAAAATGTGCGCTTAAGTCACGTCTTCCAGAATGAGAGAGAGGAAGTCAAATGTGATTACAAGTCATCATGTCAGGCATATGTTTAGATGCATTCTGGTGCCTCGTGTGAGATGAATACGCCTCCTTTTGATCTACACACAATTTGAATAAGACCAAAGGCCAAAGTGACTCTACACATGATGATAAAAGACTGATAATTGCAACAAATACTGTATATACACCCTCATTTATTCAGTAACAGCCATAAAAGAAACACCTGGCAGCTAACTAGTCCAGCTTCAGTGGCAGGTTAAATGTTGAGTTCCTTTGTTCCTTGTTACTCATTGACTTCGAGGAGAGAACAGTGTTGGATTTCTTTGGGGATTTAAAACAGCAATCTTTCAGCCACAAGCCAGACCTCAGCGCTGTCATCCCTGATTGTACCTATCTGGACACAGCTACATACTCACCTCATGCAAATATACACACATTTCTAACACACACAGGGTCGGATTAACTTACCCGCCAAGTGACTCGGATGCTCTGAGAGGAGAGGGCTTCCAGCTGCACTTCCTGGGGTGGTCCATCAGGAGCTGAGATCAGATCGCCCAACATGTGCATATTATTATCAAGATAAGAAAGATAGAGAAAAACGTTATTGTCTGTCACGAGTGACAAAATGTTGTCTTTGACAGGGCAGGCTCAAATGACATGAAATACATAGAAGAACATAAAAGATACATTGTAAGAAACAGTGTAAAAAAAACATTGACATTACAAGCGTGTAGAAATGCAAAGCAGTGCAAAAAGAAGCATGGATGTAGCTGTTGGATATGTTGTCTACGTATGACTGTTTAGTGTGGAATCTAAAACTGTACACATCCGACAACTGTCTCAACTATTTTTTAGAAAGGCTTTTGCAAACAACATTTTTTCTTCACAAAACCCCACGGAACAAATGTCCAGAAGTGATGAGTGTGGATGTGGCTATTTTAACAAATGTGATGGTTGTATTTTATAGGTGTCTGCTGAGAGTGAGGAGAAATGTTCTGTGGGGGGTGGCAGAGTGGGGAGATGAAAGGATAGGGGGTGTGATTTGTAGATGGGGTCCAGCCTCAGTCTATTGACCGTGGTGTGACATTTACTACTGAGGCCGCTAATTGAAAAATTCTGCTTTTAGTGCGGGGTCAGCGTGTGTTCAATAATGCAACAGAGCCAATGGGCTGATGTCACCGGGCTGTTAATGAATTGACTCAGTTGGCCCTTTACCTCTTTTTTCCACTCGCCTTTCACTCTCCACCCTCACTTCTGTGTTTTTGTTACTCTGATTTGTTGTCATAGTGACAAATTACAAATTACTTTTCTTACTGTAACTGTATATGATTTATGTACATGAAAATAAGAGTGAAAAGTGAGTGTCAGGAACGTTTGTGCATGATTTAGTTCTGTATATATATATATATATATATATAATGTCATTTGCAATAATTCTGAGTCTGTAGATAATGTTGATAATGTTAATAATGTGTTGTGTTTTTAATCTACTGAGTATGTGCACTGTTTATTGGAAAGCAATGACCTACATTCCGTTACATACTGTATGTGCCTGCCCATTGTGTCAATGACTATACAATTGAATGTACAGTGACTCATCCCTCTCACCTGCTTCGTCAGTGGTGATGGTGAGCTCGTTGCTGGCCTCGCTCTTGCCGATCAGGTTCTTGGCGAACATGCGGATGTTGTAGGTGGAGGAGGGGTGCAGGTCGATGATGGTGGCCTGGTTGAGCTGAGGGGACACATCTTTGGTCTTCTGAGCAGTATCCCAGGAGGCTGTAGAGGGGACAGGGCGAGGTTTATTGGGGTTGCTAAAGTCAGGGGGGGGAGGTCAATGCTAAGTGCATTAGGACACGCTATGTTAAATCATAACGCTGAGACAAAGTGAATGCAGGGATAATCAACCAAAACACATGATTCTTCCTACACATTTAAACCAACGCTTTGTGTAAAAAAATGTGTCTCACTGTTAGATCATACCTTCTAATCTTAAATATACATTTCTTTTCTTGTACCTGATTTGTTCTTGCTTTCAATATCGAAGCCTGTGATTGGGCTGTTGCCATCAAAACCCATAGTCCAACGCAGTGCAATGGTCCTGTCCTTCACTTCTCTGATCTCCACCTCTGGGGGGTCCGGGGGCTCTACAAGGCACAACGTTAACCAACACTTTGTTTTGTTTTTTAGTGTTACTGAACTTTTTTGAAGAAACAACTTGCACATCCAAAAATTCCTCTGTGCAGGTGCGTTGGGAAAAAAAAACCAACTTGGAAACAAAGGAACAGATCTTGATGAAGGTCTGGAGGGACCGAAACATAATTATTTTGTAAATAAACGGTGATGCTATAGCAAGAGCAGAGTACAGGATTTGTTCCTTTGTTTCTAAGTGTTACTGAACTTAAAATGGCAGGTAAAATATGCCATTATCTGCAATTGTTGCTAAGACAAAAGCTCCGTTACAGCCTCTTTTTTTTTTCTTTGAACAGTTGAAGCAGGTGAAGTTTTACCTTGCACTGTGAGCTGTATGATTCCTCTGTCTTCGCCAAAGGAGTTGATGGCATGGCAAGAGAAGAAGCCGGAGTCCTCCCTCACTGTGGGCATGATCTGATGGATGCACAGGAATCAGATGAGTTTCGATAAAAAAAATACTATGCAGGTGGCTGCCCACTGGTCACTGGTAGTGATAATGATGTCATCAAATTGATCCCAACATCTGATATCTTTAATTTAACGCAGGTTTTCTCTCCAGTTGTGGTTCCCACAGCGTTTGACTTGTGAGACAATACAATGAAGCAGCGGTGTGAGCCCTCATCACTCTTCATGGCCTTAGTGTAGACATGAGTGCTGAACCGTTCAACCAAAGGGTCTCCCAAACTATGTCATTAGAAGGATTTCACAGGATGTCACGGTATAATCCATTTTGAGATTGTAAGGTTTGTTTTTGACCCTTCGTGAGCACAACAGGTCATTTATCATCCAATCAACTTATTTTAGAAGTCCAGAGGTACAAACGGTGGGCTGAGACTTTGGAAAAGGTTACCGCCTGATATTAACACTATTACAGACGTAGTTCTTTTGAAATCTAACCTCAAAATGTATTTACTTAGAATGTTTTTTAATACATAGCAGGGCTGGGACATTTTTTTCAGTCTTCCTCCTGCTTTTATGTAACCTTTTCTGAGTTTACTGTATGATATGTTTTATTCTTTTTTGATTTTACTGTATGTTATGTTTTTATTCTTGGTCCTTGATGTAAGTAACTTTGAATACCTGCTGGTTGCTGTTAGGGCTCTATAAATAAATGCTGATTGATGGACTGACAGGCCTGAAGAGGTGAAAGTATCCTGTATTTAACCCTTGTGTTGTCCTCCCGGGTCAAAGTCTTTTTTGACACTTTTTTATGCTTTTTTTCCACATTTTCTTAGTTTTTTTGGTTTTTTTTACACTACCATCAGTATATTGTACACACCACTCACACCAATGTATTACCACTATTTTTTTTTTCTTGAATTCATGGTCAGGAAACCTCATTTATATGAAATTATATCAATTTTTTTGTGTTTGTGTTTGGTCAGTTTAGTTTTGAGTTTAGTTTCAGGAACCAATTTAAACCATTTTAGACCGTTTAAAAAAAAAACACCCAAAATTCAATAAAGTAGTGAACTGATCCTTGCAAGGAGCGTTGTAATTTTTGGACATTTTGGATGAAAGAATCCCAAATTTCTGATGTAGAAACTTTTAAAAAACGGGTCAAATTTGACCCGAGGACAAGAGGAGGGTTAACACGAAAAAAGCAAAAAAGTTGAGGTCAGAAAAAGTCTGAATAAATTAAGAGAACATATTTGCATGCTGTGGCTTTATATACTAAATAAATATCAACGGTTGGATTTTACACTTCCATGTGGCACAGCCTCCTACCTGCAGGGTGGAGATGACTTCATCGCCCACCTCCTTGACAGAAACCACGTAGCGGCTGGTCTCGGGGTTGATGATGCGTTCCTCCTTCTCCCAGCGTACCATGATGGGCTTCTCACCGTGGGCCGTGCAACTCATCTTCTTCTCTTCTCCCTGCGTGGCCAGCGTGGTATTGGGGTAGGATGTGATCATGGCAGGGACTGGTGCGGAAATAAGGCGGAGAAAAAGAGAGGAAGATATCTTGTTACATTTGTTTTTCTAGATGAACCACATTGGTACTCAAGTTATGACAGATAGATGTATTGTTCAAAGACAACACAAGCAAAGGACGTTCTCCAACTCAAATAACCTTTGATTAAGCCAGTATCTACGGAGCCCCAAAGTGGTCGATATTAAATAATTAAATAACACATATAAAATAAATAATCATATAAATAGTCAAATATATAAACCAATGAAATCAAATGAAATAATTGAAGACATTATTAAAACTAAAATCATTATTGTGAAAAAATTAAATTAAGCATTTTTATTTTACAATGCACTTTTTCAAAGGTCCCCTTTTATTTAACATTTATATTTGTCTCGTTTCCTGACACTCTTATTTCACAATGTTCTTTTCATGACACTGGAGTTGTCATCGGTCCCCGTCCCCTCAACTTTCAGCCAATCACGAGCCCTTGGCCTCTTTTTGTGAGCTCAACAACAATAACAATCTAGCTTCAGAGGAAGCCAAACAACTTGGTTTAGAGCAGCTGGTTAGCTGGCAGTTGCTAAAGGTGCAGAGAGAATATGATTGACTGAAAGGTGAGTGGGTAGTGACTGGTGAGAACTTCACTGTCATTATTGGGAACAATAAAATACAAAGAGGCTTTTGAGAAAGGGATTTTTGACAACTACAGTGTCTACAAGGAAACAAACATGGACACCAAAACTACTCCAATTATTCAGCATCAGAATCGCGAATGTATTGGTTCTATGACACACGTGCATCATTTATTCATATTATATGAACTTGATGATTGTGGTCCTGTTTAAGCGATGTCTAAGTATGCTGAACAATCAAAAGCAATGCTGGTTTGTGGGATTTTAATCACCTGATGTGTCATCTAACCGTGTCAGTTCAGCTATTTATCACGCTCTAATGAAAAAATGTGCTGTGCTTTTGTAAAATGAAAACTGCTTGGAAATAAAACTTGCTTACATTAGATACACAGATAATTCCCAGCATTGTTAGTGTACTGTAACTGAACGTACAGCTTCTCTTTAAAGTCTCTTGAATCTGAGAGTCCTAAATGGTACAGCGATGCTCTAACAACACTCTGAAGACAGCACACTAAACGCACACTAACGACATACATGGCTCATTACACCCACAGCAGAGTGTATAACAACCCTCTGTCCCCAGATGCTCACACACACACTCACACTCATGTACACACACAAACACAAACACACAAAGTGTGACTCCAGTGATGTGATGGGAAGTGTCAGGCAAGAGGTTGCAAACATTTAAGCCTCATCTCTTATTCACTCGGCAGCCATTTGGGGCTCGGCGGTGAAAAAGAACGCTGATTTATTTTGCATGACAAATATGAATTTTTATGTGAGACACATTTGGAAAAGTGAAAAAAAAGAAAAAAGCCCAGGCTTTATTTAAACGTTATCGTTTTAGTGCACAGCTACTTTCATTTTGCAGTGTAAGTGGCTCAGAGGTGGCACACTCCCGGGAGAGCGGGACAAAATGCAAGGACGGCGAGAAGATCAAGACAGCTCTGTCCGTTGAGGTGTGTGTGAGCGAGGACGTCTGTACTGTAAGCTTTAAAGACATGTCAGCATCCTGGATCTGGAGGGGAAATACATTAAAGCTAAAACACATTTGTGTAGACAGCACATTTTTGCAGTTCCCATTTATTTTTTGTTACAGCGCAAAATATACTATTATTGATATGCTGATACAATGGGTAAACATTTAAAAAAAATAATGCACTAGTTCAAAAATCACAAAACCTAATTCTAAAAATATGATTTATTTTTTAAAAGGAAAATATTTAGAAATAGATAGTGTGATATTTGATGTTTTCTGCTCAAATAAAAAAGTTATGTTTGGAAAAAATGACACCTCAAAGGGTCAAGTCTGAGCATGATCCGCTGGTGATGTAGAAATGCGAACCAACTGGAGTAGACCAATCATCAGAGGTTTGTGTGGGGGGGATTGAGGGGGTTGCTTTTGATCTCACAGCCAATCAGAGCAGGGGTTGACAGCCAGTCACACCCGAATACAGCTCTTCAGTTGGGAGAGGGGCAATAGAAAACAAAAAGATTATATATATATATATATTTTTTTTACAATTGTGTATTGATTGAAATGCACCACAATCAAATGATGTCTGTAGATGCAATCCACACCTGAGAGCGTTTGCACATTTAAGGATGCAAAAAAGCATATATGTATTTTCAAGTTCACTAGAAAAAGCTGTGATAACAATATATGATTAAGAAGTTTTAGAGGGGACAGATTAATTCATAAATAAGATCATTTTTATGTATAATTATTATTCAAATAATGATATCACTATTCAATACATGTATTTAATGTTGCATTATTAATCATCATCACTGTTCATTTATTTTTCTGAATCAGTTACTGACATCAGCACATAGAAAATCAATTTGCAGATTTGTATATTATTGTGTGTGATCCTCTGACTACTTAAGTCACATTTTTGGAATGTTTTAATATGTAGCAGCTCTGCAGTTAATATGTTGCAAACATCAAACTAAATCTAGTTTACAACACAGCATCTTGCTGTGAGATGAATGTGGAAGAAGGCAGAGACACAAAAGCAAACAAATGCTTAACAACGGGAGTGTCGATGCAACATGAAGAGGGCTCAGAGATGAGGCACATGCGGTCTGTACGCCTGTGTCTCCGCACATCAGCTCGTGTCTATGTAAATGCATGTGTGTACAAACGTGTGTGTGTGTGTGTGTGTGTGTGTGTGTGTGTGTGTGTGTGTGTGTGTGTGTGTGTGTGTGTGTGCAAGCAGCCCAGCTGAGTCAGCCCTGAGGCACAATTTGTGGCCCTGTAATTGTTGTGTTGATGTATTTCTTTAATATCCAGTGGAATTATGGGAACAGGACTACGGGGAGGAGCGACGAGAGAAAAAGAAAGAAAGAAAGAGAGGAGGTGAAGGAGGAAAAGGTGAGTCTCCTGTCTCATTAGGCATCAACTCCCCTGGTATCTAATTCAGCCTTGAACACAACACATGGGGCATACAGCACACACGCATACATGAGCTCACTGTGAATGGTGATTTCATCATGCATCCTGTCTTATATCAAACACTTTGAATCATCATTCATCACTCATTCATCTTACCACTGAACTCTTTGTTTATGTGTCTTGCTGGATTTCAGTTGTAGTAATAACTTGCTGTATGCACTTACATCAAGTTTTATAGGACATACTGGCTAGGGCTGCAACTAACCATTATTGTTATAGTATATGTGTATATCTCTCGATTATTTTCTTGATTAAACAATTACAGTAGTTGTTTGGTCTGAAAATGGTGAAGAAATGTCATTCAGTGTTTTCCCGAAGCTCAATATGACGACCTCAAATGTCTTGTGTTGTCCACGACTCAAATATGTTCAGCTGTTACAGAGGAGTGAAGAAACAAGAACATATTCACATTTAAGAAGCTGGAAGTGTATTTCTTTTTTTTTTCTTTTTTTTTTTTATACTTCTTTTCATAAAAAAAGTTTTAAAGCGATGAATCGCTTATCAAAATAGATGGGGATTACTTTAATAGTTGACAACTAATGGATTAATCGATTTATCTTTGCAGCTCTTATACTGATATGCTCAAATGAAACATAAATAGTGGGCACTTTAATAGACTAAATGGTGCTCAATGTCTCTCACACGCACACATGCACACACACACACACACACACACACACACACACACACACACACACACACACACACACGCACACACACACACACACACACACACACACACACACTGCTCCTCTTTAGAAACAAATATGATGCAATGTGTTTATGAGGAAGAGGGGAGGATGATGGCAGAGAACGGTGTGAATGTCAGTGTGTTGCAGTCCTAAACACGTCAGTTTTTCATCCTAACATTATTCCTCGAAATCCAGTGCAGTATGTGTAGCTTACATTAGTAAAAAAAAAAAAAGAAAAGAAATGAAAACATGAGCATTACAGCTTTCAGAAAGCCAAAGAATAAAAAGCAGAGTGTGTAGTGTGTGTTTCCTGCACAACACAAAGTGTCTTTCATGTGGAGGTGAGGAGAGCCCTGTTCCTCCACAGCAACCCAGAGGGCAGTGATGATACGCTTAAGCCTGCAGGGGATTGTGGGGGATAGGCTGGCTGCTGATAGGCTGCTCCCGTGAGACAAAAGCCCCCCCCCCCCTTCTCCCAGGCTCCCTTTCACCTGGCCAGGTTGCCATGCCAACCAGCATCGGACAATCTCTCCTCGCCTTGCCTCTCCCCCCCCCTCTCTCTCTCTCTCTCTCCAGTCTCTCTCTCTCTCTCCAGTCTCTCTCTCTCTCTCTCTCTCTCCGGTCTCTACTCTTAGAAAAAAGGGCCATTTCTAGTAGCCAGGAATAGAACATGGACCTGCCATTGATTTTCACAGGAGTATGATGATGATTACACAATCACGCCCTGAATGTCGCAATGCAGGGCCAAAAAAAGAAAGAAAAAATATACAAAAAGAAATTGTTTCTAGTGTCTTTAACTGCTGGTGCTAGTGATGTGGAAACAGAATTAGCCAAATGGAGGAGTCAGGAGGAGAATAATAATATCACACAGTTATAGCTGAATGGCTACAGTACATCAGTGTGGGGCTATCCATCGATGATCAAAGAGAAAGGAAGCAGTGAGACCATCTCACAGGTTCAATGAGATGTGATGAACCATTTGAGCCAGCTTAATTGTTATTAACAACAAAAAAGAAAGGACTGAAACGTCACGCTCCATAAGAAAAATGTGCAAAAAGAAAAAGGTTGACGATGATGATCATTCGGTCTACAACTGAGGTCATGAGCTTTCTGCTTTCTTCTCTCCAGATGACTATCACCCATGTTGAGAACACTGGGATGTCAGTCTACGTTTCCCTCCACACCGTGTCACTGGCTGCCCGGTGTAAGCCACAGGGCACCCTGGCTCCACGGGGCCACAAGGGCCAGACAAGAGAAGACGAGCTGAGATGTGTATAGCTCCCTTGCCCTGGAGGCACACTGGCAGTTTGCTGGGGAGGGACGGTAGGGGGGAGGGGAGCGAGCTCTGTGGCAATAGCGCAAAGATGACTGGTTCACTGGCCGCCTGCAATGTACTGAAATAATTCCCTTAGCTGCACAATTGGCTTGGACATGGAGCATGAACCGATGTATGCTTGCAGACTGGGTGAGCTTCTGTGCGGGGGTTGGGAGGGAGGCAGGCGGGGGTGGGAACGAGGGTGGGGGGCTTGGGTGCAGATGAGTAAATAAGATGAAAGAAAAAGAGATCAGAGGAAGAGGGTACATCCTTATGGTTGTCTGAAGGACGTTGTGCTTGGGAGACTGCTCAGTGACCACAGGAACATTTAGCTCTTCTCTTCAGTGAAGCCTCATTAAGTGCTGTGGCCTCATCACTGTGTCTGCCAACATTATGATGTCTAATAGGCTTGATTGGTCTTAATTGGCTCTGATAAACAGTGAGTGGCTGTTGACTGAGTCTGATAGCATCCGCCGTGGACTGGTAATGAATTGACTGAATTGCTTCTGTTTTGGAGGTAGGGATGCATGACTGGATATTGCATAAAAAAAAATAATAAAAAAAACATTTGTTTGAGCCTCCACCTGCAACCAATGTCATGACAGAACCAAAAGTGATTACTAGGGAAGTAACGACTCATTTCAGGATTCGATAGGATTCACGATTTTAAGTTCATGATCCGATTTTCCCACGATTTCTTTAACAGAATGAGCTGCTGACAAATGACTAAAACACATTCCTTTATTTATATAAACTGTGCAAAACAACAGATGTGTCCTTTATCAAACGTGCAACTGAAATTGCATTTTATCTAAAATAACAAAAAAATCTATAAAAAATAATTAGATTTTAAAACAAATCCCACATCAAAATAACTTAATACATAGAAACAAAATGTCTTCACATAAATATGTAGTGACATCTGAAGTCAAACAAGTGAAATCTAAAGTAGATTACACCCTAGACCGTTTAAAAATTGCATCGCGATTCATTTTTTTATCTCAACCGGTTGTAATCTTTACACATTTATATCGATTTTTAACCGATTCACGATGCATGGTTGCATCCCTACGTACACAGACATGCACAACGTAATCCTGGTGCAGTGAGTGCAAGCAATTTCTACTGGCTGTTGCACTGGCATTGGCGGTGTTCATGCAGGATGATGCATGGTGTATTATGACGAGACATTAGCCTATGCACAGACACTCATAACAATGAAAGCTAGGACATCACAATAGCTGCAATTCATTTCCCGGGCAGTCCACCACAATAGCCTGGCAGAGTGGGATCTATCTAAGCACTGCATTAGCCCATTACTCTTTAGTAATGGCTGCACTGTATCTGCACCTTTACATTGTGTCTTTGCATTAACGTGTGCACTGCTTTGTCTGTCTCTGTGTGTGCTAATGAGCTTGTTTGCTCACCTGTGTCACATGGATGTCCCTGGCCTGCATATTTCCCATGCGTGTGTCTGTACTCTACATCTCAGAGTTTCAGATTGAATCTATTGATTTTCCACTGTTTGTTTACTGATACATCAAGCCACACTTGGACAGCCAATGATACACGGCGAAGATCATACTATCCATCACATGAGTACTTCAGCCTGCGTCAGCTTGTGTGCCTCCCTAATTGGCTCCTAAGCCTCTTAAGTAGCTGCTGCTGCTCAAGTGGTGTAGGCTGGCCTGGATAAAGAACATAAAAACAGGACAGAGTGTACAGAACATCACAGTGGCCAACATTACTGAACATTACTGCCTCGGACGTTATAGTGCACTGCAGAGGCTCAGCACTGTGCCCATTATGCACATGGAGAGGCAGGCGCGCGCACACACACACACACACACACACACACACACACACATACACACACATACACACACATACACACACATACACACACACACACACACACACACACACACACACACACACACACACACACACACACACACACACACACACACACACACACACAGGGGAGATAGGATGAGGTGTGGCTCCCCTGGCACTCATGGAGATTTGGGTTACTACAGAGAGCAAAGAGACACAAATCAGGACAGCACAACTATCACAACAGCCTGACTCTTTACAGCATGCACCTGAGGGACTGCTGACACACCCACGCACACACACACACGCATGCACGCACACGCACACGCACACACACACACACACACACACACACAGTTTTTCCAGACTCATTTGTCAAACAGGAATCTGGTTGATATAGAAGTCCAACCCAGCAGTGAAACTAGTTCCTATAAAAGGTGTTTTTCTCAAAATGAGAATGCAGATGCAGTTGCCTCCACTGGGTGACCAAAGGTGGAGAGCTTTTAAGACTGTGAAACCTCTGCCTGTGCCAAACACTGATTGCCCTTTTAGAGTGACATGTGGCTTGTTTGGTCTGACCAAAAGAGAATGATATAACACAGAGAAAAGCAATAAATCCTCACATTGAAAAAAATAAACAAATAAATAAATGTATTTTTTTTTAGTCTCCAAGTTTTGGAGGCTGCAGCCTACTCTGTAGGCTAATTTATGCTAATAATTCTGAGCATGTTACAAAGAGTCTACTCTACTTGTTCTGTGGTTTACCACTTTGCAACCGTTATTGGGGTTTTTATTTTCTTTGTCAAGACCACATACGATGATCTTTTAGAATTTTGTAAAATGAAAAAAGGAGGACATGAATTCAGTCTACACTCAGCTATATTATGCAATTACGAATTGGAATCAAGAGTGCTTGAAGATGTGAAAACCTTGTTCTCCAGTTAGCGGTAAGGATTTACAACAACTTCAGAGCATGGGGAACTTATCATCAGTGGGTATCAAAAGGATAACAAAATAACTTCAAATGGATATCTTCAAGGATATTGAATCGTAAATCACACTTGAATGACATAAGGGACTGCGCTGCGAGTTGGTGCCTCTGTGTTTGTGTGCATGTCTGTTTGTCTGTGAGGCAGCGTGATAGGCTGGAGTCAGACAGGAGGGGTCGTGGAGGAGTGGTAGCTTATTTGGCTGTGGCTGGCAGACAGAGAGACACTCAGCAGGGAGTACTGTGCTCTGGCATGATAAGCGCCACGGGGGCATAAGCCCCATCTAGCAGTGACTGATCAAAATGAGAACCCAGCCACAGCGAGTGGCTGGAGATCACACTCACACATGCAAATCCACAATCACGTGCACAAGCAGGAACTCACACAGAACTGTGTATTTTATGTGGAGTTCAGATATACATTATTTGTGACATGGTTGTTTGTCACATAAGAAGTATGTGGACTACCAAATCCCTGTTTTTACTGTAGCATCTCTCTGTTTGAGAAGCTATGGTGAATTAAATCATGTAGTAGACTCTCATGGTTTATTCTTTCAACCTGAAGAGGGCAGTATTCCTATTGGAGGAAAAAAGGGTAATATTATGCCAAAACACTGAGCAGTAAGCAAACAGTGACATGTCTGAGAATTGCATGAATTCAAAGGAATTCTGCAAAAGAAAGTACTTAGCTTCTGTCTCACGTACGTAACGATTGTGTTTGTACAGGACCTATCGCAATAATATTACCTGAACAGTCATTTGATCATCATTGTGATGATCTGTAATTGGTTGGAACTTGAAAAGAGCAAATCCTTAGCTGTGCTGTATGTATGTTTGAGCGTGATGGGTGTTAGCTCCAATCCTTTGATAACGTCAGGGAGATTCAGAACATGGCAAATAGAACATTGGTCAGGCACAAAGGGAAGGACATGTATACATTGTAAGCAAGGGTTTGAAAGAAGAAGACATGGATAACCCATTCAACCCCCTTTTTTCCCATCTCTCAGTCCTCTTTTCCACATGGCAGCTCCTGCCTGCATGCAGAATTCAAGGCTTAATGGAGGGGAGCTAAGTCCCTGGCCACACAGCGAATATATGCTGTACGTTCTCCAAGAGATGCGGTGGCGGTCGCTGCGTGTATTGCTTTCGTGGGATTCATTCAGGCACATGGCACAGAGCAAGCGCCATGACGGCATCTTGCTGGTGGCCTGACTGTCACAGACAAAGCCGACTCCTGTTCAACTCACTTAACCTTTGTGCTTCAGTGTTCACTTTTTTTTTTTACTTTTAATGTTACCTTGGGCTGGGTATCGCCAATGATTTCCCAAATTGATTCGATATCAGTTAGGTTAGGGAAATGTCAGTTGCAATAGCGAATTTGCTTGGATATAAAAAAGATTCTCAGAGAACTTATGCTGTAAATTGTACAAGCAAGAAGCTCACTCAAATGTGTTATTTTATTTACCACGTTAATGTTTACATTAAGAATAGACCCCCCAGAAGTTTGTAAAATATAAGGTACTTTTCAATTATGAAAAAACATATATACAAAGATCAAATTCTCAAATTTCACTTTCATTCAAACAAAGATCAGTTTAAATTGGAGAATTGATTATTTTAACGCAGCCCTAAGCAGCATTAAGCATGGAAAAGGAGAGATGACTAGATAAAACCAGGTGTGACTAATAATTATTTGTGGAAAGCTGACTATAAGAGAGTAAACTGCATACTGTCAACACCCTAAATACAGAGATAATCTGTCTGCGGCACCTTAGATGCCCATTTTAATCTTGCATTCCTATTGTTTTAGGTGGCGTTTTCTCATTAGACTTACTTTTGACGTTGAGATACATGGACTTGCTGACATCAGCTCCAACGTCGTTGCTGACTCTACACAGGTAGAAGCCACTGTCTTCTTCCAGCACGTGCTTGATGAACAGAGAGCCGTTGACCAGCACCTCGATCCGAAAGCCTGAGTTGAGGACGATGGGTTTGAACTGAGGGACTCCGGCGCCTGTCAGAGAGCACAGAGTGGCTGTTGATCAGACTAAGACCAAAATACAGGAAAACTAACACTGGCTAGTTAATACTTTACTCCCTTTTTACAGAAATGCCTGAAAGTTTACAGCTAGCCCAATCACAATCCCTGAAGTTCAAACCCTACTACAATATGTCTGCTATAAAAATGATGATGATGGTGCTTAGATGAAAAGTCAGAGGATCACCAAAGTCATCAAGATTAGCTTTAGATAAGTTTTGTGTTAACAGTTATAGTGTACGAACCTCGGTCATGAAGTAAGCAATGAATGAAAGCAATGGATATTCATGTCCATACAGATCCTGGTTGTTTTCAGAAATCACTGTTATTGTGTCCAGCCAGGATGGGATCATGTAAATGTAGCTGCTACATAATCTCCCACCTATTTCCTACATCAATAGGAATGAAATGCTCTTCCTTGAACTGCTGCTGTTTCTCGTCTCACAGTGCTTGTTTGGACTTGAGGTGGGTGTTATTATGTATTCAAGCTCAGGGCTGTGGACATTATAGTTTGTTGTGTTGGCACAGAGAATACGCTTGCCGCAGGACAAACAATCTTAACATACAATTCAGCATGATTGTCAAAAGAAAAGACAGGCAAGTTATACAGTTAAAAGTCTTTGTAAACCTCTAACACTTTCAACGAACCTGGAAGGGACAGTGTGTTACTACACTATGTAATACAGTATGTAATATGTGTGTATGCACATGCATATTCATGTGTGTCATGCTGTGCGTTTACCTTTAGAGTACTCCCACTGGATGGTAGGAACAGGATAGCCTTCAGCTGAGCAGTTTAGTATCACTGCTTTTCCATAGATGCCATCCTGGTCCTTAGGTTGCACCACAAATTTGGGAGGAACTGCAAGTCAAGTAGCCATTAGAATACAATTATTCATCTCAAAATCAAACATGTATGTCTACTGATCGCTAACAGCTCACACTGAAAGAAATCTCTCAAGGTCTTTCACTTTTTTTTTAATTGTATCCAGGGAGAAAGATTTAAGGACCAATATTACCATACAGATAATCGTTGGGTGAACAACTTCAAGTCATTTAAAGATCTGATATTGACACTCACCACTATCTTAATTGTCACCAGAATTCACTTTGAGTGAGTCCCTAAAACCTTTAGTACAGTAGCAAACAGGGCCTGCAATTAACACCCGACCACGTGCCAAATGTGGGTGAATTTTGCCATTGGTGGGCGGGTAGCCAATGAGAATTGAGTGATTCATTAGTTGTTTTTTTGCCTCTGTTGTTCTTTTACATTTCAACCAAGTCCTCCAAGTTTCCTCGGAGCAGAGGTGGAGGAAGAGGAGTGTGTCTGCTGCTCTTTTGTGGACTCAGACGAGCAGTCAGTACATGACTGTCTGTGACAGGGGAAATCAATAAATAAAAAGATGAAATATATATTCTAAGAGTCAATTGCATTGATTTCATTAATAACTTGACAGCACTTCAATGTGTATTCTGGATAAGTTCAAGAACGATGCTTGTGCATTTCCTGTATTTCACCTGGCTGGTGAAAAGCCTGGGTTGCTAGTGGATTGTTATAATCCATTAGCAACAGTGGCTGGTGGCCAAAAAAGTTAACTTCAGGCCCGGGTAACAAATTACATAAGACACAAAGATCTCTGCTTGTGTCTTACACTTCAGTGCCTTCTCTTTTCCCCTCATCACGTCCACCCCCATTTCTTTCACCCGTCTCCCCCGTCCCCCCCTTCTCACCTCGGACGATGAGCTGGCTCTGGTGCTCTACGGCGGCGGCCTGGTTGCGTGCGATGCAGGTGTAGTTGCCGTTGTGCATCAGTGTGAGGTTGGAGATTCGCAGGGAGCTGGTGAAGTCTATGTTGTCTATGGTGACGCCCAGGCTGGCTGCGATTGGCCGACCGTCCTTCTGCCAGGTGATGAAGACGGGTTGGTCGCCGGACATGACCACGCAGGGGATGAAGACTCGCTGGCCGATGGAAAACCGAGGGAACTCAAACGGGTGGATGGTAGGTGGAACTGGGGATGAGACATTCAAATTCATTTTCACCTCAGGAGGTTTACATCAGGCCTGTGGGTTACATGCCTATCATTTAGGATTAACCACCTGCAAAAATGAATCATAGCATTTACATTAAAAAAGGCAACATAGGCCTATATATACACATCATGGCTGAGTACTTTATAATGCACTCCCATAGCAACTCATTAGTCACAATTCTCTCTTTATTACCTTGTTCCAGTATATAAGCATTAGTGATTTTGCAGAAATGAGAGAAATATGTTATTACCTCTACCCATGTAGAGCTGAATTCTCACTCAAACTGCATGCATATAACATTCTTTCTCACTGTCTTTGGCTCTCTGGGGACACTGTAGCCGTCGTGAGAACCAGATGCTTTGGAAAATTAATGATTTAAAATAACATTAGAATAAGCTGCACTTCAGCGCTTATTTAATTCACAACAAAATAGGCATAATGGGCTCCCGGGGATTCCCTCTCGGCAGCGGTGGAATGCTAAGCAGCCGAGAGGCAAATTAGCCGAGGCGGAATGGCGGCATAGCTTTGTCTACGCTGTGTGATTTCCCCCTTGCACACTTGTTAGCACGTCAAGACCCGCCAGAGAGAAAGGAGGGTGGGGTGGGGGGGCTGCCCATTCGACATCACAAATTATGCAACGTCATTGAAGAGAGAAAGCCATCTGAGGTTATCATCATCTGACTCAGCTCAGCGCCGCTGCATATTCAGATGAGCCCCAGATAAACTGGCTGGGATGATGGAGATGGTGCTTTGCTATCAGTGATGTGAGTGTGTTTTTTTTCTCGTTTTTTTATAGGTTGAGGTATACAAATATCCCTCTGCATATCTGTGTTTTCTGCGACAAGGAAAAGTAGATACTGAGGTGATGTTTTCATGTATCTTTTAAATACGACGAACAGCATGCACGCCAGATGGAAAGACAGAGGGTAAGACTGATAAAGTGATTCTGTCTTAGTATCCACAGACTGAGAGATTAATGATGGAGTTGCCATGAATGTACTGGAGTATGATACAGTGTGTATGTACATCTCAAATAAATGGCCTAAACTGCTTATTTGACACTTGAGATTGGTAATAATCCTGATGGAGTACCCATGATTACACACAGCTACAGTACCTAAATCTTAGGCAATTTCTCTAAATATAAAGTCCAGGCTTACAATCCAGTGTTGAGTCATGAACTGTAGTTATCAGAAGACAGATCAGATTGAGGTTCATACCTTTCACAGTAACATAGACGCTCTGGTGTGTGGAGAGCTGCGGCTGAACCAGCACATTGCATGTGTATTCTCCTTCATCCACATCCTTCTGCACATCAAAGAGCTTCAGGGTGCCGTTGTTCTCAAAGGCCCGCTGGCGGTGGTTGTATGGCAGCAAATTGGAGTCCTTGTACCACTTGATGGAGTAATACGGGTAGCCAATGACACGGCAGTGGATGTACATGTCCCGCCCAGCGATGGCAGTGAGGTTCTTCATTGGTCTGATGCTGGCAGGCCCTTGAAGGACACATTGGAGAGACAACTCTCTTAAAATGATTTTGAGGCGGGGGGGTGGTATAAAATATCGCTGTGCTGTGTTGTGTGTGTTTCAAGACACCACAAGCATGCCTTTTACATGCCTTGATTAATTCTGATAGGAAGAAATACAAACATTGCCAAGATGTCAGACTGCCTGATATCGTTGTAGTAACTCAAAGAACAGGAAACCTGGCTCAGAATCATTACTAGTGGACCCATTCTGCTCTGTTTTTTGCCTTGTCAGAACCAGGGACTCGTGTACCCTTCTATGTGAGCTTGTAGTGAATATTACCTTACGCTCCCACCTCTTCTGGGCCGGCTGTGATTGCCTCTGACAAGCATTAGAGTGGAATGTTCCCTTTCCCCACTCATGAAGCTATTATAGAACCCATTACTCATGTTGCCAGCTTTCGCACACACTTGTGAAAAACCAACAGAATAACCAATAGGCTTCCATAGCTCGGTGTCTATCAGGGAAATGGACTATTAGGCTTCTCTTTAAAGCACTATGAGGCTCCATAGTGTACTTTGAGCACAAGCATATCCTAGGTTGCTACTCTCTTTAGCACGATTAAGGAGCCAACGATGTGAGAAACAGTCATTACACTTTCTCTGCAACGGCACCTGTAGAGATTTATCTTCATTGCTTGGCTGCATTCGGCATCCATGGACCCTCGCTTAAGGGCTAGAGGATCGCCCTATTTAGCCTTACAACATGCAAGAATGAACACAATCAAATTAAACCAACCAGTGTACAGAAAGTACCCTTCCCTCTCCACAATAGAGAAATACTAATAGCCTTGCACAAAGCACAGAAAGCTTGAGCGCCCCAGTATTACCGCTACATGACAACAGCAAGCCAGCCAACCATGTCCCTGTAGAAAGCAGAAGGCACTACAATCATACACTGGAGCTAACAGTAAATCAGCCTAATGACATCCCAATACAAAGCTATCAGCAGGTGTTGGGTAGGAAGTGGGCATTAGAAAAAGTTATGCTGACAACGTTGACGGATGAGTACAGGATGCTGTAGAAGTATCTGTCGTATTATGAGCACTGAATCTACAACATCAGGTTTCTAAATGATAAAACAAACTAGCTACAGATCTGATGGCTAACAATGAAACCCGGATGACAAACTTAGTCAGGCTTTCTTTCAACATCTGCACATCCAGGCACTTTTAATGTAGCCAATTTAAAAATGTATATAAAAAACAGAATAAATCAAGACATGTTGATGTGTATATGTGATGGTGTGTTGGAAGAGTTGATCTGACAAGCACCTCTTACGTTTATTCGCGCCTGGTAGGAAACTGTCCCGGCCGAGTTGTTGCAGATGCAGCGATACACCCCTCCGTCGGGCACCTGGGTCTGGCTGATGTTGAGGTGGCTGACCACATGGCCCTCACCGTTGGTGTAGTAGGAGATGCGGTGGCGGCTGTCCCGTACCACTGGCTCGTCGTCCAGAGTCCACGTTATCCGGGGCTCCGGCGTGCCCTTTACCGTGCACGACAGCGACACAAACTCATTGATGTTGTAGACCTTCTCGCTGAATGAAGCCAGAATCTTGGGGGTACCATCTGGGCAGTGGAAGGAGATACACATGGAAATGTAAATTGTATTATTCTACACAGATTAGTGTCATATTTGATAATTTTTTAAAATGAGAATCTATTCTGAATTTCTTTTCATCACAATACGTTTATGTCTGCTGTATAGAGAGAAGATTCAGAGTGTAAAGCAGATAAATACAGCTCCTTTCTCTGGCTCCACAACATCATTGATTATCAATGTTCTCCTTATATTGGCGTGGTCATGGGAGGCAGACACTGCAGCAACCCAGCTTGTTTAACAGTATGCAAGCCTCTTTCAGAAAATCTAATAAAGCTGAGCTGTACTGCAGCACTCAATCCCACATACACAGTCTGGATTTGAACATGAACACACAGCCACACAGTTTGGATTCACATCAACATTAACAAATACATGTAAACACAACATAACAGTGCTTTCCCTAGGTTTGTGGAAGGCTTAAGTGCACGTATTTGGGGAGGGGTTAAGGGGTCCTTCCTCAAAAAAATGTAATGTCACATAATTTTGGACGGGTTTTATTACCATATCGGTGTCTAAAACATTGGAAAAGCTAGAGCAGATAATAAATAAATATTACTCAAAAAGCTTAAAGACAAAACTTGCTAAATTATTAGATCTGAGACAAGTCATTTAGTTACATACATTTGGCTTAGGTGGTGCCCAAAACGGCTCGGGTGCTGTGCCTAAGCCTCATAATGATAGGGAAAACCCTGCACACAAAGTAATGTATAGTAACTGCTCCCACCCACACCTCATCTCACATCTCCAGTAAGATCACTGTAATTTCTGACCTTCCAGTATGACTTGAACAAAGTCCTGGGCGGACATCTTGCCGTGTCTGGCGAAACACTGATAGGCTCCTCCATCACTCTTGGCCATACCCGCCATGACCAGGTTCTCCCTGTTTTGGCCTGTCATGCGAACGCTGTTACTGGGGTAGATGAGCTCTCCGTTGCGGTACCAGGACAACTGGTACTCCTCAGAGCCGGTTACGCTGCAGGACAGCGAAACCTGGCTTCCCACGCTGCCCTTCACCTTCCGTGGGCTCACCACGACTTTCAGGGGCTCTGTAGGTTAGGGAAGTAAGAGGTCAGCAGCTGGTTTTTAAAAGAATATTGGAATATTTGGCCTCATTTGTTTTCTGTAGTTTTACCATCAGTATTATTTTGCCAGGGAAGGATTAAAAAACACTCTGTGTAGCATCTTAAAGATCTGAATCAGCATCTTTAGATTCCCAAATTGTCCCTGTTTTGAGGCAATATCACTGATAAAAATGAACCCGATGACTAACCACCAGCACATGGGCACTGACCTTTCACCAGCAGCCTGCCAACCACCTCAGCATTTCCGTACGCATTCCACACCTCACAAACATATGTGCCTGTGTCGCTAGGCTGGGCCCTCTCTATCAGCAGGCCTGTCACACTCTGTCTGAAGCGAGTGTCGGGCTCCAGCGGCCGGTTGTCCTTTAGCCAGCGGTATTTAGGTGCGGGATGACCGGAAGCCTTGCAGGGCAACTCCACTCGATGAGACGACATCACCTCACGACGCTCAAAGCTGTCCAGGATGTGGGGTGCTGAGTTGGTGGGATCTGCATGGAGGAAATAGGGTATAGTGAGAGGTTCGAATTAAACTTGTTGTCACTTCTGAACAATTTTCAAACCCAAATTTTGATGCATACTGTATCACATACCACAGAGAGTTTAAACTGGGATGATTATTTATCCCTGAATACTGGTTTCTGGCTAAAAGCTAATTTGTCTTAATCAGGGGTCTTCAACGTTTTTTAAGCAAAGGACCTATTAACTGAAAGAGAGACCCCCTACTACATATATTGTATAAGTTGCATTAGGGCGGCCTAAGGCCTTTAAACATACCTTTTTAGTGCATAGAATACTAAGCTATTAAAATAATAATTGTTGCCATCATTTTATAAATCATGTTTTAATGTTAAACATCCATGTGGCACATGGAATTATTAGGATGCATCTGTTGGTGGCTATCTTGACTATCTTTTTACCTATAGTAAGCCTATCAATGTTTTTTTCACAAATAGGCTGATTTATATTTGCTAATAATATGTTGGATTCATGATAAGACATTTTACATTTTTTTTTTAATTTCAAGAATTTGGTGGGCCCCCCTGCAGTAACTCTGAGGACCCTCTAGAATCAGAATCAGAATCAGAATCAGAAAGGGTTTTATTGCCATGTACGTTGTTTAACACATACAAGGAATTTGTTTTGGTGTTGTTGGTGCACATCACACATTCTCTAGATGGAATATTAAACAATATAAGTATAGGTATAAACAATGTAAGTATAAGTATATGTACACAGTATGTATTAAATTAAAAATAAAGATAGAAATAAAAAAATAAAACAAATAAAGAGCAAAGAGCATTACAGCAGAGAGAGAACAGTGGCATGAAGAGCCAGGGGTGGAGAGTCAGGGTGGTTTCCGGGCCTTGTTAATAAGGCTAGTGGCGGAGAGGAAAAAGCTGTTCATGTGACGTGAGGTTTTGGTCCTGATGGACCTCAGCCTCCTGCCAGAGGGGAGTGTCTCAAAGAGTTTGTGTCCGGGGTGGGAGGGGTCGGCCACAATCTTACCAGCACGCTTCAGAGTCCTGGTGGCGTAAAGGTCCTGGAGCGGCGGCAGATTGCAGCCAATCACCTTCTCTGCAGACCGAATGACACGCTGCAGTCTGCCCTTGTCCTTGGCAGTGGCAGCAGCGTACCAGATGGTGATGGAGGATGTGAGGATGGACTCAATGATGGCTGTGTAGAAGTGCACCATCATTGTCTTTGGCAGGTTGAATTTCTTCAGCTGCCGCAGGAAGTACATCCTCTGTTGTGCTTTCTTCACGAGGGAGCAGATGTTCAGCTCCCACTTGGGAGATGGTAGTTCCCAGGAAGCGGAAAGACTCAACTCAGCCACAGAGGGTGATGGGGGCAGGTGGGGCTGGGTTCTTCCTGAAGTCCACAACCATCTCCACTGTCTTTAGAGCGTTGAGCTCTATATTGTTTTGGTTGCACCACTTCACTAGGTGGTCAGCCTCCGACCTGTAGGCGGACTCGTCTCCATCAGAGATGAGTCCGATGAGGGAGGTGTCGTCCGCAAACTTCAGAAGCTTGACGGACTGGTGACTGGAGGTGCAGCTGTTGGTGTACAGGGAGAAGAGCAGAGGAGAAAGAATGCAGCCCTGGGGCGATCCAGTGCTGATGGTCTGTGAGTTGGAGACGTGTTTCCCCAGCTTCACATGCTGCTTCCTGTCAGACAGGAAGTCAGTGATCCACCTGTAGGTGGAGTCAGGCACACCAAGAAGGGAGAGTTTCTCCTGGAGCAGAGCCGGAATGATGGTGTTAAAGGCAGAGCTGAAGTCCACAAACAGGATCCTGGCATAGGTTCCTGCGGAGTCCAGGTGCCGGAGGACTGCATCATCTACAGACCTATTGGCTCTGTAGGCAAACTGCAGAGGGTCCAGGAGGGGGTCTGTGATGGCTTTGAGGTGTGAAAGCACAAGGCGCTCAAAGGACTTGAGCGCCCTGACCACAGAGGTCAGGGCGACGGGTCTGAAGTCATTAAGTCCTGTGGTCCTTGGCTTCTTGGGGACAGGGATAATGGTTGAGGTCTTGAAACAGGCTGGCACGTGACATGTCTCCAGTGAGGTGTTAAAAATGTCTGTGAACACTGGAGACAGCTGATCAGCGCAGTGCTTCAAGCTTGATGGGGAGAAAGCATCCGGTCCAGCAGCTTTCCTGGGGGTTCTGACTCCTAAAGAGTCTGTTGACGTCCCTCTCGTGGATGGAGAGAGTCGTCACTGAGGTGGGAGGGGGGGACCTTTAAGGAGGGCATTGGTGGGGGGGCCCAGGACCCTGTTGAGGTGGGGGAGGTGGAGGTGATGCACAGTGGCTGTAGCTGTAGGGAGGTGTCGTGGGGGATGGTGTCAGGACTGTCCTTTTGTCTTTCAAATCGACAGTAGAACTCGTTCAGGTCGTTGGCTAGGTGTCGGTCATTGAAGGAGGAGTGGGGGGTTTTAAGCTTATAGGGGATGATCTGCCTAAGTCCTTTCCAGACAGTCGCAGCGTCGTTAGCAGAGAACTGGTAGCGTTGGAGCTTCTCAGAGTACCGTTGTTTAGCCTCCTTCACTGCCTTGCTAAACTTGTACTTCGACTCTTTAAATCTGTCTTTGTCCCCACTCCTGAACGCCTCTTCCTTAGTCAGCCTTAACCTTCTGAGTTTGGCTGTGAACCAGGGTTTGTCATTGTTGAAACTCACCCTGGTGCTTGATGGAACACAGCAGTCTTCACAGAAGCTGGTGTATGACGTCACAGCCTCTGTGTACTCATCCAGACTGTTGGTAGCAGTCCTGAACACATCCCAGTCAGTAGAATCCAAACACGACTGGAGATCCTCCACAGCCTTAATGGTCCACTTCCTTGATATCCTCACTACAGGTTTTCAGAGCTTTTGTTTCTGCCTGTAGGCAGGGATCAGGTGAACCATGACGTGGTCAGAGTGTCCAAGTGCAGCACGGGGGACAGCGTGATAAGCATCCCTGACTGTGGTGTAACAGTGATCCAGAATGTTCTCCTCTCTGGTCGGGCATTCAATATGCTGTCTATATTTAGGGAGTTCATGAGTGAGGTTCCCTTTATTAAAGTCTCCAAGGACAATAACTAGGGAGTCCGGGTTGGTCCGCTCCGCGCACAGTATCTGGTCGGCGAGCATGCGCTGTGCGTCCTGCACGTTGGCCTGCGGTGAGATGTAAACACCGACCAGAATGAATGACGCAAACTCACGGGGTGAATAAAAAGGCTTACAGTTTATGATGAAATAATCCAGGTCAGGAGAACAATGCTGCTGGATCACTGTCATGTCGTTGCACCAGCCGCTGTTGATGTAGAAACAGATTCCTCCACCTTTAGTTTTGCCGGAGAGGTCCGTGTCTCTGTCCGCTCTGTAGAGTTGGAAGCCTGCCAGCTGCAGCGCAGAGTCCGGTATTAATCCACAGAGCCACGTCTCCGTGAAGCACAAAACAGCAGATGAAGAAAAGTCCCTGTTTCTCACCAACAGCAGTTGTAATTCCTCCAGTTTGTTGGGCAGTGAGCGCACGTTAGAGAGGAATATTCCCAGTAACGGTGTGCGTAATCCTCGCTGGCGGAGACGCACAAGCGCACAGGCCCGTTTCCCTCTCCTCCGGCATTTCGCTGCGTGAGCAAAGGTGAGCGCACCTTTGACCAGAATGTCCAAAATTTCCAGTAAAGGGAGAAGAAAAGTGGGAAATAAGTCAGATGGTGTTGTTCCCCTGAAGTTCACGAGCTGTTCACTGGTGAATGAGATACGGGTACCATCGCAAGAAGCAAAGTTAAAACACAAAACAAAACAAAATAGAGTGGACCAACACACCGTGTCACCATTCTGTGGCGCCATCTTTACATCTAGGGGTCCCAGACCCCCTGTTGAGTATCTCTAAAGTCTAAAGTATCTATTGTGTGTGTCTACTGTTTCATGGTTAGTAGGATCCATATGATCCCGGATATGTAAACCTGCAACAAGCTCATCTGCTGCTAACACAGTCAAAGCTGTGAAACTGAAAAGAAAACCATTGTTAAACATACAAAGTAGGGACTGATTAGCACTTAGTGTGTGGTCTTTATGTTATTAATGATGCCTCATGTTTCAGATGTCCTCTGAAACAGCAGCAGTCAATACTTCTTTGCACAGAGCATTTGTTTTATATCTCTTTACCTCAACAAGTCCATGGTTAGCTGCTGCTCTGTGCACACAAGAAAATACAGCAGGCTCTATTTTCACGAACCCAGCAACGCAGCCAGATCAAAAACCATGTTCTGTGGTTGTTTTACAACAGTCTGATAGTTGCACAAAATGATTGCAAAAAAAATGGATCTGCCGTGCGTTATTGTGTCTTGACAGTGACATCGTCACTTCAGTTAGAGACTGCATATGGAACAGATACCTGCTGCTCTCAGATGACTTTAAAGACAGTCCCCAGCGTGAGGCAAAGGCCTTCACTAGGTGCTATAGGCTATGACAGACAGAGCTTTAGTATGCCTAGCTGGAATTAATGCCTCAACAGCTTGTTAAAAAAAATCATCAAAGTTTGATCATGTTGCAGCATAAAGTTATTGTTGCTGTCACATCAATGAACTAAATTACACGTTACCAGGTAAAAATGATCAAAAAACATTGCAAACCTCATTGTGAATCTGTTACATTCCATTCTGTGAAAAGCCTCTCTCATCTGTTTTAATTGGTATCATAAATTGTTAGACTGTTTTCCTTCCTGAAGATTTATCTGCGTGAACCTACCTACTGGTGCCTCTTTCTTATCTATCTACTCTCACGTCATCGAAGTGAATGGAGCGATTGTTAGAAAATGTATGTATCCTTGTGTGTCTCATTAAACCTTTAGAACATTGTGAACTGAACCCTGCTTCGTGTCACTCTGTTCTCAGAGATCTCGTAACTGCATCCAGAATCAACTCACAGAGGTCAAGGCGGTAGATGATACGATACGAACCACGAAACAATCGTGATCGGATTTGTTTCACAGCAACCACCAAACAGAATTCAGTAAGTTAGCGGTTTAACATTTTTAAGTGAACTCAGGGTGATTATTTAGCATCATGTGGGTTATAATGTCTGGAGGTCGGCAAGTATGCTGATCAACAATACTTATTCATCATTGACCATGATTATTTATTATTGGCTTTTCATCTATAAGTGCTTTAACATTGTAAATTTGGCTACTACCCCTGTGTTGAGTAATGTCACAGAAGGCCTATACTCATAACATGCAACAACCTCACCCAGATTGCAGCCCTGACATACGTAACATTTGGGGACACACAGCAGCCTCTGGATCCTATAATCCTGGATCCTATAATTCCCATAATGAGAAAAAACTCAATAGCTTCTTTTTGTAGACCTTCCCTGACTTGCCTTTTTGGTAGTCCTTAACCCAATCCGAGGGATCCTCATGATGGGTATCTGCTCAGACTTTAGACAGCAACAGAAGACATTATATTGTGTTTTGCGACAAGTCAACTGATCTTCATGTGTGAAATCGGTCCCTTTAAATGGTTTGAGGTAAGGGAGGGCGTTTTCTGTCCTGAAGCCGTCCGCACAAACTGTGTTTGAACAGTTCTGATGACCTTTATCACATGTCATCCCCTCTTTAATTCATGTGTTCTTCCTGTCACTCTCCATTCTATTCACTTTATCTAGATCATTTTCTACAAGCACAGATTTATTTCCATATGGTCCTCTGTCACTTTGCACTATTTTTGAAACCGACCAAGCTCAACAGTTAAACTAAGAACTAAGAACAAACTAAAAAAAAAGAGGGTCTCATGCATATTATTGTATTTAGGTTGGTTTTGAAGACAGATATTGTATACCCAAATGTTACTTGTGTTGTGTCATTTACAGTAAAGAATACAGTAAAGGCCTTATAGATATAGCTATATGTCAGGATATGTTGTTGACAATGATGCTAATGCACAATTTGAACAGCGCAAAGATCGGTGTTCCTCTTACCTGAGACAATGAGGCGGGCACTATTGCTCTGTCGGGTCTCTCCTGTGTACCGATGGCGAGTCATACACCTGTAGTTATACAGCCCGTCTTCCATTTGCACATCCAGGATATACAGGGCTCCCGTGGATGTGATGAGAAACCTTGACACTGGAAATAAAGAAATAAAACATATTTGGTCACTGGACGTTATTGATGTACAGTAGGGTGCAATTTTAAACAGCTATAGTACAGCTCTTAATGAAACCAACAATGAAAGCAAAGTAACATTTCAAAAGTGTTACTGCCATTGTTGCAACATTGTTACTAGGCCAATCAGCACCAACTATGTCACCTTTATGTGACCTGTTAGTACTGTATATTGCCTCTGGTCTGTTGAACATTTTGAAAAGGTTCCTGTAGCTTGCAGTTTCTCTACCAAACACGTCTTTGAGATCGTCTATGGCCTGCAGACTAAACCTTCTCAACAGAGTGCAGGATCCATCATTTGCCCTCATTTAATTAGTCCCCACTGACTCCCCACTCAGCTTAATTGTCTGGCGCAACAAGGGTTTCATAAAAATAATAATAAAGCCTAGTGTACTTATTCACTTGTATACTTGTACACTTGTATACAACAGAATGACCACAAATATCACCTTGTTTTGACCCGTAACGCCCCCCCCCCCCCCAATCAATCACTGTGATCCTGAAAATGCCCACTTGGATGAAATGCCCTGTGTCTCCATGTTTTGCCAAAAGCGGTCTGTGAAAACAGTGTGTGTAACACATGAAATGAACAAACAAAGCATCAGTTGCCTCCAGATTTCATCACAGGAGACAACGAGCATTTTTACAAACAAACAATATTCCACAGTCATACTGTGTGTATTCATTCGTATGCGCTGGAATCTATACAGAAAATCCAATTTTAAAGTCTCTTAGCAAATATTTGCAAGTCAAGTGAGGTGCGCAGCTCTGTGTGGTTGCAGTTGCCAAACATCTACTGCAGCCCATTTAGCTCAGCACAGCTCGGAGGCGCTGTGACAAGGATGTGTGTTGTGTAGCGGTGTAACACAGCTCATTATCATGTAGCTCATTGCTTCTCTCTCTCTCTCTCTCTCTCTCTCTCTCTCTCTCTCTCCCTCCCTCTCTCTCTCTATTTCTCTCTTGGGAGAAACTCTCTCTCTTTCAGTTTCTCCTTCTTTCTCTGCTCCAGCAAAAGTACAGGGAGCCGGGGATCACAGAGAGCTTTGATAGGGCATGGCTGCGCAGGTCGATTGTGTTAATATCATGCTAATGTTATGCTAATTTGCGTGAACACATGGAAGTAAAGAGAGGTAGTCAGTGTTTATGAGGAGTGATGTGTGCTGTAGCCGGTGGCTGCCGGGTATTTCATGTCACAGATGATGGAGAAGCCAATCTGGGATGGGGATCAAATGGGGCCGCCGTACGGCAGGGGATTCTGGCAATATCAGTAGAGATATCATAATGCAGACTTCATGAGGTGTTGAATTACTCTCATTTAGTCCTGTCATGACAGTTTAACACAGATTAAGGCTGCTGGTACAGGGCCCTTGCATATTGCATGCAAGGATAATGGAAAGAGGTGTAAAGCGCAAGCTATGATCATTGTTATCTGCAACATCTCAACAATTAATTATTAATTAACTGCAAACATCTTCAAAATGGCATTTGGTCACTGCCGGCCTCGTTATGTTTTGAAAATCACAAGAAGTCTTCCACTTTAGGGAGACATAACCATCTTTTAAAAATGCTTTAGAGAGATTTGGGGAAAACAATCCTTGAGCTTACAGTCGCAGACAGCTGATGGAGTGAATGACAGAAGATGACTTCCAACATGTTTACAGATTACAGTAATGGTGCAATGAGAAAGGATGAATGAGAGGACAGAGAGAAATGGGGGGAGAAAACAGAGAAGGAGAGGGAGGAATGCACAGAGGAGGGTGGTGAGGATTGTGAGCAAGTGATGACCTAGTTAGAAAACAGAGACCACGGATTTGATATCCTGAGGGGTTTCTTCAGCTTGTGGTCGAGATATTCTCGCCTGTGACCGACAACCAATGGTAAAAGGAGGGGGACAGGAGAGATAGTATACACCCGTATGTGTGTGTGTGTGTGTGTGTGTGTGTGTGTGTGTGTGTGTGTGTGTGTGTGTGTGTGTGTGTGTGTCTGTAGTCCTTAATCATATAATCACAGAGACAAGCAAGAATAATACCAAATTTGAATTTAGTTGGTTGCAAATGCAGTTCATTTTCAAGGAAGGAAACAATTGTGAGAAAGCAGATATCAAAGGAAACCAGCAGAGCAGGCTGTCTCTCCTGTCTTTCCTTTTTTTTTTTTTTTCATCTTCTCCCTTTTTTTCTCTCTGAAAGTTGTCTGGCATCAGAAGTTGACAGGCTTATGAATGAGAGGAGCTTTCATTAGAGCAGACTGGCTGTCACTGTGACAAAAGGCCAGGGTTGGGAGAGTATGCCTGTGTTTTAAATGCACGGGAAAACAGACACGTATACACACTCACACGTTTACATGCGTACGTGTGTGCTTGTCTTTTGCCTACCAGCCAATCAAACTGGCTCTGGATGATTAGTGAGTTTCTCACTGAGTAGAATGGGGTTCATTTAGAGGATGACATGCTGGCCTATGTTTGGTATTGGAAACATTGCACTTTTCACTAAGGGACTGTTCGTTATTTATTTCAGCAACGACAGGAAGAGTTTTGGGATCTTTAATCAAAGTAGACCTGACCCTCCCTTCACCAGCAATACATTTTAGATGACCCTCCAAAATTATATGGAAAAAAGGGATGACCCTCCCCAACAATGTATTGATGCATTCTGCACTGGCTCGCACTTATCAAAGCCATACAAATAGCCATTTTGTTTTTAGAGCCATGACATATGTGACTAAACCTCTGCATTCTCATCTTACGCATCACACTCCTCTGTTATGGTGTGGTGGCCATTTCAGTAGATTTACTCACTAACATAGTTGTGGAAACACAATAAGCATGGAAACACACGTCCTGCATTACTGCATTACTTCAAATACTAAGTTACTCCTTTAGTAAACTAGTATTCACATGAAAGAAAACTATAAAACATTGAGACTATTCAGCAAAGCACACTGGGTAATTCAACACTGGTTGCTATGGACTCGTCACTAAGCTTCCTCAGTCATTGTATATTTTAGTATATAGGTAAAGCTGCCAAAGCTGAACATTATCCAAAACTCCATTTCTCAGACGAGCGTCATTTTGGGAGCTTGCATGCTACCACTCCTTCCTTCTCAAATGCCTTGAAAAGGCTGTCGTTTATATATATATATATAATATCACCGGGACAAAAAGGATATTTGAGTCGGGTATGGCTGCAGCCTGGAGTCCTCCCATCTCATGCCCTCCTGGCTTGGTGCAGTCCGCAAGCTTTGACTTTTCAAAATAAAAGCTTGTGTCTGGTCCGTTATGTTTTCGTACGGTGTTTTGGATGTTTTTTAACTAAACAGTATGGCAATCATGCTAATGAATACAATTATTTTTTCATCAGATGTCTTAGTTACAACATGATGGAGCTAGCAAAGCAGGTTTGTGTTTATATGTGCGAGCGGGATTTATTCAGTTTGGGTAATCCCACGGTCTCTAAAGCTTCAGGTCTGGCTGACTAAACAGGGAGGGACCCATCTGCTAGCGATAGGGCCCGAGACTGAGAGAGCTACATGGATCTACATAAACAAGCCACTTTGAAATGTTGCTGTTCTCACGAATACAAAAGTTGGGTGACCCCTAAACTAAAAAAAATTGCATGACCCTCCCCTATTTTCCTCTGGTGGTCCATTCCATAAATACCGAACGGTCCCTAATACAACGGAATAATATGGTATAGTTTAGGAAAAAGGAATAGACATTAGGTTTATTTGTGTTCTTGCCAAGAATTAGATGAGAAGTCTGAACAGTACTTGCTTTTATAAGCCCACCCACGATCTTTTCCTTAACCTTACTTTATCAAAAGTGACGCCAATACCCCGTCCAAACGCGTTTAGATAAAGCACGTTTAGTTATGACGCTAAAGGAGACTTTAAGCGTCAATAACAAAGCCAAAGGCACATGACCAAGCGTCCGTATTTGATGCGATGGGAGTGAGAATGTGTTGACTACTTACTGTGAAGAAAAACATCCGCCTACCCACCAGCACCTCTAAAGAGATATAACTTGTGAATTAATGAGCTTTAGAGGTGGATTTCTTTTACCATTTCTAACCTTGCCAGACAGGCTGTTTATTTTGGTTTCCAGTCTTTATGCTAAAATAATCTAGCTGTGTCCTGGCTTTAGCTTTATATTTAGTGTACAGACATGAGAGTGGTATCAATCTGTTCATCTAACTCTCAGCAATATGCATATATCCAAAACAAACGCAACTGTGCCAAACAGCCACCTGTTTCTTCACTTCATTACTCGACTCCTTAGTCTTTATCTGGTTTGAGGTTGAGGTAAAAAATTTTTTTTTGCAATTTGCACATGTTAAACAAATTATGATAATACACTAGAATATATAATGTATACAAAAGTCTGTATAAAAATGATATGTTTTTGTTTGGCAGGCTACTTAGTAGGCCAAACCTCCGGGACCTCTTAACCTGGGACCCTTGCTGTCATCAGGTCAGCTGCTAGCTGCTATCATCCTCGTTTTTCCTGCCGCCACGGCATCACTATTTTATGAATGAAACATGGCGGAGAAACGTAAAAGTGCTGATAACCTCTCTGTATCAAAAAAGAAAGTAAGGCTCTATCTCGAGAGTTACCTCAACTTCGGTTTCGGAGGGGGGGCTCAGCTTTTCTTAGACATAAGTAGGGGGGGCGCCAAGGAAAAAAGGTTGGGAACCACTGCCTTAGAATAGAGTTTGACACCGTACACTTTTAGTAATGTATGCCCAACTCCCAGAAGTAGCCCAAAGTAAAGTAGCATATTGGTAATGTGTTTTTCATTCTACCTCCACTGTGCAAACACAGCACATTATTATCAAGCGTATGAACCTAAACTACTACGACTACTTCCTGAGCTCAACTAAATGTGTACAGCTTCTACAATAGGTGCTCTCTGCTGTAGTTGCTGACCAATCTAGAAGTTTAGTGAAGACGTCACTTGTGTTTAGAATGCTGTAATCTGAAATGTTAAGTGTCACCATTTGGAAAAGTTGCTAATAGACACAATCACAATGTTCGTTTACAATAACTTCCGGGTACAAAGCCCCCTGTGTCACGTACATACAATTGAATGGCTCTGAGCAAACAGGGATGAGGAACAACTGGATATACTCTCATCTCCTTCATCTAAAATGCATGTTTGATGCTTTCATATGTCAACACTTTTGGTTAGCCTGGAGAGCTAATGTACCTGTTGGGCCACAGACTAAAGAAAATGACACCACCCAAACTAGCAGTGAGTCCGACCGGCGGTGACATGTTGCTGTTTGTTAACGCTAGCAAAGCAACACGGGACAGAAAATAAGCACAGCAGAAACGTTCGACAGGTCGGACCTCCGTGTTTAGCTATATATCTATAAACTAACGGCTGAAAATGAAAACAGAAATAAACAAGTTTAAAGATTCCACATATCTCCGCAATTCAAATCAACTGCCATTTGTCATAACTGGAAGTGATTTTTGTGTTAGCGTGCACAGTGAGTCGGTCTATAACAAAAGCATCTGAGCATCTTTTCAGCAGGAGGTAAATTAACATGTAAGTGAAACAGATGTTGCATTTTTAGACCGCTGCAATGAGAACAGGAGGTAGAAGTGGTTGCTGTTCATTTAAAATATGAAAAAAATATCCAGGGCCCATTGTAATTAATTACATTCTTGATTCGTGGGTAGATTTCATTTCTTTCTTCCCAGCAGACAGGATCGATTGTCTCACACAGAGATACAGGCCTACGGGACTGGATTGTATTTGCATGTCCTTGTAAGCTGAGGGCATTTGTGTGTGCTCCTACCACTGCAGTTATGTCAAATCCCACTGGCTTGTGCGCCCGCATATCAAAGTCTTTGCGTGCGTCAACATATATGTGTTTCTATGCGTGTGTGCATGCGAGTGAGTGTGAATGTGTTTATGCAGCATACTGCTGCATGGAGGAATGGTCAATAATAACGATCCGAGGCTCTCCACTACGCTTTTTCCCTGCTCCACCTACTGCATACTATCACCGCCTGAGAGACAGCATCCACTGTTCTTGCAGTGTTTGTGCGTGTTAACATGCTAGACATATGAGCATGCGTTTGTGTCCACACCTGGATCTATTAGTGTATATTTCTAAAACTATGGCTTCGCTTCATCCCAGGTGGCTCGCTGGACCATCAGTCGTCTCTTCTTCCCTTCCTTGGGCCGCCCAGCTGCTTTGGCATCGAACACAAGTCCCTTTCTGTGGATCCGCACTCAATAGCTCCAATTAATCCTCATATAAGCCCCATATGAGCCTGCGAGTAGACTCTTTGTTCATTCAAATTGGGAGACTTTGCAGTTTTTCACTAAAACCTGAATTGCGTGCGAGACATAATAGAAAACAGTGAGAAAAAGGCTGAAGCACGTCCATATTGCAATGCTTTGCACCAAGGACAGTTTGAACTGGTGTGGATGTGTTCTCACTGGACACACAGGTTAACGTGTGACAGGGACTAAGAGAGAAGGATTTCCGATAAGGTTGAACACAATGACACACGGTGACACAGCTGAGTACTTTGACCTACGCTTGCTGGGCGACCATCTGCCCCAAAACAGCTGAAAGAGTCACTGCGGTTGCCTGAGTCATTTCAATATTCTATAAATGAGACATGAGTGGAGGAAAGATGAGATGGAAGGAGGGGGAGGAGAGAGAAAAAAAAAAAAAAGGATCAAGAGGGAAGAGCACCTCTGGGATACAACCACTCTCTGTCATCTAAAATGACTTACAAATTAGCTTACAGCTATGCGCGGCCAGGAAAAAAAAAAAGACACAACTTTCATATGCTAATTCAGATCATGGCTAGGAAGAGTAATTATCACAAAAAAGTCAGCCCTGTCTGTCTGACAGATCTCAACAGGAACCAACTACCCCTGTGTCTGTTTCTTACACTGTCTGCTGTCTTCCTCAAATCCAATACACAGCTGCAAGAGCAGTAGTGAGCATAACACAATGTAAAGATATTGTGACAGTGACAAACAAGAACGTACTTAAACTGAACACTGTGTATATATTTGCAGCTCTGCATGCAGCACAACGCTCTAAGTGTATTACGATTGTCGAATAATCAGTCCACTATTTTCTCAATTAATGGATTAGTTGTTGGGTCTATAAAATGTCAGAAACTTGTGAAAAATGTGGATCAGTGTTTCCAAAAGCCCAAGATGACGTCCTCAAATGTCTTGTTTTGTCCACAACTCAAATATGTTCAGTTTACTGTCACAGAGAAGAGAAGAAACTAGAACATGTTCACATTTAACAAGCTGGATTTGGAGAATGTTTATATTTTATAAATGATATATGTTTATGTTTATATTTATATAAACCGATTAACCCTTTCTCAAACTAGTTGGAGATTAATTTAATAGTTGACAACTAATAGATTAATCTTAGCAGCTCTATGTGCTTTTAAAAACATGAGAATGTTAGGACACACTGCTCAGATGTACAGTACATTTCTCCAGCCCAAACTCCATTTGCTAACTGAGAAGAGACTTGATTATTATTTCTCTTATGACCTCAAACACCTCCACCTTCACTCTTCTGACTCTGAAGAACTTCGAAGCGTCTGAACAATCAACACCAACAGTCTGGACGCCACTTACAGGAAACTCATGGAGTCAGCTAAACAATGCAGATAAAAATTGCTTCCTCATCACTCTGCTGGCAGTGTCCTCGCTGTGCAACTGTCTTGGAGTGTATTAGTGAGGGGAGTGTGCTCCCTGGAGACAGTGTCACCGTAACCTTGGCCACTCAAAGTCATACAGCTTGACCAAAAAAAAAAAAAAAAGATAATGCATGCCGCTAGTACAGTTGCACATTAACAAAGCAACACCTATCTGCATGTAGAGATGAAAAAATAATACTGAGGTGGTAAATAAATAGAAAAGCAGAATGTGTGTTGGGTGATTGGGTGTACAGTAGGAGCTCGTGCTTTTCACTTTAAATATGTTCCTTTTGAAAATGTGTCTTAACAAGGTCTTTTAACTTGAACCCAAAAAGACATGGAAGCCTAGTGTGTATAATGTGTAGAGTTGTTCCTCTGATACTGCCTAAATGCTGGAATTGGTATCGGCAAGTACGCAGGTCTATGCAGCAATCCGATACTACGTAATTTAGCCTCAAGCACCCCAAAATTTCATCTCAGCCCCCCTAAAAATTATAATAATAAAAATCTATTTTAGTGCTTCAAGTGAGAGTTTGCAAACAATTAAAGGTTCAAAGAAACAGGTTTAATATCCTGTGTCGCTGTCACCAATGCTATGCACCTGTAACCCAGTTAAGGAAAGTTTTTACATTTTGTTTTTATTTATTTATTGTTTACACCTCATTATCAGGTAGTCCATAAAGGGACTTTCATAGTTTTTTCATATGTTCAATATTTTGCATTTATCCTCTGTTATAATAATAATAATAATAATAATAATAATAATAATAATAAATACATTGTTATCCAGTGAAATTACTGATTTAGGGCTGAGCCCCCCTAAAGGTCTGATCCTAGAATCACCCCTGGTTATGACTGACTGTCAAACTAGATAATAAAAGAAAGTTCCATGGAATTCATTTTCTGTATGTGTTTGTTCATATTTTACAAAGGGTTTAACTTGAGCCAGCCCCATACAAAAATGATAGCAATCATATCACCTCCATACAGGCTTAGTAGTTCACTGCTGTGAAAAAATAACAACACGTATATATATATATATATATATGTAGCGGATCGGTACTTGGTATCGGCTGATATGCAAGTTCAGGTATCGGAATTGGTATTGGGAAGGAGAAAATTGTATTGTAACATCTCTAATAATGTGTGTATTATTAAGAATTAGAACAAGACGTGTTTTGGGTGGATTTAGTTGTTTCATCATTGCATTTTCTGCAACAAAAGTAATTCATTTGACCAAATGCTAATATTCATACAATTTTCACTGACATTGTTTCCATTATGGCGACCATACAGGAGAACGAATATATGAAAAAAACCAGGGGTTAACAGTCATTTTTTATTTGGTTTAGCCTATGTAATGGTTACAAATGTACCAAATGTATTCTTGAAAAGCACTGTCAAATTGAATTCACATCTATTCAAATGGAAACCCTGTTTAATTATGTGAAAGTGCAGCCATGATACCGCCATATGCGACGCCACATTGTTTCCCACTATGGAAATGTCACACAGTGACTGACGCCAGAACTGCCTGTGTGTAATCTGTGAGTAATAATGAGTGTATGATGAGCCCAGGAGGGCCTGTGTTGTAATTAGGCCTGGTCAGAGTTATTGGCACAGTGACTCCAGTTTGATCAGGCTGGGATAAGCATCTCTATGGAGAGGGAGATCCCTCCAATTTAGAGCCCCTCTAATAAAAATCATTTGTCATTCTTACAGGAGGCACACTGACAGCTGCTGGGGTTGGCATGGCAACACACGGGCCACCATTCGCTTACCAAGCAATATTCCCAGTATTGTCAATGGTGGAGAGGTGGGTACACACACACACACACACACACACACACACACACACACACACACACACGTTTGTGGCACTATCTTTGTGGGGACCTGTCATTGACATAATGCATTCCCTAGCCCCTTACCCTAACCTTAACCATCACAACTAAATGCCTAACCTTAACCCTTACCCTAACCCTCACCCTAACTATTACCTCATTCTAACTCTAATCCTAAAACCAAGTCTTAACCCTCAAACAGCCCTTTAAACTCGTGGGGTCCAGCAATTTGGCCCCACAAAGCTGTTGGGGCCCCACAAGTATGCTGGACTCCCGGTTTTTGGACCCCACAAATATAGTTAAACAAACCCACACACACACACACACACACACATCTCATAATCACATGATTGTCCATAGTTTACTTGCGATTAATCACAACTTAATCGCACATTTGTTATCTGTTCTAAATGTACTTGAAAAGGGAAATGTTTCAAGTTTTTAAAGCTCAAGTGGTATTTGAGACTCAACATACATCGACACTGTACAGTACAGACAAATAACTTCTTGTCTTGTGGAGAGAACCATCTGAAAGGGCTATGAAACTCAACTTGCCATTCAAAAGACCCTTTTCTGTATCCATTTCTGCTCAAGAATGGTTTGTTTCTTTTATTGTCTCTCCTGGATGTTATCATTGAGCACTTCATGGTTTGTGCTAGCTGTCTACAATGTCACCGCCACACAGCTTTCGATTTCCCAAACTAGGACGAGGCCCAAATCACAGAATGCACCTGATGTTTCTACCTTTTTACCCTGCTAAAGTTTGTTATTTCTGGAATCTTTCCTTGTCCATAAATGCCGTAAATCTCTCCCTCCCTTCCATAAAGAGGTTGCAGTACATTGGGGCCCCATAAATACACAAATACAGTACTACAGAAACACACACACAAACCAAGCACCTGCCCTAATTCCTCATCACACCTGGACTTCAAACTTGATCAGCATATCTGGGTCTAGACCCTATCTGCTCACTACAGAGTCGAGTCACAGAAGAAGGCGGAGATTTTTTATTACCGCTCCTAATCAGCGGCAGCATCCCTCTGCTCATTAACCAGACACACGCTAGCCTGAGGCTAACGGCCTCATATGTCAACCACAGATAAAGATGTCATCTTCTGCTTGACTGAATAAACCGCTATTAAAACTAGATGCAAATAGACGAACGATATTCAAATCAGTAGGCAACAGGGAAGCTTAAAGCCTGGGGCGATTGGCCTCAGCGTTGCCCCACATTCTCTGTCGTGTTAAAAGGAGGAGAGATTTTAGATACTATCTGTCCTCAGAGTGATGTTCTACAAGACATCCTGCATCTCTACAAAACTATACAAGGAGATGAATAAAAACATCAATAATGATACATGAAAGATAGTTTGAAAAAGCAAGTGTTCATCTGTGTAGGGTTTAACATTTGAAGGCCACAATCTTAAACAGAATTGGAGTTCTTTTCAGGTAAACTTTGCTTAAGACTACATTTTGGACACACCAGGGACACCTGCAAAGTCAAGCCAATGTGAGAGCCAAATGGATCCAAATCGATGCAGCAGAACCAGTGATATCCTTTTTATTCCACACATTCTGCTTTCTTGTCAAAACCTGCTTCCTACATTACCCACAAGGTACCTCGCTTTGCCCAGTTCTTTTTACTATGCAGTGACGAAAACCTGTAAACTTGCATGCGTAAAATCGGTGGAGCTCAGCATGATGAAATACTGCTCCTAAGTTCAGCAAACTGTCAGTGGTGGAATGCAACTAAGTGCATTGACTCAAGTACTGCACTTAAGTACACATTAGAGGTACTTATACTTTACTTGAGTCTTTTCTTTACATGCCACTTTCTACTTCTACTCCACTACATTTCAGAGAGAAATATTGTACTTTTTACTCCACTACATTCATCTGGCAGCTTTAGTTACTAGTTTATACTAGTCACATGTAGTTTATAAAATATGATGTTTTATTCTAAATGAAACTAGCCAACAATATAACGGCCTACAAGTCCAGCTGAAATGATTAGACCATTAAACACACAGTGTGGTATTAATCCTTTTACTTAAGTAAAGGATCTGAATACTTCTCCCACCAATGCAAACTGTGGACACACAACAGACTGTGTACACGGAGCAATGCAACTCTATCTCATCTAATAGAAACAGAATCAAACAATGGACAGTGTACGAATAGGGTTTATTTGTACAGGATTTATTTGGCAGACAGTGACATACTATGACAGCATGTCTCTATACTCCCCCGGACTGTTTCGAAGGCAGCTGTGCAAGCACTTTTCTTTCTACCAGACAAATGTTTGTCTGCTGAAGTCAAAACTGAGGAGGGATATCAGCACCACAATAGCTTTGGAATCAGTGCCTGTGTGTTTCTATCAGCAGTGTGTGTGTGTGTGTGTGTGTGTGTGTGTGTGTGTGTGTGTGTGTGTGTGTGTGTGTGTGTGTGTGTGTGTGTGTGTGTGTGTGTGCGTGTGTATGGCTGCGTGTGCGGCGTAATTAGCCAGCACTGGAGTCGAGCTATTAAACCCCTGATGGTTGTGTGTTTACAATGCTATCATTGGCCTCTCTCTGGCCAACACTAAATGAACCAGTGTTGAGTCTCAGCTGTATAATCATGAATATTCATCACTCTGTGTGTGAGAACCTCTGTGTGTGTGTGTGTGTGCGCGCTGCACTGGCAGGCATTAAGGAAGCTATTACTATCTACTCAATCACAATCAGTCACTTTGTCTGGATGATAAGTCAAGCTGACAACAATTCTACTTATCGCCAAAGCCAAACACAACCGCCTTTTGTTCTGGGAGCGAAACACAGAGGAGAACCTGTATCCTGCCCTGTAGCTTTTCACTTCAAAGTGCAATGCGGCAGGTCAGGGGTATCTTAGTGCCATACAATCTTTCCTCACTGTTTTGTTTCTTTACACACATGCTTCCCCTCTCACTCACGCTTGATGAAAGCTCAGGATTGAAGACAAAAAAAGGCAAAGATTGAATACCCTTTGTGCCACCTGGGGAAGAGAAGTAACAGCTGCAACCTTGACACACTCAGAAATTATGTTCGTGCACACACACGGGCCATTTTCAATGCAAAGTAATGTGGGTTTCATGCAAATGTACACATCTCAAAGTGGTTGTTTAATTACATTCCCTGAGTGAGAACGAAGCAACCCTTCAAGCCCATGCTAAACAGTGTTAAAGAGTTACTCCCATAGTGCCGTTCCCTTGGGACTTCATGGCACCACATTCCTGCTCATGGAAAAGGACTTAAATACAGTGCTCATTGGTGTTTAATGGTAATTTGCGATGGCAAGTGGAGCAGGCGATGCCGCTCTGTGAGTAAAGCAGAGGGGGCAAGAGGAGGATTAGATAATCAAACAGTGTGACACTTTGAATAATCTCTGGCTCCTCTGGGGGAGGTGAGACTTAAAGCCAGAGCCCTTCTGATTTAATTGTCTGATTTCCCCGTCATTACGGTTGAGGGCCTCAGTAATTCAGGCTTATTAAATATTCAGGAGCCACACCGAGGAGGGGAGGGATAGAGGGAGCGGCGGGAGAAAGATGAAGGTGGAGAGGAGTGAGAAAAAGAGAGTGGGAGGAAGTTGTGGCAAGACGGGATCCTTTGTGCACTGCTTGACAGAGATCTACTTTGATCCCCAATGTGAAGAAAGACCTCTCTTTTGTTTCTTAAGAATGTCTGTACAGGGAATGTTTTCGCAGGTAATGATCCGATGTCTTAACATTGGTGTGGATTTGGGTAGATGAATTGTTTCAAAGGATGGTGTCATTTTTACTGTTGCCATGTTTGTGCGTGTCCTGTAAAAGCTGTAATGTAAACATTAGGGCTGGGTATCGCTAATAATTTCCCAAATTGATTTGATTGTAATTCACAAGCTCCCGATTCAATTACATTTCCAATTCAATGTCAATTAAGTTAGGGAAATTTCAGTAACGACACCAATTTATCTTGGATATAAACGTCATTCTTAGAGAACTTAGGCTGTAAATTGTGCAAGCAAGACGTTACCCTCAAATACTTTTTATAATGCAACAGGTTAAAGTTTCCATGAAGAATTGCCCCCCTAACTTTTGCTTAAAGTACTTTTCCACTCATACGGTACATCCATGGTAAAAATGCATATATTAAAAGCTCGATATCTGGATTTTATGAATCGATAACAGCTCATTCAAACTTAATTCAAACAAAAGATTGATCTTAATTAGTGAATCGATTACTGTAACCCAGCCCTACTATTCATGTTAGCACTTATACAACTGTGTATATTGCTAGACTAAGGAAAAATGTCCCTGCCCAATTAGCAGTTATAGAAAACATACAGTAATTTATTAAATATGTATTGATCTAGATTTCATTTTGGACTTTTTGTCACTTTCAAGTGATTTATTTTGGATCATTGAGCTCAATAGACAACAGAGCAAAACCTCAAAAGCACCACAATTTCCCAATATAAAATATTGTACTATTTTAGTCAAATTGCAAAGGGAAGATGTAAAAACTAATGCTTAAAATGAAATGTTTGGCCAAGTGACTCATTCTCTTTAGATGGAAAGAGCCTCTACCCCCTTCATAATCTCAGTGGATTAGGGAAGTTATGCCATATCTTAAACTAGAGAAGATAAGATACTCTCTCCAAGGGTCTGTTTTGACGTTTCATACTACTTGGCAGCGTTTCTTGACATTTGTAGAGAAAATGGAAGCAATGAATGTAACCCCATAATACATTGTATATTCCTATGTTATTGAGTTCTCGTTATTATTATTATTTTGTTTTGATCTCATTCTTCTTTCAGTCATAAAGTGACTTGCTTGTGTTGTAGATGAGTTAGATGTTTGGGAGTAGTTTTGATTGTTTGTATTTTGTTTGTATCTTGTACACTCTGAAAACCTTTAATAAAAAGACTTTGGTAAAATGAAATGTTTCTGTGTAGACCCCTCCCTCCCCCCAGACTGCGGATGAACCAAACTCCAGTGCACCTCCTTATAAACACGTTGAGAGGAGCTCTCCATGGTGCTGAACTACACTGCTGAGCAGCAGGCAACAGCTGGAACTACCCAACGTACACAACTGTTTTAATATACATATATGACTTAAAATAGATTAATCAATGAGAGTAAGGACTGTGCATAAGCTTAGTGGACAGAGGATATAAAAACAAAGATACAGACTGTTAAATTAAACATGAAATGTCATTCACACATTGGGAAAACCATCTTCCTCCGCTCTGTATTAAACTGACAGTGCTGATGTATTAAAGACTCAAGCTGTATTTTTACTTACTAATGGAACTAGTGTAAAATTCAAAAAAGAAAGCCTGACAGGTTAAAACCACTCTGACGTGCTGTGGGTATGAAAGTGTACAAATGAAAAGAGTGCAAACCACATTATAGTGATTGTGAAGAAGGAAGTAAAGACACAGAGTGCAGCTCTCTAATGAGTCCCCCTGTCTGATCATGGCCCGGAGCTACAGCCTCCATCCACAACATCACACAAACTACATCTGAACATGACATTTAGCATTCAGTCTGCAATTTTGTTCAAATTAGTCTGACAATGGAGCGACATCATTTTACTAACCTCAAATGCAAATCAGCTTGTTAAAAGGATTTTCTGGAATCAAGTAGCATTATCCTGATCCTAATACCCCAGTGCATTATTCAACTATTGTCATTTATTAATACATACAATATATAAATAATTAGTCTGGATCAACAGATGCACATTTCCAGGATAATTTTCTGACATCCTGATCATCGGCTCTCTGTGTGTTGTTGTTCTTAAACTCGGTTCGATTTGGAAAACAACAACAAACTTCAAACTACAAGCTACACGCTGAAAATGCGCAGTTTAAAAAAAAAAAAATGGATGGTGAAACAACACAGGCCTGCTTGGTTCTTTCAGGGAATGACTTACAACAAATATGTTTACGGCATTTCCTCTCTAACTGGGACGTTTTTGGGACTGATTGGTAGGATTGCTGTGGACACACGGCAATACACTGGTAACAGCAAATGAGGTTTAACCATGTATCCAGCTAATATATATAGCTCACGTTACTGTATTGTGTGAACAGTTGATTTCATTTAATATTATGTGTGGCGTAGAGCTGAGTGATAGAGAAAATCTAATATCACAATATTTTTGACCAAATACATCAATGTTGATGTTGTAGCGATATTGTAGGGCTGACTATTGGTGCTTTCACAAAATATTAACACAATAAATGAGAGTTTTGACAAATAATCACCAATAGTAGGGATACAATGACTTAAGTGGGTAAAGGCAAATAATAAAACAGCTAAAACAGTCTGGTAAGTTCAGAAAATGACATCACTTTACTGTAGTGCAGCCTTTAAAACCAAGAAAAGACAACACTTGTGTCATAGCACGATATTACGATATCCAAAATTTAAGACAATATCTAGCCTCATTATTGATGCTGATATAATATCGATACATTGCCCAGTCCTAATGTGGCGTTTTCTTTTGCGTCACTGCATCCGGAGCTTGGCGATTGGAAATTTTAATACTCAAGTAAAGTACAACTACCTCAGAACTGTAATTAATGATAGTACTTGAGTAAATGTACTATCGTGTACTTACATCCCACTACCGGAAAATCATGATAAACGCAAACCCTGTGGCTGACTCACACACAGACAACTTAAATCCAATTTATGTTTCCTCTTACCAACCCCTTAAAATACAGACGTAATAATACGATTTTTCAATTTTCCCCTTCTGGTTATACAGTATATGACTACCTCAAAACCCCAAGAACATATAAATATTACACAGGTAAAAGCTCATTTCTAAAAATAGCTGCAGATTTGATAGCAAATCCAGTTACATATTTAATTAACCTTTCTTTAGCCACAAATCAAGTACCAGCCATCTGGAAATCTGCCAATGTTGTCCCCCTTCACAAAGGTAATGATCCTGCAAACATAAATAACTATAGGCCTATTTCTAAATTGTCAGTATTGGCTAAATTAATGGAATCAGTCATCAGCATGCAATGAAAAGACTATTTAATTAATAAAAATATTCTGGAATATCTGGTTTTAGGAAACAACATAGTACAATAACAGCTGTTTCAAAAGTTGTAAATGATCTGGTCAAAATCTTAGACAATAAACAGCACTGTGCAGCCCTGTTTATTGATTTGTCAAAAGCTTTTGACACAGTGGACCATAAAATACTTCTTCAAAGACCCACCTCTATTGGACTATCAGAACAAGCAGTAGGATGGTTCAACAGTTATCTATCAGGGAGAACACAATGTGTGCGAGTAGATGGTTTTACTTCTGCCTCCCTAAATATTTCAAAAGGGGTGCCTCAAGGCTCAATCCTTGGGCCGCTTCTTTTTAGCATTTATATAAACAACCTCTGTAATAATATAAATAATACAAACTATCATTACTATGCTGATGATACTGTTCTCTACTGTTCTGGGTCCCATTTAGGTCAAGCAATCACAAATTTACAATCTGCTTTTAACATCTTGCGACATAATTTGGCTACTTTAAAATTGGTTCTAAACTCTAAAAAAACTAAAGTCATGACTTTCACTAAGGGAAAATCATCTAAAAACAATGTCCCAACCATTTGTACACTTTCGGGTACAGAAATTGAAGAAGTGTCACATTGCAAATACTTGGACATTATTATTGATCAATCACTGTCTTTTACATTGCATGTCCAAGGTTTGGTTAAAAAACTGAAGTTGAAGTTAGGTTTTTTCTTTAGAATCAAGTCCTGTTTATCCTTTGAAGCAAAAAAAACAACTTGTAAATGCAACTTTCTTGTCTGTTTTGGACTATGGTGACATTTTATATATGTATTCAACCTCCCAGTGTCTTCATGCTTTGGACAGTTTTTGGACAGTGTTTCATGGAGCCTTAAGATTCATCACAAACTTAAAATCTCATACTCATCACTGTTTGCTGTACTCTCGGGTCAAGTGGTTCTCCCTCTCAGTCAGGTGTTAGATGCACTGGCATCTTTTTATTTATAAAGCAGTATTAGGACTACTTCCTCCTTATCTGAACTCTTACATCCTCCCGAGGTCTGCAGGGACATATCACTTGCGTTCACAGGATCTGTTTTTATTGTCAGTCCCTAAAGCCCGCACTGATTTTGGTAAAAAGGCTTTTAATTTTGCAGCACGATCTGCATGGAATCAGCTTCAGAATGAACTATAGTTGAAGGAGTTGGTCTCTTTTTATTCTTTTAAAGGCTTTTTAAAGGATCTTGCAGAAAGGCAGTCTGTCTGTCATTGTTTTTAAATTGATTTAGGACCCAGATTTTTCTTTATGATGACATTGTTGTTTGAATATGATGAGTGAAAGTGTGTCTATGTTTTTACTTGTTATTGTCTTTGTATTTATTTGAAACCACGCTGCTGCCACTTGCCCGGACACTCTTGTAAAAGAGATTTGTAATCTCAAGGAGTTTTTTTATCCTGGTTAAATAAAGGTTTGAATGAATGAAAAAAAAATGCAAAGCTGCAATATAGACCAAAGGACTAAATGATTTAGTGCTTCGCAGTTCATATGTGCACTCTTGTCTGTGTAAGCTTATTTCACTAAACTAATGTATGCACTTTTCTATTACTCAGAAAAAAAGTGAGAAAGCAAGACAGAGACAGAGAGGATAGAGATTAAATGAGCATCTCCATCTCAAAACAGCTGATTATCAAGCTTATTATATTGTTTATACAAACTGCTGGCTGGTTTACCTACCTGCTGTTTTTGATTAATGAAGACAAAACCTGTAGCTGCAATACAGCCAATATTTATGAGGATCTGCTGGGACATAATTGCATTTACATGTTGGAGTAATTATGGTTGAAGATGTAAACTGATGAACTCCTTACAGACACATCCATTATGAATCTTCTGGAAAGTCCACAAATAAAACAGGCCTGCGAGTGGATGCTCCTCTCTCAGCAGGACTGGCTTTTGACCAACTTCCTTGTAAAGCTTGCAGAATGTGCCATAGCAACAGTTAAATTAAAAGGTGGTTTCACTGAGACCTTCATTAATTTATTAGTCCAGCTGGATATTTAGAAGAAACTGCACACTCACACTAAGATCTGGTGCCCATTAGTGGAAGAGAATGAGGTTTTCAGGGAGATTAAGACACCAACAGGTTTTGGACTAAGGCCTCATTCACACTGACTGCATCGGCCATCCGCCGGTCCGGCAAAAACTCAGGTCTTTCCATTCATATTGAATGGGGGTAGTGTGTTTAGGCTGCAGCGGGGGGTTGCCGCAGGGGGGACACTCAAAAGAACACAGCGGGCCTGCAGTGAATAGTTGAGACCGACTCAACTTTTGGAGAAATGCAACCCCACGTCACACGTCACACTGCGGTGGCCAGTCATGTAACAGAGATCAGACTTATCAGAGTGTTGTGAGCTGTGGTTTGAGGCGGTGTGAGAGTCCCGTACAGGAAACAGGAAACATCACTGCCTCTATCGTTGCCACAAGAACATTTTAAAACACTATGGAGGGTAAAACACGAAACACAAGCACTGAACTGCCCGAGAGTTTGTGTTATCGCTGAATGTTTCCTGAAACAACAAAGCACTCACTATGTCTCTCTCCTGTGAAATAAAGCTGTCTTCAAGTGCGGTCGGACACGTCGAGATCTATCAACAATCAGACGGTCGATTGTGATCTAATTGTGAAATATAAAGTTTACTTGTGCAACATTGGGGGGTTAAATAACACAACAGGACGTCACACAAATGGTCCGTTTGTAACGTGACACTACCACGACTGCACAACCCTGCAACAAATCGCCGGATCGCATTTTTGTTTTTGGTCTGAACGCAGCTTAACAAAAGCTGAGGACACAATGTTTTGTTATTTTCAATTTGGACATGTTCATGTCAAAGAAAATGACAAAATGTACAAATATTGAGTGGCATCCAATACAAATTCACATTACAGTAAATGTAGGCCAAGGGCTTCAGGCAACACGAGTGAAATTGTAAAAGAGCCTAAAATATATGCAATTAAATCATCATTTTAACTACATTAAAAGAGCATGAACCAAACTGAAGGCATATCAGCTGACTAACATCAGCGATACAAGACGTCTTATAAGAAGACAACCTGACTCCACACACCGTTTATCCCCTTTACACCTCCAGAGGAGAGAATGGAGACACGCCCCTCTTTTACTGGACGACTTGACTACCATGTAATCAAATTCTCACAGCGGCCTCTACTTTTCCTATAATGGCTCAAAATCACTATAAAAATATTACTCTCTTTCCCTTTATATCATGGCTTTTCAATTTCATCTCCCTATCTCCTTCTTTGTCGTTGTCCCCTCTGTCTCCTTGCTTTTCATCTCTTGCCTTTTCCTTGGTGTTTTCCTTCCCTCCCCCCCACACTCTCTCCCCGCACAGCATTAGCTTGCAGTGGTCAGGCCGCTTGACAGCTGCTCCACCTGAAGAATACCAATCAATGTTGCTGTGGAGACAGAATCACGCTCCCCTCCTTTTATTTTCCATCGTCTTGGTCTTGCATGTGGCTGTTCGTGGACTGAACGTGAGCCGGTGTTTGTTTGTTTCTCTACAGTGGAAATGTGATCATTAAGCTCACACAGGGTGTGAATATTTAGATACTATTTAAGGTCTTCAACTGATCTATTACAGCAAAAGGTGCTAAAGTGCATCCGCTGCTAATTTATTTGAGGTGTGACTAATTGAGTTGCGGATGCAAGCCCCACGATGTCTCAGACTATCGCTCCAGATGAGCCAAGCAGGCAGACAGGCGTGGGATGGAAGTGTCTATCCCTGCTAACACATGACACAAGAGTGAGCACTGTACAAATCATGCTGCTCAATATAGGAGCACACTCAAACCGCTACTAATCACCATTAAGGGCTCCTCTGTTCATCCATGCAGAAAAACACTTTGTGTTGAAATCCTATTGTTATATATTTCTGTTTTCATTTTGCAATTTATTAAACGGAAAGCTCAAATCAAGCAATCATAGCCGTGATATAATATTAATATTCAACGGCTATGACGTCTAATTCCTTTGGACAATAAGTATCAGTCCACACTGAAAAAACAAAAACGTTTGCCGAACTGATAACTGGTGCCACGGAGGGAAGCCGTTTATTCGCACACACACTACCATGACAAAGAGCTGGTTAAAAATCTGCAAAGTATTTCTTTAAGTGTACGCTATATTTAGAATATATTCCTTTATGACAGGGAACTGAAGCTGTTATCTCTGCTCTCTTTAAAGCCACTAGACTCCATCGACAAAAACAGTCATTTTACTTCGCAGAAAACGGGAGTTGCTGTTCTACCGCCATCTCGATCGGTTAGTTGCTGGTTAGTGTCTGGAATAGTTAGTTAGTGTTATTGTTGATTATTGATCATCTAGCAACAATTCCTCCTTGATAGCCTAATTGTCAGGAGACCAATCACGTTCTTCCCTCTAATTGCTCCAATCTACCTTCCCATACAGCACACACTCCCACTTTGAGCCTGTCCCCAAACATGGCCCCAACCCTGCTGCTACACATAATACTGAGCAGTGAAATGGCTCCCCACAGACCCATCGTCAGTGGCACTACTGCCAGGCCCGCCAGCCGAGGGTTAAGTAAATATTGGGCAAAGCAGCTGCTCTCAGAGTGCCATCGTCTGCCTGTGTTCCTGCCTGGTCCCAGCCTGGTATAAATCACACACAGCAATTAGTGCCACGCTGTCCCCCTGCCCTCGTTAAACAGCCCTGCCTGCTGACGAAGCCCATAAACACCAGACACTAGCCTGCATGGCTGGAGGAAGGAGGGAGAGATGGATGGATGGATGGATAGATGGACACTTAAGAGAAAGAGCACTGTTTCAGAGAATGAATTGCAACATAAACCAGTCTTCACTCTGGTGCTAACACCTTAACAAGACCACAAGTCTACAGCCACACTAGCAGCTCTGACAGCCGTTCTTGAGCTAATGCTAATGTCAGCCGCTAACATGCTCACAATGACAATGCTAACATGCTAAGAGGGTTTAATGTTGACCATGTTCACCATGTTAGTTTAGCGTTTTAGCATGCTAACATTTAATGATTTGCAAATTACCAAATACAAAGTACAGCTGATGGGAGTGTCGTTAGTTTAGGTATTTGGTCGTAAACCAAAGTAATAAAGTAAAATGTTGACTGTTGGTGTGCTGCTGGTTGCACTAGTGAAAACGTGAAGGGATAGCCAACGTCTTTAGTTTTAATGCTCCGGGGACAATGGAAGTATGTTCCAAAATGTGTGCTAGTCAATCTTGTAGATGTAGAAATACTTTACATTGAATACAGGTAAGTGAAAGTTAGTTCGGCCTGATGGTGGCACTATTTGAGAAGTCAGGGGATCACATAAGCTATTAAGACACATTGTCTAAGCACCATGGATATTTGTACTAAATTTTGTGACAATTTTTCAAGTAGCTCTTGAGACACCTGCTGGTGGTGCTAGATGTCAGGGGGGTCAAAAAAGTCATTAGGATTTATCTTCAGAAAAGCATGAATGTTTGTCATGACCATCCATCCAACACAGTAGCTGTGTAGATATTTCAGTCTTGACCAAAGATGTTGTCTGGCAGACCAACAGACCAACATCCTTAGAGCTACTATGGCTAAAAATCTATGATGTCTCGTCACTGTCTGAGGCATTATTCTTAAATCCTAATGTAACAGGTCTGGAGTACTGCAATTGTAAATAAGTTGGGTTAGGAGAAATCCAAATTCCTTACAACACTGTTGCTTTTGACCTACAGTAGGCAAGTCCACTACTACTTGGACTTTGTCTGGATGCGTCTGGATATGACCATTACAGATGATTAAACATGGAAAGGGACCTTAATGAGGAGCTGATTCTGTAGCAACAGTTGGAAGACTTGGCAGTAAAACCAGTGACTGACCACATCACTGGTTGTTTACGAATATTACGATACGGATACTCATATGACAGGATAGTTGGTGTCTGTATTTTCAGTTCAAGGCTTGGCACACCAGGATTTTTTATCCAAAAGGAAAAAAGTGGAACCAACAGGACAAGATGAAGGATAACCGAATCCAGCAGCAGGTGATTCTTCCATGGCTACTTTTTTTCAGACCCATTAATGTGTGCAGCCTTCATCGAGGAGGAGAGTGGTGTTTGGCAAAAGATCAACTGTGCAATTAAAGCATTGGTGTGTGGGCAGAGTGGCTGTACTTTGTTTAGTAAAAACCTTTTTCACATCAGCGAGCTCGGAAAGAAACTGAACCAAATCAGGAAGGTGTTCTGAGACAACAGAAATACGCAGGTGGCCAAAGAGAGAGACAAAGACAAGCATAGGCAGGTGCAGCTGTAAAACTGAATGGATCATCTTTTTCAATTATACTGTCTATTTGTTACAGTGAATAGAACCACTGCAGTGTCAGATCAGAAAACAATATTTGAAATTTGTTACAGTTTTAGAAGACACTGACAAGTGATTTCGTCCTGCTGACAGGTTTGTCAGACAACAACGTTGTCATTTTAGAGGGCATTTGTGTTGTTTAATTTGGAAGACTTGTTCGAAAGAGAGGGATGTGGTGACTGGATGGAGGCTGCATAGCTAAAAACATTCCACAAACCAAATTAATATATACATCATAGTACAAGATGTGATGGACTTAGGGCTGGGCAATATATCAATATTATATCGACATCAATACATGAGGCTAGATATCGTCACATATGACACAAGTGTTGTCTTTTCAATGTTTTAAAGGCTGCATTATAGTAAAGTGATGTCATTTTTTTTTAACTTACCAGACTGTTCTAGCTGTTCTATTATTTGCCTTTACCCATTAGTCATTGTATCCACATTATTGGGGATTGTGTATCAAAACTCTACTTGTGTTAATATTTTGTGAAAGCGCCAATAGTCAACCCTCCAATATCGCCGCAATATCGACATTGATGTATTAGGTCAACAATAATAATATTTTTTCAATATCGCCCAGCTCTAGATGGACTTCTAACTTTCAATGGAACACAGAAACACATCCTGCCTTGCAGACAGGCGAAGCAGATTCTTTACTCCAATGGCCATCAGTTAGTGTGATCCGAAACAAGTAACTCAATCTCATTTAAAAGGACAACAAGGCATTAGAATACGTTTCCTCTGAGCTGTGTGCAGTCTATTGTATTTGTATTTATTTATTTTACATCTAATATACTGTGTATACACTATAAACTGTGATCAGTTGAGAAGATTGTCTTAGCTTGGCAGTGATAGCACAAAGATTGTGTCTTTAAGAGCAAGTGTGCCCTGCTATTCTTACTTAGCTTATATGAATAAAACAGCATGAGCCAATGATGGTCTAATTTATGATGCATGCTCTGAAAAGTGATTATCAGTGATCACTGAGCTGATTTTGATAATTCATCAACTGTGATGCCTGTGATCTAAAATAGCCAATTAAACCTTCAATGTAATTTAGCTCCACAACAGCAAATAAAAGGACAAAACCAGCGTCTGGTGAGAGGAGAAATAGCCATCAGCACCCCTATTACCATATTGCTCTAAATTACTGCACTCACCGGGGGAGCATTTAACATGCCACCACCCAGTGAAAAAAAAAAGGGCCCACAAATAATGTCAGAATGAATGTAACTGATTTACATTCAGCTCTCTTTGTGATTGTGCTACCAGTTGCTGTTGTGTCCAGGCTAATTAGGAGGTAATGAGGGTGTAATTGAGCATTGGGCACATTTAGAGACAGAGGGATGGTCACAGACAGACAGACAGACACAGACAGACAGACAGACACAGACACAGAGACAGACAGGCAGGCAGGCAGACAGACAGACAGACAGGCAGGCAGGCAGCCAGGCAGGCAGGTAGGCAGACAGACAGACAGACAGACAAGCAGGCAAGCAGGCAGGCAGGCAGACAGACAGGCAGACAGGCAGACAGACTCAGGTGCTGAATGACTCGTCTAAGGGATGACGCTAAATGGGCAGACTCACCCCCACCACCTGAGTGCCACTCACAGACGACAAGGCAGAGGAGAGGGGGATGAAGGAGGTGGGAGGACTGATATGGAGGAGGGGGATGGGGAGATATGGCTGGAGCAGGTGGAGAATGCTGCTTAGCAGGGGTGCTAATGGTGCTGTAAATGTAAAAGGTTGTCATTCTAGGACCGTTTGGTTTGTACACATGTGGTCTCCTGGGTATTCTTAGTCAGAATTCTTTTATTTCATGTCTTTATTCCCTCCCATTTGTTTTTTTCCCCCTCGTTCTTTTTTCTCTCGCCTTGCCTTGTCTGCTCTGTGGTGCGTGCATAGATAAGAATTGTAGAAAGGAAAGGACAATTGTGCAACAGCAATCTTTCTTAAATATGCCCAATTTCCCTTCTCTCTGTCTCTGACAGACTGAGACAGATTCTCCTGTTTAGGTGCATTGTGAGAGGGAGAGAGAGAGAGAGAGAGAGGTGAGCTGGTTACTGTGGCAACCAGGAGAGTGACTCTTAGGCAATGGCATATGCATAGGGGGGAGACAGCGAGCGAGAGAGAGAGAGAGAGAGAGAGAGAGAGATGGAGGGAGAGGAGAGTGCTGGTGAAGGGATGTAGTAGAGGGAGGGTGGTGGTGGTGTTGGGGGGGGTTGGGGTGGAGGAGGTGGAGTGCAGGAGGCAGATCAGAGGGAGGTGTCAGTGGGTTACTGCGCACAGAGAGATTCACCCTCTCTTTCTACCCTGGCAGAAGAAAGGGAGGCAGAAACAAAAGGAGCTGTCTTTTGAATGGTCGCTGTGCTGGATTGGACTGTCAGCGCTTCCTCCTAACAACCTCACTTAGCTTGCTGCTCCCACTCCCAGACACTTCCTTACTCTATGTTTCTCTCTCTCTCTCTCTCTCCGTGTTTCTCTTTCAGAACACCACACGCTTCAGACTATTGCAGGTGATTCTCGGATTGAAATTTACCGCTGAAAAAGGTTAATTGTTGGGACTCAACTGCTGGATTTGAGCATTAAAAATTATAAAATATACTTCACACGTGTGTACATTTTGATACACTTGATTGCAAAGGATTTCTATTAGGGCTGCAACAAATGTTTATTTTCATATTCAACTAATCTGCTGATGACTTTCTCAATTAATTCATTGTTTATTCTATAAAACATCAGAAAATCATGACATTTCTTTTCACATTTTCCCAGAACCCACGGTGGCGTCATACAAATGTCTTGCTTTGTCTTACTAACAAACCAAAATTCAAAGATATTCAGATAACCATATGTTAATACAAGAAAAAAACAGCAATTTCTCACATCTGAGAGCCTGGAAACATCAAATGTTTTGCATTTTTGCTTGATAAATAACTTAAAGTGTGCCTAAGTAGCTTTTGATAGAAGAAATAACATTCTTCCTCTTACAAATGAAAAGTTTAACTTAATCTTAAATGCACCATGGCTCAATTCAACACATTTTCTTTCTGTACTTAGTTTGATATAACTAGCAGCTTATGGTCAAGGACAAGGGCAGACTGCAGCGTGTCATTCGGGTCAGCTGAGAAGGTGATTGGCTGCAATCTGCCACCGCTCCAGGACCTTTACGCCACCAGGACTCTGAAGCGTGCTGGAAAGATTGTGGCCGACCCCTCCCACCCCGGACACAAACTCTTTGAGACACTCCCTTTTCTGATTCTGATTCTGATGGTGACATTTGTCTACTAATGTCACTTGTGGCTACAGTGGCTGCTGTCTAACAAAAGTTACATACTGTAGACTCTCTTTGAAGCAAGTCTTTGTAACTTTTGCTGACCAGCAGCCACTGTGGCCTAGTGACAATTATGGAATAATGTTGAATATTCAAACATAGTGTAACACTAGCACAAGTAGAGAAGAGTCATAATGTCACCAAACCGGCTCCGTAATGTTACTTACACAGAAATATCTACCTCAACTTTGCTAACATTAGCTAATATTAGCCATGATAAGTTACTGGTGAGTACCAAGTGAGTCTGTAGCAGCGGTGTGCACTGAACTGAGTTTTGTTGCTTATTAATTCAACGTTTCATTTCCAGGAAGAGGAGTGTGTTATTTTTTTCCTTCAAAAGTCACATAGTGCCACTTTAAATGATTAACCGATTTTCAAAATAGAAGCCGATTCATTTATCGATCTAGTAATCAAATAGTCGACTAATCGCTGCAGCTTTAATTTAAATAATCAACGCAAATCTTCTGCATGCAGGACAATTTGATTATTACAGATTTTGTCCTTACCTTTCATGTACACTTGCCATTTTTTGCTTAGATAAGGGCAATTAACCCGTAAACTCTTACCAGAGGCGTTCTGACTTTGCTGGCCTGGTGTGAAGATAAGAGGAGGATGATAGTAAGCACCCTCTGACCTTATGACAGGAGCCCACAGAGAAACAGACTGCCAAAGACAAACAGAGCCATGGGGTGGGTGTAATGAATATGCTGCCCCCTGTGGTGGGGATGACCTTATAAACAACAACAAACTGTCACTATGGCCAGGCCTGCTGGGAGCTGCCCTCTGTGCAAGGGCAAATGGCCTGGACAGTCAGGACTGCCAAGGCTCACAGAAGAGACTCTTATTGGATGGTGTAACACAGGCCAAGCTTTTTGGCTGAATGGATTTATTGTACACCAGTTTTAACAATCAGTCAATCATTTAAATTCATTCCTAGGTACCTTTGTGCTGGGGAGAGATGTGTATGGTGGACTTATGGTGTTGTCATTCATTGTCTATTTTGTTATTATTTCATAATGTGGTATTGAATATTGCAGTTGCTGTGTCATCTCTTTGTGATTTTTGTCTGGGTGGGTGGTGATGACGAAGGGGGGCTGGGGGGGGGGGAATTGTTATGTTGCAAATTGTATGTTTTGTGTGTGGTGTTAAAGTAAAATAAAACTCACATTCATCCCTCAACCAGCTGATATGACCACGTGAGCTCTGCGTGTTGGAGGTGGCACGCATCAGTCATGTTTCCCTTTCACGACACAACGTTTTACAAAGTGAGACTGAAACATCGTGAGTTATTTGTCTTTTTACCCAGGTGGATCATCAGACGTCTCATCGATGCCGCTGTGGTATGAATGTGCTCCTACTGTGTTGCGTAACGCTAAGTGACTGCTTTTATTATGCACGACAACCGACGCTTGCAATCGCTGTGATCTCAGCCAGGCGTTGGGAATCAAGCAGCACAGGAGAGACATCCTCACGTTTCAAAGGGGGACTTTCATGTCACCATGAAGGAGACGGGAAAGGGCAGCGGTGGAGGGTTAGAAGTCAGAGCGAGGCATATGGCATGTCGAATTTTTTGGGCTATGAGAACTGACAGGTTAACTGAACATTTGGCAGGGGGTAGCGAGTGGTAGGGGTGCACAGGGAGAAGACGCGTAGAGGAGAGGTGGGGAAAAAAAGGTGGAGGAGGTGTGTGTGGGTTCTGGTAAATGTGTGTGTATTTTGGATGGGAGGGGTAGGTGGGTAAGCTTGCTAAACACTCCCATCTGTTCGTATCCCGAGGCGCTACCAGGGCAGTTAGCTACTGTCTTATGCAGATGAGGTGTTGCTGTGCTGGCTCCTTCCTCTAACAGCAGATAAATAATGATATAAATATATAAATATATTTGAATAATAGGAATGGCAGGATGGGGAAACAAGGAGTAGCAGGGTCAAGCGGTTTCCTAGGGAGCGGTTGCTTTTTACCATGCGATGATCACAGCTCTCTCAGGATGTGTGAGAGCCGTAACTATGTCCTCATTAGGCTTTGCCTTCCTCACTGTCCCAGGAGAGAGATCTGCTTAACAGGGGTCCTATATGCACATTGACATGCATTACATGAGCTATGAAAATATGGTGGAGTTTTAAGCAATACTGATAATGTCACTATGGACTTTTGTACTGCAATTTATTTCAGTTGATATCAGTGTTCAAAGTATGAGTGTATGGTACTTTTTTTTTTTTTACTAGATGTTAATATATTGGATATAAAACCTGTTTTCTTTCCTACCAGTGATACACCATGACCCAAGGCTGTCTTAATCTATTATAATAAATCTGTAACCAGTTAATTAAACCATTTACATTCATTATTCTAAACACTGGGTAACTGGTCGGCCTTTCTCAGGGGGAAAAACACATCTGTGTAAATATACATTTTGGGTTTCTGTTAACAGTGGCGTCTGGCTTCTTTAGAAGAAACAGTATTAGATAGTCAGCGCGAACAGTGACAGCCAACACGTTGAATAGACTAACTACAGCCACACAACATTAGCAAGAAAGAATGTCACCGACATCACGATGTAATAGAACACAATTTTCAAATCTCAAAAGCTGTGATAATAAAACAAAACAAGGCCAACCACAGGGCTTTTAGTGATCTAAATATGTTCACACCATGGTCAGTTTCTGTGATTTGTTACTGTAACTGACTGGAGATCAGTAAGATTCCTATTTATTTTTCATATATTAATGTTCACACCAGGCCTGTCGTTCTGCAGTGCTTTGTTGTTCCTTTTTCAAATGTTATTTAAGTTAAGTCATGATGATTGTATTACATGTTTACAAGGCTTGAAATTACAAGTTATAGCATTCTTCTGTGACTGAAGGTTTTTACAATTCAATGGCTAAATAAAAACTATTTATTCATATCAATTTGTGCATCAGTTCCTCTCATTTCATCATAACATGTAGGCCTGGCCTACATGAAAGAGCAGTTAATATGTTGAATGTATCCAATGTTGTGTTGGTCATTCTATAGAATGATTTAATGCTTGTATATAGTGAATAATACAGAAAGAACTAAGGAAAAAAATCACGTGCAAAATCGTGATCGCAATACTGGTCTATAGATTAATCCCAATTTGAATATGTTCCGATATCGTTCAGCCCTAGTGGTGATTACCAGTTTATAAAATGGAGTTTGCTTTATAGAAACTCTGATCATTAAACTAGTACAATGTAATGTAATATCATTTTTGTTTATATGAACATACAGCGTGGCAGCTTGTAATTTGTTTATTTATTTTATGGGATTATTATTAGTTACTAATCTTCCTGTAGTCCACACTATCCTTGAATTTCTTAATATGTCTATAGTCCCTTAAACTTTTGATTCCAACCTACACTACGGACTTTTCAGATTGAATGGTGTTTTAAGGGGTAATTAAGTGAGATTCTTGCATCACCCACGTCTCTGTTCTTAGATACAGTCATGTTATCCCGCTAAATGATCGCATATTCAAACGAGGATAAGGAGCTTTCGATGGAGTGAGGGGGATAAGAAGAGAGAGAGAGAGGTTGAAGAAGTGGAGGAAGGAAAGCAAAGCCCGGACTGATTTGAATCTGGTAAACTGTCAGAGAGAGGGATTACCCCCACCAAATCCCTGGCAAAAATAGAGGCCTGAGTTATTTACTAGCCTTACAACCAGCTGCAAACCATCTGTACTTAATTGTAAGACACAAACTTTATGAAGATCAACTGGGGATTTGGCTACAAAGCCTCTTACGCCACTGAATTGGTGTCCCTGCTTCGAGGGAGAGTATGGGAGGGCACTCGAGACATGTCACGTGTTCTCCAGGACACGGACTCCACTGCTCTCTCTAGTATCTATCAGGGCCCCGTCCTGCTATATCCGTAGACAAACCTTGTGGAATAAAGTAAGGTGGTATACATGCAACACCTCTGCTTGTTTACACCTATACAAGACATAAATGTGTCCACACACATACGCTTACACACACAGATATACACATGACTGGCCATGGCCTGCATCAAACCATTTAATTGGCTTGAGCCTGAATTTCTTTTAGCATTAGGCCAGTCATGAGATATCCGATTAGCTGCATAATTGACCTAGTAACTTACACTTAGTCATGGAAGTTAGCATTGGGAAGACAATACCTAAGCTACAGGCCCCAGTACAAAACACACATGTCGCACATTGTTTAATGTAGGTCGCTGTTCTTTATGTTGTTCCTGGAAGCCACCTGAAGACAGGAGATAAGAAGTCCTGTCCAAGCCACTGAATGGCAGGTAGCCAGCTTAATCCTATTTAACAAGATCTGGGCTGAATTTGGGGTGGGGGTTTTTGGTGGGGTCACACAAGGAGCCCGTCGGGGTCAGGCTGTGGCTTTGTGGGAGGTTTGGTCCCGGACATTGTGCACACCACGCTTCTCTGCCTGTGCTCATCCCTAATCACTGAAATAAATGCCTATCAAGTGCTTGTGAACAAGAACGGTTTTAGTTGTTACTTTGTTGTTAAGTGGCAAGAACAAAACAAAGGGGAACAGGCTTTCCTCCATGAGTGCGTCACTCACAAAAGGGTCACCCAGGAACAAATACTGTGGGATCTAAGCTGCTGGCCGCTTTAACTCATTTATTTTCTTCCACTGCGCTAATTCCTCCCATCTCCATATGTTAAGGGTGGAGAGGGAGGGGTGGAGTGCGTGTGTGTGTGCGAGTGTGTTGTGTATGGGCATCGGGGGTGGGGGTGTCAGGGATTAGGCCATCCTGTCTGGACATATGTCTTGTGCAATCACGCTGGAAGGGCTGGTCATTGTGCATCTCTGTCCAGTCCAGGTCTGTGGACCCTGAATGACGACCCCCCCCCCCAAAAAAAATAAACATACACATACAAATATAAAGTAGACCAAGAACATTTAAATTTGAGTTAAAAAAAAAGCTCTGAAACTTTGTCTCATGTAACATGAATTCAGAATTATTTTTATGTTTCCATGTTGTGTTAGTGGAAATTTGGGAATGATATGTGGGGATTTGCTAATGCTGCCATATGCAAGCTAATGAGAGTAGTACTAATTTCTCTGCAACTCCCTTCAGAGTTTCTCAACAAAGCAATCTGTGTCACATACACTAGGAACTATACGGTAAACATCCCGTAAATAACAATTAACTCTGTTAGATATAAACCAGAATTCATGAACTGTCAACACATGCAGTCCCATGAGTTCAGTGAAGTACCTGTAGTTTTGTTTTCCGCTTGGTCACATCATAACTATAATAAACCTTCACCCCTGCCCACCCCTCCACCCTCCACCCCTCTTCATTAGTAGGTATAATCCCTGATGGCCCATCTGCCAGACGCCAAAGCCACAAAACACAGAGCAAACAAGGCTGGAAGAAGCTGGCCATTATGGGGCCTCTCTGAATGGGCCGAATGATCACTTACTGTACATAGATGATGTGTTTGCTCAGGCCCTACATGCGCATACTACAGCGTCCCCATTGTCACATGCATAAGGAACTATTTGAGCTTCAGGAGAAGGATTGTAGCTGATGGCCAGTGCACCTGCCTCTGAAGAGGATAGGCATGTGTGTGTGTGTGTGTGTGTGTGTGTGTGTGTGTGTGTGTGTGTGTGTGTGTGTGTGTGTGTGTGTGTGTGTGTGTGTGTGTGTGTGTGTGTGTGTGTGTGTGTGTGTGTAACTAGACTGATACTACCCAAGCATTCAGCTGCACTTTGTGCTTTTATTTTACAGCGGGCTATCTAAAGGGCCTCCACCACATTAATAATTCAAAGTATGAAATGTTCTCTTTCTGAGCTCAAAAAAAGGCTTGGTTAGGAATCATCTTTTCAATGTTAACTGAGAACCAGCACTGTTCTACTGTAGCAACACAGACTGACGGACACAAAATGGCTGCCTTGGCCTTAAAGATGAAGTGAGCCAGAGCAGCAGCAGCCTAGACAGAGCAAACCTTTTACTGGTCTCTCTCTCTTCTCTTATTAAGAGAAGATTAACAAATTGCCAGTAAACCACCACTTGATTGCTCCCCACCCCCACCCCCCCCCCCACCCCACCCTCCTCCAATATACCCACATTTGGGGGTTGCATTGTGAGCCCCAGGCCGTCCAACCCGCATTACATTGTGGGAATGTAATCCTGGTTTGTGGGCTAAAGGGATCAAGGCACTGGAAGACACATTGTAATCAGGAAGGAACGTCTACACCCCAAGAATCAGACGGCAAGATTTATCCAAGCAGAGCTTTATCCACAATGTCAATTAGAACATATGTTGGGGCACATTAATTGACGCATGACACACTTACTGAATGTTGGCTGCTCACGCATGCCGAAGACAACACACATACATTTTTAAAATGTATACTTACATTTGTTAGTAAGTGCAAGTGTGTAATTACACACTACTTTTCACAGTCTCATCCAATTATTCATTTCTTCTTTTAAGAAAAGGAAGAATTAAAGAATATATATATATATATATATATATATATATATATTTTTTTTTTTTTCATGGTTGCAAATCATAGTTTTTTATAGGAAATGAAAGAAGGCTAATTTCAAAAACATTTCATTGAACCATTTACCTCAGACGAAGCATTTATTTATGAAGAAAAAAGGTCAAATGATGAAATATGAAGATACACGGTTTATGCCCGACGGCGACGATATATATGTGCTCACAAGTGTAGGAGGGGGCCAAAATGTGTAAACATAGCTGATGAACTGAGGCAAATGTGTGTGTGTGTGTGTGTGTGTGTGTGTGTGTGTGTGTGTGTGTGTGTGTGTGTGTGTGTGTGTGTTTATCGTTGTGTGTCCCAGATGTGTCTGACAAGCTGCTGTACCTGCACAGATGCACAGCACTGCAAAATGGAGACCAGGGAAAAACACACACACACACACACACACACACACACACACACACACACACACACACGCACACAGCTGTTAACTACACATTGAAGAAACCTGCACCTCACTAATACTGAGAGCACAGAGGTGACAGCTTAGAAAAATCAAGCCAACGTGAAAAGCAGCAGAAACTGGCTAACATACAGTGAGCTTAATAGCTGCTGAGAGAGAGAGGAGCTTATCTTCCCACCACAGCCAATATGAGCTGCTCAATTAGATGAAAGGCTCTCTCCCTTTCTCTAATTTTTTGTTCAATTTCTCCAGGCAATTTATTTAGGGTGGGGGGAGAAGGAAAAAAAAAAAGGAGCGGAACCCGAGCAAACCGTATTGGCCAAACGCACGACGAGTCATAGCAAGCTCCAGCCAATCAGGCGGAGCTGACAGCGTCAACTCAGGCCCTCAGCAACAACATGACTATTTACTGTATGCAAGGGAAAAATCTATTTGGAGTTCATCACTGCTCGTCCAACAAACCACACACACACACACACACACACTCACTCACACTCACACACACACACAAATATTTGTCTTTATACATTAATTTAATATATTTATTTGATTTGAGTTGCATTTTAAATCTGCACTCTTAATTTGGGACAGTGCTATGTTAAAACTAAACCTGTAATAGTAATATTATTTCTGACGGCTGCAAAAAGAGCAGTAGCACCGAACACTGTTAAACATGTTTCCTTACTGTACCTTTCAGAAGGCAGTCAGAGATATTTTAAGACAGTTCACTCTGTATTCTGCATTATGGATTACTGTAACTCGGATTATGCAAAGGACCCTTCATGCGTTCACTTATCTGTTTAATTTCTTTGTCCTCTGAATAATTTTTACACAGACTCCCTCGGTATTGTATCTCTCTCTATAGTTGCAGAGTGGAACTAAAGGATTATGCAAGCATTTCCAAAAAATTCTGTTTCCTCTCTTTAGACAAAATAATGTGAAGAGAGAACCTTTTCTTTTCATGTTATTTAATACCAGGAGTTTGCATGTGGAACTAAATTCTTTCAGTTCAAACATATAAATATATCTTGAACGAAATATTGCATAATTATTTTTTAAATCTTGCATTTAAATAACAGGAACGTGCATAAATCTAAATCTACCTGTTTTAGTTTTTAACTGAATTAGTTTTTTTTGTTTTTAAACAGAAACATAAAGATTTAATGATTTAATACATTCCTAAAATATTCTATAATATAATAATATAATATAATAACTAAAAAAAAAAAAAGGGCAGCTTAGCAATTTCCTTTTTGGCCTAAAACATGTAGCACATTTGCTTTTCATATTTTTTACAAACAATTTCTCAAAAATATCAAAACTTGTATTCAGATAGTAAATTCAAAATAATCTTTATTACATGTGTAATTATGATATATCTTTTAATTCACAATGACTAAATTGTTGTAATAAACAAAGCATCCACTGTTTGTAAGTTCAATCAGTTTAGTTGATAAATGAATACCATAATGGCGGAAAAACCTTAGATAACAAAAAGATTAAAAAAAAAAAAAAAAAAGAAGAGAATATCTTATAACCTATATATCTTCCTTCGAATCACCTTTAATAAACACATGAACGGCCTGTCTTGTCTCTAGGCTTCCCAGACCTGCTGATTCTTAATCATCCCTTCTCACCATCTGCTCCTCCACTCTTTTTTCACAGTCAAGGTTACACATCACAGCTCCAAAGATACTGCTGCAGGAGTGCAGCGATACATGACAGGGCACCTGGGCAAAGACAGGCAACGTTTGCAACATGCATTGCTTGGGGATGTCACTTCCCTGGCTGCCTGAGATGTCCATCTATCAAGGTGATTTCCCATGGCGACTCGTCTTGGAAATACCTTTCCTCAGGTCACCTTTAGACTCGCACCACTGAATTAATTCACTTCATTATTTGTGGTTTTGATGAGCATCGCGGTGGCAGGGGGAGGAATCTGCATTGCTGTTATCTTCTGAATGACTTGTGGGACAAGGCTAAGGTTGGTGCCTCCTTCTTTACCTCCATGCAAATTCTGCTTCTAGTTGCTTATATCTAAATTCTTATGCAATACGTTTTTTTTTATTTTATTTTTTTTATCCATTCTACTATCCTACAACTAAGGTGATTTTGTGGAGAGAAAACAATCAGATTTAAGTCAAACTGAAAGAAAAATATCCTGCTGTGCTTTCGAACGTAAACAACCATGATTTATTGAAATGGTAAAATGTCCGTGTCAACAAAGGGAGGCACCGGCGTTCCCCTGGCACAAACAATCACACATCAGTCGCGGCGATGCGGTGATGTCCAATGACATTTCATTTCTTGCTTGTCCATTGTTATAAGAACCGTTGTGAGGATGTGAAACTGAGGGCCTGCATGTCATGAGTCTGCGTTAAAGCTCAAGTCATGGTGTTTGTCCCCTCTTTCTTTTGCTCACTTCCTTGCCGTAAAATGCAGCACAGACAGGGATAGAAAGAGAGAGAGAGAGAGAGAGAGAGAGAGAGAGAGAGAGAAAGAGAGGGGGAGAGAGACAGGGAGGCTGTGAATAGGCAGAGTGAGTGGCATGCATGGACAGCCCCTCTGTCTCTCAAAGACACTGCAGCAGCTGCATGCACGCGATAAGAGCAACCATTCACAGTCAAACCCCTCCTTTCCCTCCTCCTACACACCAACACACACACACACACACACACACACACACACACACACACACACACACACACACACACACACAAACACACTCTTCTCCTCTTCCTTTCTGTGTCTCTACCACACACATGTTTATATGCACATCAGCCTCCCTGCAGGTTCCTGCAAAGATGCTGAGATTTCAAGCAGCATTTGTCACCAGTCAAAGGTCTAACCCCGCAAATCATTTCGTTTTTGTCAAAATGTTCTCTGAACATGGATGAGATGGAGAGGTGTGTGTGGGGGGAATCACCTTTCTTTTTTTTGTTGCTAAAAGACAGCAATCACGTAGCACTCAGCAGGCAGCAACACAGGTGTTTCTACAGCGCTGTGAATCTAGCTGTCCACCACATCCACCTGCTGAGTCGGATTTTTGATTTCTTTAATCTGGGTTGGCTCTGGTGATCTCACATACATAAAAGAGGATTGGTCAAATGCCTAAAAATCACTGTCCAATAATGACAGCAAGATGTTTGAATTACTATCTGTGTTCTGTACTTGAGGTCCTGTCGTATTTGTGCCATGTCTGCCATCATTTGCCGTAGAGTGGGTAAGATCGTTGTCTCTGCACCAAAACTGCAACTTGCATTATGTCACCTTGCATTCCAAAGATATTTAGGCCTGAATGCATCATCCATGTCATGTTGCTTCCTCCCACCCAGACAGAAAGTGTTCTCTATGGACTAATATCTAGGGCTGCAACTAACGATTGTTTTCATTGTCGATTAATCGCTTATTAATTATCAGAAAATTGTGAAAAATGTTCATCAGTGTTTCCCAAAGCCCAAGATGACGTCCTCAAATGTCTTGTTTTGTCCACAACTCAACGATATTCAGTTTACTGTCACAGAGGAGAGAAGGAACTAGAACATGTTCACATTTAACAAGCTGGAATCAGAGAATTGTTACTTGTTTTTCGTAAAAAATATTATTTAAACCAATTAATCGATCATCAAAATAGTTGACAATAATTTCATAGTTGACAACTAATGGATTCATCGATTCATCTTTGCAGCTCTACTAATATCCCTCCATAAACACATACAACCTGCCTCAGTCCACTCTCAGCAGTCTAATGTCCAGCTTCCAGGCTTGTGCTTTACATACAGCTGGAGCATCAACACCTTATCATACATGCAACATGAAATCTTTTTTTTTTCTCTCCAATATATGACACATGATTATATCTAACCACCAGTGACATTAATGCCAATCACTTTGATCCACCAATAACATCCAGCCCCAAATCCATACAGTCCACAGAATGTCTAACCGCCAATTAATTGGTGGCTCCTTCCACGATTAGCTCTTGTTGCGCTTATAGCTAATCTGTAACTTGGCAGGGAGCCACGCATGACCTGGCTTTCGTCCAGGTCTGGGAGCCGTGGAGGAAGCAGCCATGAGCTAGCCCAGCGCAGCGCTGAGCAGCCTGGAGAAGATGTGCCAAACTGCAGCGGCACAAAGGAGACCTCACTGTTTATCAAAGATTAAGCAGTGTTTAGTATCTCTCCCCCGACCCTCCTCCTCCTGCCTGTGCTCATATATATATATATATATATATATATATACATATACGTGTGCACACGCACGCACATGCACGCACGCACGCACACACACACACACACACACACACACACACACACACTACCACCACCTCCAGCTCACACCCTAATTGTTCCCAGCCCCGAGAGTTTAATAAAGAACAAATTGGGGTTATTGGTGAGCAAACAGCACAGTACAGAGGTGGGAGTATGATCATTGCAGCGCCAGTGCAGTAAAGAGACAGAAAGGGCATCAGCCAATTTAATTAGTATCTCTGTCAGTCTCGGGCTAAGACTGGAGCAGCAGACTGTGCGGAGAGAGAAGTAGTGAGCACAGTGCACAGAGAATAATCTAACGCTGATGTTTTACAGTGCTGCCGGACACATTTCTAACCTACTGATAAGCATGTTATTATCACTGCAAAATCATATATACAGGCATGTGTTCACATGTTGCAACTAAGCATGCATAACATTGCTTCACTGCAATGTAAGGTCTGACACAATCATATTAGCCTGATAGCATTCCAACCATGACTTATTAGATGATTCTGAAATGACTACAGCTGTTGGGGGTAATTGAAGCAAAATAACCATTACTTATTCTCTGCTTCCAGAAAGCCACTCATATTTTATTTGTGGAAGGGTGGACAGTTACAATTATTACATAATTTACCCACTCAAATTCACACATGTACACTAACTGTAGTAATATTACAATGCTGTATCTTATGTAATCTTGTTTTTTATAGTCTTTTTTTTACTCTGATCTATAATTTTCCGAAATATTATGTCCTTTTCTAAAGCAATTTGTAACTTATTTTTAGTAGTAACAATTATTGTTGTGTTTTTATTAAGACAGTTTTATTCTATGAAGCATTCGGATTCATATCCATAACCCATTATTGCAGCTGCCGCTAGTGGTCATTCTTACAAAAATAGTTTACAAAAAAATACTTGTAGCAAATAAATACGTATATCTAACTATGCACTGATTGATGCATATCTCATCTTTTAAGTAATATCATTTTATATTGTTTTAATGGGGCTATTTTACCCTGTAGCTTATCATGCTGCCTGCAACCTGCCAAGCCAAACTGTATCTACCGTCATGTTCCCATAATGCTTTGTGGCAGCTGCAGCCAGATTCATGCACACAGGTATTGATTTTCTTCCCAGTTTTTTTTCCTTCAGTGCAACCCTTTATTTATCTCGCTAAGCCCCTGCCACTGGGTGTGAGGAGAGAACCAGCGCGCAGCTTTTGAGAGGACACAGTGAATCCAACATGAGCGACGCTTTACCACATAACCTGGATTTATTTCCATGTATATGTTATTTATCTATCTTTATCTAGTATAATCCTGCTCTGTGTGGGATGCATGTGTAGGTATGCATGTGTGTGTGTGTGTGTGTGTGTGTGTGTGTGTGTGTGTGTGTGTGTGTGTGTGTGTGTGTCTTTGTCTATTTGTGCTGTCCGTCCAGCCGTCCACACAAACACTCCATTCTCCACAGGCCACCTGACCCATTTTTCTGTGTGAATAACAATACTCCAGCCAATCATGGGCAAACAGAATGGCGAATGCTGGAAAACAAAAAAGCCTCTACATCCAGCCTGTCACACGTTAGAGTCCCAAACCTGCCTGTCGACAGAGCGAGGCAGGGATGGAGAGAGAGGAAAGGAAAAAGAGAGAGAGAGAGAGTTAGTCATCCTCTCTCTTCTCTCCCCCTCCTTACCTCCCCTCCTTCTCCCTCCACATCTCCACCACAGAGAGACCAGTAAAACCATTCCCCACCCAACCCAGCCCGCAGCTCAAGGTTGTGCTGCGCCAATAGCTGCGCTTCCTACATAGCATGCTAAGAAAAGGGCAAAACCGACAGCAAGCGAAGTGCGAGGCTGCTCCCAACAAAAGACATTCATTATACCACACTACCTCTGGCTACAACACACAGTACATACTGTAGCAAATGATTACCTCCCTTTCTACCCTCTAGACAAATGTTTACAGTAGGGCAACAGTGAAACTGGAAAGTCACTATACATCTAAAAATACACTTTAGCTTTAATGCAGGAAAGCAAAGCATTTAAATGGACATACATAACCTCCCTTTTATTTTCATTTGTGCCGCTATTACATGTTGAAATGAATTAAATATTTATGTAGACTCAACATTTAACACAGTGTGGCCAAACACTTCTACCTCAGGACATCTCAGGGTTGACTGAAAGCATCCATCGTGACAAGGAAGAGTCAAAAACAAACAGGTCAGCTTAGCTGTGCTTCCATTAACTGGGCAACCCCAAATTCACAGACAACTGCATGGCTCCGCAGCAGCCCAGCTTTGTAACGGAGGAGAAAGAATGGAGGAGAAACTGTGGGCACTGTGGAAACACATGATAACGTCCAGCAGCCGTTCGATAGGAACTCTTGATATTTACTTCAAGGGCCCATTATACACAGCCAATTAAACTGACATAGTGTGGCTGGCTCTTCTCCCGCTCGGCAATGGCCGCGGGGATCGAGACTGGCTGCAGAAATAACTCCAACACACATCCCAAATGTCAACAAACATGAAAGAAACTGTGAAATGCGCAAGCTGGCTCAGCAAATCGCTACACTGAAAGTGTTTGAGCAATCTGCAAAAATCCTTAAACAACTGCCTCTACACCCAGCAGCACTGGGGATGGCTAATATAAGATATTAACTGGGTAACCTATAATCACTCAGAGTTCATGAGGAAGAAATAAGTAGACGTTAAAGGCGTGTTCACCCATGTAACAGTTTGTATGTGTGTGTATGAGATAGTGATAGAAACACAGGGCAAAGCATGAGCAGAAAAAAAAGACAAGCTTGAAACAGCGGAGGGATGAAGGAGGACTGAGCAGAGCAAAGAGAATCTGTGTGATGGCCGACGGCCCTTGTGCTCAGCTTGTGTGCTGAATGAAAAGAAGCCTGTGTATGTGTGTGTGTGTGTGTGTGTGTGTCTCTGCAGTAGTGCTGGGGGGTCGGCTCCCTCTAAGCCCTACTGGTGCTGAATGCAGAGCAGGCAGCATCAGGGCCAAGGCAAATGACTACAAGGCCTCCTCAGTGACTGCAGCGCAGGCTGCACCTGGGGAACGGCCCTGCACAGCAGCACAGCCGCAGCCAGCCACAGGCCATCACAACGCATCCCAGAAAGCAACCCTACAGGAAGTACACCACAATTTCACCAGGCATGGTCCACAACTAAACTACAAGGTTTTAGATTGAGGTGATTTTTAAATCACTGAAAATATAATCACAGTGATCATCTGGGCTTTCTTATCTTTTTTAATTGCAGACAGTGCTACTATACTGCTAAATACTACTATTCTGTATATGTAGTTTTTTAAAGGCATGCCAGCCATTTTAATTTTACATCCAGCAGACAACAGGACACACAAACACACACACACACACACACACACACACACACACACACACACACACACAAACACACACACTCACTCACACACATACTGTACAGGACACAGTTTCTAAGCACCATCTTAACATAAAGCCAGTGTTACGAATCAACACAATTCTGCCAATTTATTTTCTAGCCTACAGTATATAACTCTCATCTCAAATTAATTCCTGCCAATCGGTTTTCCTTTACGGCCTTAAACAAGAAGGGGAAAAAAACAGCTTTTTCTAAAGCAAGCAGCTTTCACATGTACATTATGTGTTTCCATACGTCCACGTTTACTCATTGTTTGACTGACAGGTTTGATCGTCCCACAACAAATCCCCTGCTGATCCGCCTGCTGCGACGTCTTGGGTGTCAGAGTTTGCCACAACCACATGAGCACACCATCAAAAACAAGATGTCCACAGATAAAAGCTAAATAAAGCTATCTCACACGTTTCAAAATACTACATCAAGTTTCATAATGTTTATGGAAATAAACAGGAAACAACCCATCTCACTGCCTGTTTCCTCACTGATCCCTTAAATTCTCTTCTGGGCCCTGAATTGTGATCAGTGTTTCTGATCATCTCTGCTGGTCAAACAGGATGCAGCAGTAATGTCAGGAAACTAATGTGTTACTGGTGCTTGTGGTCTGGGCTTTTGATTAGTCACATGTACCATGTTTACACCAACAACGGTAGAAATAGTAAATTATCACAACATGTTTATATCATGCCAACAGAGATACTGTATTGTCAGTACAGTAAGTATAAAGTATGTATAGGTGGCGGAAACCATAGACAACAAGTTGGAGTCAGCTTTGCCATTTTCCTCCCTCCTGACTGGGGACTTATTATACAATGACATACTTCCTTCTATTGTGTCCATAAACCATAGTGAACCAGTAAACCCATCACAATCAGACTTGGTCCTGATTGGCTGCTCTCTCTAAACAATAACCAAAATCCTCTTAGTTTGCAGCTTTTCAAATTGTGCATTGCCCCAACTTGTCTTGATATTCCATGATTTGCCTTGAATACAGATGCTAGTAGCAAATGACACACAACTGCTTCCATAGTTAGCCACAGCTAAGAGAAACTGGTCATTGTATACTTAGTAATTTATTTGGACAAAGTGATTTATAAGTCCTAGAATCTAGATTATAGCTTTACATTCATGGTTAACAAGAGTTTAGCCTTATCCTGGCTTTGACACATTTAGTTACGTTGCTGCACAGAATAGAATACGAAACCATATCCATTTTTATTAACACATGGTTTAGTTTAGTTTAGTACTGTAATTAGAAAAATGTGTCCAGTTCAGTGAATTAATTAAACTTGTTCCTGAAGCAAATTAACTTGTTAAAAAGTTTCTTGATACAGATGTAAGGGAAAATACATAAGACAAATGAAACTGTGCTGCCTCATTAGCAGATGTTATCTTTTTCTTTAGTTTGAGTCAATATTAGAGCATGGACTGGATATTTTCAACAGTGGTTCTGTTAAAACCCCAGACCATGATAAAACCACTATGCTAGACAGCTATACTGCACTGTTACTTCTATTGGATGTCCTGACTGAATGCATTTTTCATCATAATTTTCCATTTTTTTCTAATGGACACCAGGGCTCTTTAAGTGGTTCTTTGTTAATCTAACCTGCAACAACTCAAATAGGTCTACGTCCAGTGAGACGTCCAGGCCTGTCTGACGGCTGCTGCACATCATGCTTCACCTTCCCTAACTAAAATAAACAGCTCAATTATTCATGGCAAAGACAGAAAAGCTATATGTCACAAAGTTTTTTGTTTGAGTGTTGATATTATTTTTATTCATTAAAAATTAAAATGTCGAAGCTCGGTCATCGAGATGCCGGGTTAAGCCATCTTGCAGTGAGCTGTCAGTTACTGTGCATACAGACTCACAGACGTGGACACACATAGTGCACTTAAAATGTGTGTAGTAGAGGATAAGGGGAGTGAACGGTGCGTCAGAAGGATGCGTGCACTGAGACGTGAATAAAGACCATTTGCTCATGGATTCATAGGCTTCCGTCATCCATTATTTAGCATGGAGAAGAGCAGTGGATTGGTGGCTGGATGATTTTTCTGACAGCGTTTACATGGCTGATGGCTACAGATGTGACGATTTTTACGGCTCAAGATAACCACTTTGTTTTGACAGTGCAGAAACCTTTTTTTCCTCTTAAAGATCCAGCATTTGAAAATACTCAGTTAAACCCGGCAGCCATACTGTAAAACTATTTAACAATTCAGTTATAAGTTCAAAAAGTCCAAACATACAAACGTATTCAAAATGAGAAACCCTACAGTATAAATTCCATCCTTGTACGTACCCATATCTGAAAACACGCTTGCGGCAAATCCATTTATGGACAATTAAGAGATTGCTATAGATTTCAACATGGCCGATTTCGCCTCAGCGGACAAATGTGAAACGTCAACAAAAAAAAAAAAGCGTCGCTAGCCAGCATTTGCCCTCCATCCAAAAGTAAAATGACATTAGCTCTTGTCTATTGAGTTTGCTAAATGTCCCACATAAAGTGAATTTGCCCCCCAGGGCTAGGAAACAATCACGCAGGCGAGCGTTCCATTTAAGTGATTTGAATGATCGGAGTGCTGCAGTGCGTCCTATCAACCAGAGAAATGGGTCAATACACTGAGACTAAGTGACATGGCTGGCAGCCTGCACTCTTGTGGAAGACCGGGCAGAAGAAAAAGGAGCGGGACCTCACTGTCATTGGGTCAGACAGACAAGGATACACACACACGCACATTGAACTGGCTAGCTGGTACTAGTACGGCCTTTGTGTAGGTTCATGCCAGAAGATCTGTACAGTTAGCTCAGCCCACACACACCTCTGCTGTCACAAGGCTCATCACAACTCAGCACAGAGGCCAACAAGATCCTCATCAGATACTTAACACTGATGCCAAATTTTAAACCTTAATTGTTGACGCAGACTTTTAACTTCTCGCAGTAGTTACTGTAGTAAAGGAAGAAGCTGTGACTTACTTTCAGCGTTGATTGACATTGTGTCTTTCTCCCAGGAAACAACAGTGATGTAGGCCTCCACTGAGGCAGGGATAATGCACTTGAAGACCGCCACATTGCCTCTCATGGCTTTCTGGTCCTCCACCCGGACAGTGTAGGGCTCTCGTAGGACTGGGAGGAGGGGACAGAGAGGTGTTCTGTATAAGACGGACAACTGCTAATACTGAACTCAAACATAAGCTGCTTCTCATAATGGACCATGACTGTTTAGACTGCAACAAAGCAACAAAGTGTAGACATTCATGAGCAGAGAAACTGACCAGCCTTAATGTGGACATCCTGGCTCCTGATTCTCCCTGAGGGGTTCTCCGCTGTGCAATAGTAGGTGTTGTCGTGGATGAGCTTGCTGAAGCTGGAAGGGGGGATGTGGAAGATCTGAAGGGTGCCATTGGGGTGCACATGGCGGATCCCTGGCACATCATAGATCTCCTCGCTGGTGGCCAGGTACCAGCGCAGTGAGATAGGGGGCACGCCTGCGGCGGAACAGGGCACCGATGTCCCTGTGGTGCTGGCAAACACTACCTCTTGCACAGATGCATTGACAAAATATAAGCTGGAACGTAGATCTTCACAGAAAACTGCATGGAGAGAAATGAGAATAAAAACAGAAATGTTAGACAAGCTTTTTTACTTCCTATCAAAACTTGAACATTCTATGGCAGAGGTTTTTAAATAATTAAACTAACAATCTCTACCCGCTATTGTTAAACCCCACCACATACCAGAATAACTAGCATATCTGACACAACTGTGCTATCCTGCATCGTTGTTTTTCTATTTAGAATTTAGGCCGAGAGTGTTTTTCTCTGGTTGACCATTGTGTTTCACTGCAGTAGAGGAAGGTTGTTGTCTCTGAAAAGACATTGCAGCAAAGCTCTGGGAGAGCAGCTATGGATGTGAAATAAAAGAGCCAGCAGAGTGCCAGACCTGCTTTCACAACATGCATATCTGTAGCCACACCCTTCCTCTAAAGCATGCACATCTGTGAACACTAGAGCTCAAACGATTCATCAACTCGATTTACAGAAAATGTACCTATTTTGTGAAAAAACACTCTCTGGTTCCAGCTTCTTACATGAAACAATTTTTCTGTTTTTAGATAGTTGTAAACTGAATATTTTGGGGTTTGGGACTTTTGGTTAAACAAAAAATGTAATGTGACAGTGGCAGATTGGGTTCTGGGAAGTTGTGAGGGTATTTTTTTAACTATATTTTGACTGTTAATAAGCTAATCGATTAATCAAGTAAACGATTGATCTGCAGACTTAACAGCCCTACAGACCACCAGTGTTTCCACTATAGTTGAACACCAACGGGAACCACAGCCAGTTCATTGTGTTTCCCCTATATTCATTTTGCGGTGGCGCCATAAGTCCATTGAACAAGGCAACTGTCTGTGTTTAGTTCATATTTGTAACAGCAGGAAAGTCGAGTGTTTTATCTAAACTGACTAAAGTCAGTTGAACAGGTAAAGTGAACATAATTTTGTCGATAGACTAACGGTTACAAAAAGGCTCGGTAGCTAACAACACGCTAACGTGCTAACGGGTCTGTGTTTTTGTGTCTTTAACTGAGCTGGACTGGAGAATATTCGATTAAAACAGATTGGTGTAGCTGTTTTGCCCTCATTGTTTCATTCATTTCATTTCATTGTTTCTCATTGAAGTTTGCTGGAAGTGATGTAATGTTTTATGTGGAGTGAGCACAGCGCCAGACTCCGCTTAAAAAATAGTTACATAGTACAAATGCTATAGTGTAAGGAAAAAACAGGAGTAACAGCAAACCAGCTTAAGAAATGACACATTTTCCTTTTAAAAAAGTGCTGTGCGGTGGATCCAATACTTAATATTAACTAATACATATTTAAAGGAACTTAAATACAACACCCATCCGCCAGGCTAAAGCAGTCAATCTAGGTAAACACACACATATACACTACAGAATCCTTTTTTGCACCAACCGAAAAGCTCGAAGGGCAAACACAACCCAACAGAGTTCTCGGAAATCCAGTGAGGTCTTGTTGTCAGTGGCCAGGGGTCATTTTCTATCAATGGAGGCATTTCTTGGTAAATGTATGTAGGAAAATATCATTATCATTCAAGCTTAAGTAATCATTCTAAACAAAAATAGTACATGTATGCAAGAAGTAGCTTCGTGTGATAATGTTACAACAATGTTCACAAGATATTTTGGTGTTTCCAAGGTTTTTTGTCTTTCTCTTCTTTTACACAGTTTGTGTTTACACCCACAGCCAAACGACCATACATTCTCTCTCGACAAACTAATTTGCATCTATGCTTTCATTAGAATTAAAAGCTGTCGTAGCGTCCGTTCCCTTCAAAAAGGTTTCCTCTTGGATCTAAAAAGGTAATCTATCATTGTAACAGTTATATTGTTGCTGTGGTGTCAAACACTCACTGATAATCAGTTTCCATAATTACAATTTGGACATTGGCAAAGAAATGACCCTAAAAGCTGGTATGCAGTCAATTTGTCATGTTCATCTACACATTGTGCAGCAGAGGATGTTTCCAAGTCATCTTAACTAATAAAAGCAAGTCAATGTAATGTGATGCACTTCTCCTGTAGTAAGTTACTGTGCTGGATAAAAACTGACAATGCAACTCTGTGCTTTAAGACAACCCACACTACTGGCACCATGCCAGGATATGTATACTGGCTGGATCCCAAGGAGGGATGGAGGCCTTTTTATATATTTCCTGTTGTTTGAGTTGTAGGGAAAATAAACAGTTATAATAGTAGATAACTGTTAGTAGCATATTACTATCGAAGCTTCTTTCAGTACTATTGTTGTAGTTAATATCTGCATCTGTCTTCAGCACAATCTTAAATGTCTCTACACTTTCATCTTTTCCTTACTTGCCTTTGGTTTTATCATGTCAGTTGTTTTGTATTATATTTTGTATTGTTGTTTGTTATCTACTTGTTATTCATGTAAAGTTGTTGTATCTGTATTGAGGCAGATTTCAAACCATCTGCCTTGATTGGAAAGCACTTTGAATCAACTTCTGTTGTTTTAAATGTGCAATATAAATAAAGATGACTTGACTTCCTGATGGACAGGTAACTAACTGAATCAATCAATCATTTCTGTATCAACTAACTAAATGAATAGCTTATCAATCATTATCTCTGAAGGTGCCAGTACATCCAAACACAATAGTGTTGTACCTATTGGTTTTAAAGGAAAAAGGCAAAACAAATCTATGGTAAACAGTTAACCCTCACCCCATCATTGTAAAACAACCATTACTATATATTGTCTGTGCAAAATATCAATATTATTACCTTTTAAGAATCTGCATGTTATTCTCGTAGATTTTTCCACCAGTCCTATCACCTATACAAATTTATGAATGAATCGCTGAGATCTGAGGACCTTAACATAGACAGGATGTAGATGAGTTAGTAGACTTAGTCAGTTACGTGCATTATAAAGATGTCTGTGTGTGCTCTAACATTACATTGTTGATTTGAGAAAAAAAATGTAATTCAGATTTTATCTACCTGGGCAGGGTGCCCAAGTAGAACCTACATATGGGAAACATTGCAATCATACTCATGGGCCCAAATGTAAAGCAGTGTCTACTATAGCACTGGCATCACTTAAGATATATTAGCTATTAGGCTGGTGAGTAACATATTTTGCTTTAAAAGATTAGATCTGACTGAGTTCTGTCTTTATAAGGCCATACAAGGACAATGGCAGATTGGTACTACAATGAAACATTAGCAATGTGGCTAGTTGGAGCAATCACAATTTAGAAAGAGTTGAGTTTGATGCAGCTGAAATACTACAAATGATGGGTGGCCGAGTTGAAAAATGCCAATTTAATTTTTAAAACGATCAATCCACAGTGAACAAACAATGATACCGGTAAAAAAGAGGTAAAGTATGAAGTTCCATGAACAGCCACTGCCAGTCACTAACGGTAAATATTTCAGGCATCTCCACTGTATCGCCACAGTCTGTGCTCTGTCTACCGTGGGCTCTCCCCTCCTGTCGCCAGCCTGCCTGTGTGCGACAGCTGCCAATCCCCCCTCCCCGGAGACCAGAGAACGTTTTAGCGCTTCATAAATTCCTAATGAGCGCGCTCAAATCACCGGCCACTTCCACCCACTGGTCGTTCAACCTGTTACGACAAACAAACACTGCGGAGTACACATGTTTCCGCACATTTCTAGCTGCACTCACTTCACACATGCAGTACTCTGAGGGCCAGGCTTGGAGGTGTTGAAAGACAAGCAGCTGTAGTGATTTCTTATCCAAGAGGAGGTAAAAAAAAAAGGCAGAGGAGCCATGGCACACGTCAGTTATAGGGGATTTGTTTTAATTGATTGCCAGTTGGGCCATGCTAAAACCTAAACATTAATTACCTCAAAACACTGATCGTTAGATGGAAAGTCAAACACTGAGGTGTCATTTTACCAATAAACAAGTAACCTGACAACAGTGAAGACCTGAAGAACAAGTGGGCTTGGCAACCCACACACACTTGTGTTTTCCTCTAAGGGCCCTATCTTGCACCCGGCGCAGCGCAACGCAAAGCCCGACGCAAGTGTCTTTGCTAGTTTAAGACTGATGCAGTTATCAATTTCCCGTCCATTTCCCATAATGGTACATAAAGAACTTATCAAGGCTTAATTTACAGTCATGTAAACACACAGAGTAACAGCTTGTCAGTGGTTTTCTCAAGTAGGAAAATCTGCCATCAAGATGATCATAAAATCTCAGCATCTGTTATGATTAGCAGGGAGCTATACTGTGACATATTAGCTCTTGTCATCTGCATTGAATTACATTACATTATATGTCATTTCGCTTTTATCCAAAGAGACTTCCAAGTAAGTGCATTCACCCACTTTAAAAAAAAGAAAAGATAAAGAAAGTCTTAACTGACTCTAAATAAAAGCAGTGTAACTGTGAATGGTGGAACTAGAAGAGGAAGTTTTAACAGTGTGATGGTGGCTGCAGTAGCTGACACTAAACCAGGACAAACAGCCATCATGCAGCCTCTGGTCTGAGCGTGTTTGAAAGGTGACTGAGCGAAGAAGAGAGGCTGCCTCGTGAACTCCTTTTGTCTGAATCCGCTTTGCACCAAGTCATAAAAAATTGAGTCCCCCACCACCAACTCCACCTCCATTTCTGGGTGGCTGATTCCTTAACATTAGAAAGCTTTGATGGACGCAAAGCCTTGCCAGATCCCAACAGTTCGGATAGATACCGTGGGAGTGCATTTATTTTTCAGCGCAGTGCCAAGGAAAACAGTGAGGGCGGGGTTTGAGAGGGGAGGCGGGAAAGCTGGAAAAGCACTCCCGACAGAGACACGCAGGCTGCTATTAACAGAGACAGAATGGGAGAGAATGTAACAAAAAGGAAAAGGATAGGAGATGCAATGACAGAGGTCAAAAGTCCATCACAGGTGTATCACACAGCCTCCTTCAAATGATTACTTTCTTTGTACGGTGTTCCTTTTCTCTTCTTTCTCTTTCTCCAAGCTCGGTCTGTATTCCTTTCTAACCTCCATCTCTTCTTCACGCTCCTCTGACCCTGTCTCTCACATTCTGACCTGCCCCACCTTTACATGAGGATGCAGGTGCAAAAACAAACCATGCATGCGAAGGCAGAGAGCCAGAGAGGAAGACGCACTGCACTCAGCTGCCCGCTGACTTATTCTGCCGATCTGTATTTATCATCCACTGGACCTTCATCAGTCCCCTGCAACTGAAAAAACAGCACAGTCTAAAATCTAGCAGTGAGGAAAAAAATCGATTCATCGTGATTTGTTGCGGCGATTTTTCATTCTTTTGCATTTTCTTTTCCCCAAAATAAATGTGTGTATATATATATATATATATACACACATTTATTTTTACCAATGATTCACCTAAATATTTTCTGGTTATGCGGTACCGACGGCGACTACATCATATCCGTTTCCAGCAAAACAGACGGAAAGCAGAAAATGCAGAGAATCCATGTTATGTACTTCTTTACAAATGAAATAAATGTCAGACTAGCTGACTGACATGTGATCTGCATTCTTCTTAGAAAACAATTAGTTTTTAGAAATGTCTCATGATATATAGAAGTGTATTATTCAACTTTTGTTTAAGAAGGAAAAGAAAATCGCAATACTTCTAGAATCGCAATAAATGAAAATTGCAATACAAATCAAATCTGCACCCATGTATCGTGAAAGAATAGAATTGGGACAAAAGCAAATCTTCCAGCCCTAGTAAAATCTAAGTGCTGTATGATATGTATGAAGAACAACACATACATTTCGCTGTTTCCTGGTTAAAGAGTAAAGAGCGCTGTTGGGTAAAGAGGTTTGATTTAATAACAAATACTCCTTTATGACACGTTGGCCTATTTGGACCAGGGCTGCTCCCTCTTAGTCATTTTGGTCTTAGTCGACTAAGATTACCTTCGTCGATTAGTTAGAAACAGTTAGACAAGACAATGAGCACATCTCTGGTAAACACAAGATTTAAAGTGGGGCTTTTGCATGATTCTTTGTGGAGAGCCTCAGTTTTACAGATCTGTCGATTAAATCAACTGAACGATTAGTCAAAAACATTATGAGTATTTAGGAGACTTATTAGAGAATGGAGAAAGGAGAATGTCTTTAGTCGAGGACCCCCAAACTTGGACCTTGTGTCCAAAAATGCATTCAAATCAGTTTAATGTGGACACTCCTTGCAGATTATTTCCTTTCCCTATGTTCTCTTCACCGAGACTAATAAAGCAGAACAATTACATGAACAGAATTAGTATTTTGGGGGGATATTATATGAATATTTAGTTGTAAATCAATAGCACAAGACAAACCAGCCCAATTTATCATAATGCATGCTTGCTTGCAAGCAAAGGAGACAGTAAGTAGGTGGCTGTTGGCTGCCATCAAGTGTGTTTATGTACAGCACTGTTACGTAATAATCTCATTAACGGCTGTCAAAAAATAATAAGATGTAACACATACAAATGCGCATCTCAGAGCTGTGTAACGCATTGTTTTTGCAGACTGAAGAGGCATATTTGTGCGGATCTATTGATAACACTGGGAACACAGGAGCAAGATCAAAACAAGAGCAGGCGGAATCTTGAAATGGTAGATGAAAGATTTATGTGGATCCTATCGATAGTCGGTCAGCCATCAGTCTGGTTGGCAGATTAAAGCTGCAGTCTGCCACGCTTTGGTCCACAAAGGGTTTCTGTCTCTGTTGTTAATGCTGCTTTTCTGAATGAATTATCTTCTTAAGATGTTGCGACTGATTATTGAGTAGAACTAAAAACTATGATTGGGCTTTCCTGCCTTTTATTTAAAGTTCCTTCTCGTGTCCTGAGATTTTGGACAAAACAAGTTGTTTCATTCTTATCTTATATTTAATTCCTCAAATGTACAAACTGTTCAAATCCTTAAAGTCATTCTCTCTCAGTCTTCTTCCTTACACACACTATAACAATATTATGCTGAACACCGACGCAATCCCATGCCTATGATGCCCACACACACACACACACACACACACACACACACACACACACACACACACACACACACATAGTTTTCCAAGAGCCAAAACCACAAAGAGGAAAAAGTGATATTGTTCAATTATGAATCCCACACATGTATAATAAATGTGCTCTCTTATTTTTCTTGTGTTTTTGGTCTTAGCATGGCTCAGAGGAGGGGCAGGAAGCGGAGGGGGTCCTGTTGGGTTAGTGAAGTGGGTCCCTTCTTCTCCCTGAGTGAGGCACAGTCCCAGATGTCAGCACCTATTTGTGGCAGGGCCTGCTGAAGCCTCTAATCGCGGATTGCAGGTGACTCCCAATGCAATCGTCCCATTGTGGAGCCTCTGCTGCTGCATTTGGAGCTCAAGGGCACCAGACACGCTTCGGTCAAGGAGAGTGCATGCGGGCGTGTCAGAGGGATGTGAGGGGGATGAGCGTTAATGTCTAGGAGCCCACAAACATGGAGGCTGACATGGGCTTGGTTGACAGGTGAGACAGTGAGGAGTCAATGCAGGGAGTAATGTTGCTGCTTTAGCCTGCCGCCATTACAGAGAATGTTATAAGAACAGGCACCAGTTGCAAATATACTTAATACTATTCCGATTCCAGAAGAATGAACAAACAAGCCTTTTATGCCCTCTACTGTGTGTTCAGTAAGACCCAGGAACCACCACTTTGACAATGGCCATCAGTGGTAGCTTCCAAATCACCGAGGCAATTTCTTTAAGTAAATGTCTGATCAATACAGGTCCCGCTAACACACAACATAAATAGGCCTATGCATTAGCCTGTGCATTAGCGCACTGATGTGTCAGGGGCTTTTTGCTCAGCTTGTGTTTATCTCAGCCAAACACCATTAATCAACCTTAGATGAATGTGCTTGGGAGCCTCTTGTTGAAATGACAAAAAAAACAATTAATTGATGCATTGGTTGACTGCTTTGTTTTCTGCAACAACATTCTGATATTCACCCTTTCTCCTATGATTTTATCACATTGAATTAGCTAGTAGCCACAACATGTCTGCCCTGCACAATGCCGCTAATGTATATAAACATTAGAGTCCAATTGGCTCTGAGCCACAGTGTGGCCTTCACCAGGTCAGAGATCTCTGTGGTTGCTACAGTGGGCACCAGGGCATCAAGACATTAGGGCAACTCCATTGGGCCAAACAAGCACTGAGCCACACTGACAGCTCATGGCAGGCGATGCAGGTAATTAAGGCAGAGCTCTGCAGAGAGTGCCTAGTTGAGGGGAGAGTGGGGGCTGGGGGATCGCAAAAGGGGGAGGATTAGGGAGGGTTGGAGACGGGGTGGAGGACAGGACGGCCTCTTAATGACAGTGAGTAAGCATCCGAGCCCCCCTTCACCCCCACAACCTCCACCCCCTCCTCTCCTGGCCTAGGGGCTTACACAGTATTCGGTAAAGAGAAGTGCGGCTCTGATCCGAGATGCACAGATCGGAGAACAGGGTCCCCTCACTCTCCCAAATCACCGGCTCCCATTTTGCCCTCATGAATAATGTTGAGCGGTGCGCTTAGTGCCATGCAGCCGCTATGTAAAACCAATGATACCCTCCTCTGATGTCAACTCTCTGGAGGGCGAGACGAGAGTCACTGTGGAGTGGGTTAGTTGTTGCATATGAACGCTCATTTACATGAGCGCCAGCAGGAGAGGAGGGAGTTCCCGCGTAGTGGGTACTTTGAAGACCTTAATCAGTTAAATCACCAAGGTGGAAATGGACAAATACTACAAATCGACTGAGACAGAGGGAGAGAGAGAAATAAGAGAGAGAGAGAGAGAGAGATGGCTAAGGAGTCAGGAGGAGAACCTCCTGTAAATAAGTAAACAAACTCTAGCTAGTGCCACTGAAGCTAATGTGCAAAGGCACATCAAGAGAAAGGAGGTAAAACAACCATATGAGACATTTATAATGCTTCATTACACCTCCTAAGTGACACAGCATTGAAATGACAGGATGCTTCCGACGAAGCAACTTCTAATATTATTTCACATGAATATCAAAGTGTGAGTCAGAGCTTGATGTAGACTCTACTACATGAAGCTCTGATTCACACTTTGATATTCTGGAGCCACAGAAGTTAGCTCACATTACAGAGCCAATTAAAACCTATAGCATACATGTATGCCTGTCCTTTGTCATCTTCTGACATTATTCGAATCTGGGCCATGACAACGGACTTAATGAAAGTCATGCCCACTGCGCTACTGATGGCAATTTTGGCATGCCGGTCGGTCAGTCCACCACTTTTGTCCAGACTGATATAACTCAATTATTGGATAGCTGCGATGGTGAACCTGATAATAAATAGGGCTGTGATTATAGCTGCTTCACCGCAACACCGCGATGACATGACACTACCGCGGTGAAGACATTGTTACCATTCACCATATTTTTTGGGGTTTTTCGGATTTCATTGATTTTCTGGTGAAAGTTACATGAGTGCATATGTTGTGTGATATGAAATATAAAAAAAAACACAATAATCATTGTTTAGTTATCATGTCAGTGGGGTACTGAGGGGTCAAAGTGGGCATGGCCTATGGGACCCAAGTCTATAGTCATAGAGCTTTCTGAACCTTCTGTGAAAAAGGTCAAAGGAATGGAAACAAAGCAGCGTGACCGTAAATGACAGCGAAACGCAGTAAAGACTCGGACTGAGCTAAAAAGGAAAACTGTACTGCGACATATGTCTTTCAGTTTATGACAGGTGTCAAAAATAGTTTGGTGCCTAAAATGCCAAAAAAATAAATTGTTTGGCACAAAATGGCTAAGACACATACCATACCATGATTTAAACTTATAAAACTGAGATTGCACCCTGTTATTTTACAAACCCTCATACAAGACAGCTCTAATGAAAAAAGATGTAGAGTAAAAGTCAAATGAAATGGAGTAGCGTGTGCATAAAAGACATTGAGCACGAGTGCCTATGTATCGCTATATGTGTTGTTTTTACACTTGGCTTTAAAAATGAGCAAGATATAACATTTTAATTATTGAGCCTTAGATGTGCTGATTTTGCACCTTTTCTTTTTTTACTTTTGAACGGAGCCAGGCTAGTCGTTTCCCACTGTTTCCACTGTTTCTGCTAAGCTAAGCTAAGCTAACTAGCTGCTAGCAGAAGGTTCATATTTACAATACAGGCAGGATGACATATCAAACCTCTCATATACAGTAACTCTCGAAAAGAAATCAAATAAACATATTTTCTGCTTACTTTTCCTTTGGTTTGAGCTGTTCCCTTCTGCGTTTATATAACTATAAATCACACAACTAAAAGAACAATGGCAACGTTTTAGTTATGTCTTGTCATTGAACAAAGTGCTGGAGTACATTTTTAGTTAGAGCTGTTAGTTATTGACTTTCTTGTCTGAACAGTTCTACAGCACTTGACTCAAATTTGTATGTAATATAGCTATCGCAGCACAATATGCACTATGCATGCTTTTAGAGAGTGGAAGAGAGGCATTATTTCTGTTTCAGTAAAATTCCTCCCACCTCTGCAACTATACTGTCAAGTGCAACTCTGACTGAGCTGACAGACAGAGAAAGGGAGAACGGCGGAGGATCTCAGGTGAGCCGAGAGGGAGGACATTAAACCCAGCAGGGAGGGATAAACCAAGAGATTAGCTGAAGGAGGAAGGCTGACAGCTTGAAGATCATCTACATTATACTACAGTACAGCACAGGAGCCTATAGCCAACATCGTCTATCATATAGAATAATTCTAATATTAAATAGAAATCTGAGCAGAGTTTTACGTAATTTCTCCTGGGAGAGTTGCAGCAGGGCATGAACTGAAGAGAGACCTATTGAATTCTGCTTTAAAGGATGGTCTTAGCCATTAAAAACACTTTCACTAGTTTCCACTCTTCTAATGTGCACTTGTATGAAAAACTCTGTAAGTTCCTAATGGCTAATCTGTTTTTTCTTAAATGTGACTTAATTTGACATATGACTGAAGGCAAGTGGTGACTAAACATGTTGACATGAATGACTGAGAGCTAAAATGCAACATGGGTGGTGAGCAAACCACGGGCCAAGAATGTGAATGAGAAATGTTTAATGGAGTTCAGGCAGCACTGATATGTTTATGCCATCTGTTTAGTTTGACTTTTTTTTTCGATGAAAACTGTCCATTTAGCGCTCAGGTGATGTGTTCATGTTTGCCAGATGTGGGTCCATTTAAACAGACAGACAGAGAACATTTTGGAGAGGATGAACTGGGAACAGAAGAGGCATTTCTTACATTTAATGAAATCCAAAACAGACCAAGAGAAAACAATGCTCTCATGTTTCTGTCCGATCAGTGCACTTGCACCATGCAAGGCACCTCTCCACCATCACAAGTGTGTGGGATATGAAAGCTCTGCTTATATAACAAGCACAAACACTAAATTATTTCAGTAGTGCAAAAATGCAACATAGAGGACAATATTCTAACAAAAAAATGTGTTCATCATTTCTATTTTGCAGTGTTGTGCATCTAGCACCTCTACCTGAAACATGTGATGTTTATGCAAATTTTAGCACTGAGTTACACATTTTGGATGACACATTTTTGTATGCAAGAGTGTGAGTGTTGCCCTTACATTGATTTCTTTATATCCAAATATAGGTCATTTCATATCTCGATAACTATATATATATATATATATATATATATATATATATATATATATATATATATATATATATATATGTGTGTGTAAATTCAATAGATAAATAGTCTATATGAAATAACCACACGGTAAACTCCTGTGTGAATTAAATACTTGACAAATGAAAAGGAATATTTTCTCATTTTATTCAAGAACTTTAGTGCAAAATGAACAGAACGTGCAAGGATCAGAATGTAAAGTGTTATCTTAATATTGCCGTAACGCAGTTCGGCAGCAGTTTTTTTGACATCACGATAGAAAATAAATATAAATTTTTGTCTGCCCGAGGTTTCTGCTTCAAGGAAGTTTTTCCTTGCCGCCACTGCAATACATGCAATGCTCTTTGGGGAATTGATGGGTCTCTGTAAATTCTAGAGTGTGGTCTAGAGTGTCCTGACACTATAAATACAATGTAATTCATCGCCCAGCTCTACCTACATCTTAATCACAGTGGTGTTCATTTTGCATTGCATTTGCAAGTTACTACATACGAATCTACGTACTGTATATAAATCACAATAAAAGATAGGAGACATTGTTGAATGCTTTTCTTCCTTTGGCTCTGTAATAGGCTGCAGTAGGAATTGCCGTGTTGTTCTGCATCATCTCGAGGTGGTGAAAATAAAAGCCATTTGCAGGATGGAAACAAAGAGCCGAAATAAGCAGTTGACAGTGGAGGGCAAATCAAAGTCCTGGGGTTAAACGGGATTGTGGGTCAGATGACTAGACATCGTTGCCTTTCCGCCCACAGCCATCCCCCCTACAACACTCGCTCCCTCCATCCCTGCCTCCCCTCCCCTCAACAGCCCTCCATTTCCCTCAAAGGCAGGAGTTTTTCATCTTCAGTAACCCCACTGCAGGGGAGAGTCCTCTCTTATTGCTACAATGCAAACACATAGTTAGCCACTCTATTACATAATGTGAATCTGTGTTGGTTTCTTTTTTAGAAGAAATCTTGAAGATTGTTCTTGAACTCGATTTACCTTCAATCAAGACAAAAGCACATCTGAAACCACAGAATAGTCATAATAAAAATACACCTTGTGATGCCAGAGTGGCATTAAATGCTATAGTGGGCATTCATAATAGGGCCCTCGTTATTTAGTCCTACAGGAGCCTGTCTATATAGCCCTATTATAAATCACCCTGATGGATACACGGTCAATTGAGAGTAACAGAGAAAGGCAATGGTGAGAAAATGGCAGCGCTCTGCATTAGAGCTGCACTCAATCTACATACAAACGAGAGGGATCCTTTATTAATCATCATGTTTTTCTTTGATTGCTAGACCGCACACCGTACATCAAAAACTGTGTTCATAACTACCTCCCATTGTCTCCATGCATACATCTCTCCCTGTCCTATAACTAGATTGTGTATCTCAGACAGCCTGCCTGGTGACAGGGGGCTCTGCCAACACTGCCAGGCAGCAAAATACACATCAACGTATTCAGAGCGTTTAGAGCCCAGGATTAATCAAATTATAATTTAATCATCTGATCAAACAGCAATTAGCATAATCACTTCTGGGGAAGGCCTGATAGAGAGGAGACTGGAGCGGAATGGAGCTGGGGGCTAGCAACACTTTAATGAAACATTTGCCATAATGTTTGAAAATGTTACACATCTCGGGCTACAGGAACAGAGCTGGATTTTGAATGCTAATCAGCGCGGTTTGGTTATGTCTAATGAATATGTCCAGTAGTCAGCCACAGGGGAGGAAATTGCCAGTGAGGTCCTGGTTCTATAATTGATTTGGTTTAATATTCAGCTTTTCTTCACAAAATATTTATTTTTACTGTTTATGTTTCATAATGGATACAGTATATGTATACAGTATATATATTTGGCCTCTAACAAATCACATTATATGCATGTATGTCTATGACTTAAGCAATGTCAGTATCTTATGAACAGGGAATACAGTGAAGAAATAGATGTGGTTATTATATTAGTGTCATTATTGGCCTTGTTAACTTGTGGTTGAGGAATAAGTATGAAGTTATAAACAATATGAATACTGTATTTTATATTAGAACTTTTTTGTATTAATATTTTTGTACATCTCAAAAGACAGATGTCAGATTTAAAATGTTTCACAAGTACACCAGACCCTCTGTTAAAGGCCAAAAAGTTTGGACCTTGGGAGTGATATGAAACTATACAGTAGTATAAACAGAAGATTATGAGAAACACTTAACTGTGAGATATACAAATGTCGCTATTGTATATTACTGATATATTATTATTGTAGTTAAAGGACTGTTGAATTGTCACAGGTTTTTATGCAGAGCAATATTGCACATGCTCACACAGCACCATCTTACTTTACTTACGTTGTACTTGATCATTAAGAGAAGAGATGGGGTCTCTGTGTCAGTACTTTACTCACTTCCCTCTCAGTGATATACAGAATGGAATTTTTTCACAGCAGACATTTTGACTTGTCATAGTAGGAAAAGCACAGCTGAAAATGATAACCTTAACGATGGCTCCATTCCATCAAGTGTCCCAGTGAGCTATTTCAGTGAGTCAGCATGCACAATACCAGGGCCTCTCCTAAGTGGAATGCAGCCATCATTAATGGTTTTGAATACACCTGTGCTTTTCCTACTATGACATGTCAACATGTCTGCCGTGAAAAAGGTCTATTAGTAATACAGTTGGTCACAAATTGGGCTGATCTCTCTGTGCATGCAGACAGGAGTCTGGCTATGAAGAGACCCCAACAAGACGAGTCTCTGTTTGGCAACACCTACTTTTTCTTCTAAGGATAACAATTCACAATGCAACTACAGTGTTTTGCATTACAAAAAATAATTTTGGAGACAATGCAACGTCCTCTTATTAACAAATGAGTAAAAATATTCACAGTGAATATGTGCAAAAGTTCCACTGGCAACATATTTAGCAGATATATTCAATGTAAACACAATCAAGATATACAAAAGGTTCAATATCAACATTTGCTGATGCACCAACGTTTCTCAAATTTTGATTCCAAGAAAGTCAGCTCAGGGCATCTAAAGCGTGATGAGGGTTTAGGCAACTAAATGATTTTTTCCTTGATCTGATTTTACCAGATCAAGGACAAAATGTTGCTGGTTAAATATGTAAATGTCAATACAAGACTCAACACAAACCCTGATCTGCGGAGGAAGATCAAGTGCTGTGTTTGCCCATTCTGCAGCGCTTTATGAATGTCACCCTGTTTCTGACTAAACACTGCCAATAAACATAAATTATTTTTGCAAATTGTTTGGGTATGAATATGCATACTGTGCAGATAGTTTAAAGAAAGTCTTTATCCTACATTTATTATCTTCATGTATTTATATCTGACAACAGCAGATAAGCAGACCTCTGTTCTAACTTCACTGAACAGAACAAAGCTCTGTGCATGTCTAGCTTTATAATGGCGTTTTTCATGATCTCAAAAGGGACCATGACTGCAACAGGGTCTATAATGATAAAGGATGTACAGCAGATATTATATGTATTCAGAGGTTCCTCTGCTATTGAATAGTGGGTAATTTTAGCGGAGTTCGAGCAGCCAACCAGTCTAAAAAATGTCCATGTTTGGGTCTGAGTAGGTAATGTCATAATCTGCTTTTTAGTTTGTCGAAATGACAAGATGTTGAATATGACAAGAATAACTAGCCTGCTGGTACATCTTCATCTGTCATGTTCATAGACTGTATAAAAGAAGTAGACATACCATCCGGGTCTTAAAAGTGAAGCCAATGCAGAATTGCCTTAAACCTGCATCTAATTGCCAGCAGGGGGCGACTCCACTGGCTCCAAAAATAAGTCTGTTTCTATGAGAAAATGACCCTACTTCTCACTTGATTTATTACCTCAGTAAACATTTTCATAATGAGTTTATGGTCTCAATCGCTAGTTTCAAGTCTTATTCAATCCAGCATGATGTTCATTTTGTAAATCATGTTCCCATTTATTTTAAAATAGACGATTAAGCAGAGGATGCTTTACGGCGTGGCCACCTTTTTGATAGCGGCCTAGCAATGCGCATCCATGGCACTGTGTACATTTAAATAGCCGTGAACTTGTTTTGGGTGTCCATGTTTTCATTATAGAACTTTGATCCTTTCATAGTGTGTTTTCACTTATGAATATTAATTGCTACATTTAGGTTGCCTAAAATGTATTGTTCAGCATAGCCTACTAAAAGAATCTTTAAGGAGTAGGCTGTTTTAGGCATTTTTTTTGCTAGCCGAAATTAGCATTTTTGAACTACACATGCACCTTGCTAATCAAACTAGCTAGCACTAGCATTAGCTGGTAACTTGGTGTTAAGCTTAGCGCTCCTCAACAGCTCCACCCTCTCATCCAAATATGGTAATTTCTGGCTCCAAAAAAAACAAGATGGCAACAGCTAAAATGCCAAACTCAAGGCTTTGTAGACGATACAGTCAATAGTCAGGTTATACATCAAGTGTAAACTAGACAATGAGTAAAGAGCAATGTCCAGGGCCTTTTATAGAATGGCCTGAGCTCAATTTAGCTTACGTCTTACTGTACCTGCATGACCACAGCATTAACCTACTGCCCTATTTTATGATGAAAGCCTACAGACACAAACAACACAACTAATTGGCATCTTGCTAAGTCATCACCAGTCCAGTTCACAGATGCCAAAAACTCAAAAGTTTACATAGTTTACTCACCAATACTGTATTAATGTCTTCGTGTACCAATGCCATTGTACGCGAACACTGGCAATACATGTCACACAAAAAGTAAAAGGATTTCTAGTAATAAGGTTTACTATCAAACTAAATTGTTGTGATGTGTCAGTCAATAACCGCCTCATTCAAATAGAAAAAGTAAAACAAACCAAAAGCAATATTCTGTCCATGTGTGCTTTCTGGCCTTGGATGCAAATTCAGTCAGAGTTTATGAGTTATTAACAAATTAAAGACCAGTAATATGTTATTGTGACATTCATGTGAAGTGGCAGATGTACAGCAAATGCCAGATTGTGGTAAGCATCTATAACACGTTCATTTTATCAATGAAACATTCACAAGCTTGGAAGTCTCTTAATAGCTGTTGTTGTATCTGGCTTTCAAATGACCGTATTAAATTCAACTTCATATTTTTCTAGACATTGAATAAATCATCACACTGTTCCCACGTCTGTCGCATCAGTGATTGTTATCAAAAGCAATAGAAGGCATTGCTTTAACAATATTTAACCATACACATGTACAAATACAAACACTTATAAAAGTATATTGTGGCACTCAATATGTACTGTGAGCTATAACTAGGCAAAATGACAAAATAAAAGCTTTGTCTTTTTCCTACTGGATACACAATAAAGATTGTTGAGTCTTAATCAGTGTCCAACAATATAAGGGTCAGATATGTTGAAAAGGGTCTAAAATAGCCTTGTTTCTGCATGGAAAATCTGGCTGATTTGATATGATTCTTTAAGCTTTAGATACCACATAACACAAGCTGACTCGGTGTCCCTTTCCCCCTCTCTTCCTCCTCTTTTTCTGCCTCACTACACACTATCATCTCCTCAAGCTTTCTGGGTTAAATGAAACCTTTAACAGTTCAATGTGCATCCATTAACATATGCTTGAGTCTACTCTCATCTGAACAGCCAAGCTAAGGCGCAAGCACACACAGTGGGGTGACACAAAAATCTTGACCCAATGACACTGACACATCCTGGTGTGATTAGTGATTCCATGAAAACAGCATGCCATTAATACCTTCTAATATTAATCCTTGTGCATGCTATTCATTAATAATGAAGATAAAAAACAATCTAAACTTCATTCAAACAATCCTAATACATGTTAATAAGTCTATTTTACTAATTATTTGTGGAATTAGTAAAAGAATCTTCAGAAAATTTAATTAGTTTGATTTTGTGTTGTGATACCACACTGCATTATAGTGAAAAGGGAATTTCCTGTGGTGACTGCAAATGATCATAACATGTAAAATTGTGGGTTAAATGAATGTATGAATATTCTACCACTGTCAAAAATCAGTATATGATGAATACACTGGTATCATCAGTAAAGACAGTCACTCTGGTCAGAACTAAAACAAGACATGACTACGACTTACTTAAAAAAGAATAATCACAGTATTTTCAGTGGCCTACATTGTGTTGACTGGTGTGCTGACATTAATGTGCTGCTGAGGATCTGAGCTCAGCTGTTGTTTGCTGATGTGTGTTGTTGTGACCCTGTCAACCCGTCCTGACTCTATATGAAGTGACAGATGTATACCAAAGGACACCAGTCTGCACAGACCTAGTTTCCCACTGGCCCTAATGTGACCTCTAAGCAACGCTGGTTTGACTGGTGATAATTGGCCAAATCAATAAAATAGTAACAAACTTACAATGTATGCAACATCAAATAATCAAACTCCTCTTAAAGACTGAACAATGTTTCACTATTAACATAAAAAATGCAGTGCTGTATCTTGATGAAATGTCTATAAATGTTTGTGAAAAAAAGGGTCTTAACATGGTGTTCAAACCCCAACCCTGTCTCCTAGAAAATACAATTACACTGCATACTGCTAATTTGTTTGGCCGTTTTGAGGGAAACAAAATTGCAGCATGTTGCACTGGCAACATTTTGTTTTGAGTGAAGGAAGTGCTACATTTTTGTACCGTATGTAAGAAGGTGGTTGGGGTGGCTGGTGGGTGATCAAAGTGGACTTAGACACTGCAAACCATGGTGAGGTTGAGGCAACAAAAGCACTTTTGTAAAGGTTGTGAAGATTGCGGCCTTGGTTAAATAAAACAAAAACCAAAAAAAGTCCCTTTTTACTTTTTCCCCATCTTTTGTCCACCCAGTAGACTGCAGACATCTATTAAAATAAATGAGTTGCTCTTAATTGGTAAAATTATATGGCTACACAACACGTTTGTCACGTCATATCTTCATTGCAAACCCAGCTCTCCTCTCTGTGCTTGACTGATTATAATCTCTGTCCTCATCAGGGTCAATGCTGTCCCTTGGTTTCTCCTGATCAAAATGAACAGTCTAACTGCTGATGACAGGTATTCAGACGCTCAACTGTTTTGTATTTAATACTCCAGAATCGTTGTTCAGCATGAAGGAGGTAGGAGACAGTTTTCTGTGTTTAATTTGTTGCTATGATGATCTGATCCGGGATATTTTTTTAGAAAGAAACTGGATTCTGCTCCTAGATTAACCATGTTTGAAGTCTGGATCAAGTCAAATGGAAAATGCTTATGTTTTAATAAGCGGAGGTACCTTTTCTCCAGCAGCCCCTCGTCATCCTAAATGGAAAGCTAAAAATACACATGCACAGAGTGATACCAAGAGCCAATTGAGGAGCTCCGCTTTATATTTACACAGCTTATTAGCGTCCAATTGAGCATGTGTCAGATTCCCCCCCTCTGGCGTAGCTGAGCAAAAACAACATTATGCCATTTCCCCAATTTTATCTCTTCATAACTAGAATATGTTGCTCCCATTCCATTTAGGTTTTAATAGACACTTCTGCAAGAGCACTTTAAAAGCTCAAGCACCTCTGAAGTGAACTCTACAGCAGATTTTACCCTCTACAGCTGTGAATTGTTTATATCTGCTGTAATGAGCTTGCAAATGTGTCCTCAAATTGGCAAACGGCAATTCAGAGCAAATTGGAATTTGTACAGTTGATACTATTCATAAATGACCACTGCAAAGCTAGTGGTTGTAACCTTCTAAAGATGTATTCTACTAACAGGCAATGCAAATATCAATCTCTACATAAACAGCCATGAAACCTAAACAGACAAAAATCATTTTAAGCATTTGAGAAATAAAGCATTTCAATCAGATCATGTGTTGAAATGACATGGCTCCCATAACTATTATGGGGAAAGAGTGACGGGCTGAAATCTATCAGGAAGCATTGTCAGGGTCACCTGAACAGAGTGCAGTGTTGCTCAAGCCCAAAGCCCACACTGCAGCAACACTTATTACCCAGGTCTCCATAGAGACAACCTCAGCAGCCCGTACTGGCCCTAAAAGCCTTTATTTCAGCAAGCTACATCTCTCTGTCCAGAAGAGGTGCAACATATAAGATTCTGATGGAAGCTGCTCATTAAGAGTAATCTTTGCAGGTCTGTTCGGGGAAAACAAATGTGCAGCAGAGAGAATACCGTCTAAGATCAATAATCACAATCACTTTCATTTTGCCTACAGTCAATTTAGCATGGTAGAGAAAGAAGCAAAATACAAAGAGAGGATTGTCATAATGCACTCTGGGTAATTCTAAATGCTGCCACGAAAAAAAAAACACATTTGAATCTCTGAATCAATAGAAAAGGTCAGTGTCAAATGAACCGAGTCTGTCGATATGAATGGCACTGCATCAGCAGCGACCACAAACGTAGCATTCATCACAATTACAAGTGCTGCTGCTGCCATTCAAAGTTTCCATGTAGATGTCTCTAGCAGCAGCCATTTTGAAACGCTGTTGCCTGGACCAACGAGACTGAAAAAAGCCATTCAAAAGCAAAGCAATAGATCGTGCTCAGCAAACAGAGATTTCAGCACAGCATGAGATTTGAAATGGACATCAGTGTCCTCTGTTTCTTGAAATGTCTCGTTACAGAATGGAGTCTTTGCTACACCACCGTCACTGCTTTAACTCCATTCTCTTCTATAAATAACAACTGCCTGCATTGAACCCTTCAGCATGGCCACAAAATGGTTTTCCTGTCATCTAAGCTTGACGCATTGCCATCTACTCTCAGTTTGCATTGTGTCCCCTTTAGATTTTTTAAATCCCTTTCCCTTCGTCTACCTCGCAAAAGATCTTCTAAATACCCCAATTTTCTTTCAAGCTGATTTCTGCCCCCCAACACACGCACATCCCACCCCCTACCACACAGCCCCATGTCCTCCTCATTGCCCCCCCCCTTCCTCACACACCCTTCTTGTATTCGCTGTAAAAACCAGTCACCTTTAGTCCAACAACAAATACAGTAGGCACTAATAAACCTATCTTTTGAGGAATTCACTGCACAAAATAGGATCTGGATGCATTTTGCAAGATGTGCACATGGGCAAGGGTGATAAGGGCTTGTCTCTTTTTTTTCCAATCCAAAATGACTCCATGTCTGTGCTTCTAATATGGCGGGTGCAATGCCAGAAAAAAAGCACAGCCAACCTATTTAATCCTTTTTCTAGAAGAAGTACTCGACAGATCTAACAGAAAGCATGCAATCATGCCATTTAATACTTAGAATAAAACATGTACTTTATATAGGCTATTATAATGCATGCAAGTAAATATAGTACATTTTTCATCAACATACTTCATGGTTTAGGAGTGGATTTGTGAACTGAAAAATTTGTTTTTCATCTTCATGAAGAAATTATTTCAGTTCCATGGAGTGAATAACTGTTCTGTTTGAATGTAATTCACAGGCAGGTTTGAGATTTAAACAAACAAATGGTGAATGCACCAGGTGTACATGCAAATGTACACCTGGTAAAACAAAATTATTCACAAAAAGATCCTTTTTAATAAGCCACATGTGTGAAACAGTAAAAGGTAAAGTGTTAATATGCACATGAAGCATCTAAAAATGATGTATGAAAATACACTCAGACTGAGGCCCAGTGCAGTTTGATAAGAAAAAATGAATAATCCTTTATTGACAAACTGAGAATGAAGCAAAATAATTTAGAGGTTTTATCTTGGGGCCTAGAATTTCCACACAAAAAAAATAATTGCACAGAAACTAAAATAACAAACATAAAAAAAATGCCTCCTTCCTCATGCAGTACAGGCTGCACCTATCACTCAACCTACATTTCTCCTCTCTCCCTCTATCTATTTGATAAAAGGATAATCTTAAATGTTGAAAATGCTTGATTGCTTAAACGTTCACACTCTTCATCTCTATAAAGGTTAATGGGTATAACTATTCAACACCCAAAAAGACCCACTGTCTGTGTCAGGACATAGCAACAGCCTGTTCACGGTTTAATTTTCCAGGACAAAAAAATAAATAAAATATAATCTATATCTTCAATGTGGGAATGCTTACAGGCTATTTAGGATATTATTTGTACACTCTGTCCGGCTGGATAATTAACATACACTTATAGTTTAACATGCACAAATGCATCACCTACCATTCAAGATGCACTGGGAAAAGATAAGAGCCAATATCCACATGCCCCGCTCCGTTCAATATCCAAGCTTATGCTTTTTCTTCTTCTCTCCCCGCACTCTTTCTTCTTATTTCTTCCTTTTATTTCTTCAACAAGTCAATTGCAATGAAAGAAAGGAGAGCTTGCAAATCTCTCTCTCTCTCTGTCTCTCTCTCTCTCTCTCTCTCTCTCTCTCTCTCTCTCTCTCTCTCTCTCTCTCTCTCTCTCAATTCTTCACGTTGGGAAGAAGATGAAGAGGAGGAGGTTTGAGCGTCTTCCTGCTGCTGATTGTCTTCTGGTACGGCGGGAGATAGTGTATGATCCACAACTGTGCGTCTCCCCTTTCTTTGGACTGACCGCACCGCACCGCACCGCGCCGGGCCTCAGTGCAGCCGTCCCCCCGTGTCGGAGCGCTGCTCTGCTTGGAACATGAGGGAGCTCGGCTCGGTGCGCTCCGTTCCAGGTGAGCTGTGCCGCTGCTGCTGCTGCTGAGTCAGAGGCTGGAGACGCATAGGACAAACGGTCTATGCGCACACCCAACTCCACGGTTAAACAATTAAAAGAACAAACCAAAAATCAAAATTCGGAATAAAGAAAATAATCGATAAATAATAAATAAATGAATAAGTTAGAAATCTATGCACTGAAAATAGCCAAACATGTCATCTCAGGTATATGGGAAAAAATGCGTAAAAGTTGAATTTTTTTCGAGGAATAAAAAGCGCATGGAGTTGATTGTTAGCTGCGCAGAAAACTCATTCTCTCTTCGCCGCCTCTCTCCGTCCGGCGAGCAACAAGCACACGCATCTTCCCCCTGCAGCCGCACACACAAACTGCGCACCCTGGTCCCTGCGCTTAAAACCTGCCCTGCCTCAGAGCACTGTGGAATAAACCCTCGCCTCCTTCGCAGCCGATTTTCCCCCTCTCCATTGCCTTAAAGGTGCAGGGGTGGGGAGTGAGGGGGCGCACAGCTGAGCCTCTGAGGAAGCGTTTTAAAAAATAAAGTCTTTCTTTTGTTTTAACACAGATGCGGGATCAAGGTGTTCCACTCAGAGAGGAAAATCTGCACATTAACATAAGCAGGAGAGAATTAGCCCATGCTGGACATCCTTCTATGGTTTGCTGGTACAGCTGTGGTGTAGCAAGCTGGAGGATGGATGCTGAGGGAGGGAGGGATGGAGGGAGAGGGAGTGATGTAGGCTACACCTGACTGGATACAGTGTAAGCATTTGGTGAGGGAAAAAAAAGCAAAATTATCTTAATTGGAGGAGATCAGATCCTGTCTTTTAATGTGTTTTCTGGATAATTTATGAGCCCCAGGGGCAGTTTGGGGATACTGCCAGCCTTACCCCTGCATTCATTAATTGACCTTGACAAATATAAGCAGCGACCCCCCAATGCACCAGGGGGCATCAAACAGCGGCCATGTCAGACATCCACAGCCCCCTGCAGGAGTTCACCTCCATTCAAGCCACAAAGGAGGAGGCTGCGGATTAATATGTGAAAACTAGCACGCTCCATGACCATGCTGGAGACTTAATAGTTTCAATATATTTAATTTGAAAAAACAATTACCCAAAACTGTAGATTTCTTCAATGATTATTATTTTGGCTATCTAAAGAAACACAAGTGGAACAATAAATGTTTCCTTTTAAATCTTCAGCGAGCAAACATCTGTGTAATGTTTTTCAGGCACAGTGTTGTGATAAGAAAGTCACATTTACATTATATGTTGAATTTGAAATTCTTCTGAAGGCACTGACACAATGGTAACTCCATGTGACTGTTTGAATCTAGCGTGGCCCATTTATGTTCAAATACTGTAGCAGTCGAGCCAGACTTTAGCCCTGCGCCCAGTACAGTGTCTGTCTCTTAGATTTAGCATCCACATCAGACCTGCAACATGAATATGCTCTGCACCAGGAATACAGGACCTGTCACTGCCTGTCTGGCCCCTGCATGCGCTTCCAGCCAGGCATCCCCAAAATAAAACACATCATTATCACTGATGCCAACCATCCGAACCGAGACGGCAGGGAGGAAAAAATGCGCTATTCCTCACACATTAAATCCAAAGTATTTTTTGGTTTATGTTGAATTTGCCTAATCCCCCTCCTTGTCAGTCTCCTTGGCTCCCAGCAGTGAGGGGGTTTGTTGTTCTTCCAGTTCTGCTGTTGTGTTTATTGTAATGCACACGCCTCCTCTTCCTCTGCTTGCCGCTATACAGCACTGGTCTGCAGCACCCCACTACCCTTTTCAAATTATTATTAGAAACCATAGTGTAGACATTTTGCTCCAGTTGTAGTCAGTATAGTAGCTATAGACTGCCTGTAAATGTGAGGGAAGTCATTAGATAAACTGGCTTACACATTGAAAACCACTGATATCTAACTTCACAAATTGGTGTTTTGTTGTGTTGTCTGATGTACTGTTAGATTGCCACATTTTGGCCTTATCTCATATCTCTCATCAAGTCAAGGAAGTTTGCTTCAAGACTTGAATATCATCTAAACCAACAGAAAGTCTCAGACAGACACATTCAATTGCTCCAATATGAGCAAATGTATGAGAATTAGCAAAATCCAAACAACTAAATGTAACCTAACAGACACATAGCTGCTGGTTTGTACTGTTGACCAGCTACACAGACAAAGCCAAGAGTACCAATTACAGTGCTCAGCATAAGTTTACACACCCATGCTAAAGTTGACTAAAAAGAGGAATAAAAAAACATCTTTTAGAAATTGATCTTAATGCCTTAATTAAAAAAATGAGGAAAAATCCAACCTTTAAGGACACCAATTTTCTTTGTGATTGAATAATGTATCATAAATAAATAAATGTTCTCCCTTAAAATACAGGGGGCATAAGTAAGTAAAAGTAAGTAAAATAAAGTTCCCTTGGTCTTTTAAAATAGCCTCACATCATCACATCCCCTTCACCATACCTAGAGATTGGCATGGTCTTATTTCAGTTAGCCTAATAGCTGGTTTGATTTGCATTGAGAGATGATTTTATGGAAAGTACCCCATGCCAATCTCTAGGTATGGTGAAGGGGTATGTGATGATGTGGGGGGGCTATTTTAATTCCAAAGGCCAAGGGAACTTTATCAGGATCATAGTATCCTGGATCCATGAAATAACTGGCCTTTAAAAATAAACATCTGCCTGCCTCTATGGGAATCTAACATAGGGGTGTACTGACATATGCCCCCTGTATTTTAAGGAAGAACATTTATTTATTTACGATATATTATTCATTCACAAAGAAAATTGGTGTCCTTAAATGTTTTTTTATTTAAGGCAATAAGATCAATTTCCAAAAGACGATTTTGTATTCCTCTTTTTGGTCAACTTTAGCATGGGTGTATTCACTTATGCTGAGCACTGTATCTTGGCACTGACCCCTTTCCTCACCAGGCTTGTTGATTTGTTGCCTTTTTTTTTTTTTTTTGTCTTGTTATGTCCAATAATTTAGCCATATGGTAAACAACATCCTAAGAGGCTGTTTGGGTACAGAGATTGGATTAAAATCACTGGCTCTATGGCCATAAAGAGCTCAAGCCCTATTCTCTAATCCCTGCTTTAACGCCATGATATGTTGTGAGGTTATGATCAAATCAAAAGGTATTATCCTCTTTAAACCCTTCTGTTATTTAAACGTCAAACCTTTACAGACATTTCTGTGACTTATTTTTGCTCTGATGAAGCGGTGTACTGTGCTGTAAATCTGGCACAAAAAGTTGAATAGTTTTTTAAACTGCTGCTTGGTAAAGTAAAATACAAAAGAAAGAAATTATAAATAAGAGAAATGTCAACTTTGGCAATGTTTTCATGCTTTGAACATCACATATATCAGTAACAAACTTAGGAAACAAAATTATTGTTTCATAAGGAATGAGTATTTCTCTCTAGTATTACAATATACAGTACAGTATGATGGTGAATTTAATGTGCTTATCTACTGGCCTCAAAGGAATACTTCACCTTCAAAGTGATCATTTGTATATAAATGACTCACCCTGTGTTACATTGAATTCTTGAAGAAGGATTTGTTTTTCTCGAATGCCTTCACGGTGAACGAAGAATCCAAAAACGGAAAAAAAAAATGCTTTGCTCACTGTGGAGACATGTAAGAACCATTGTGTTTTATAGCATTTGAAAAACTAATTTAAATGGTTTCAAAACAGTATCCTGACTAAGCTTTGACATAAACCAGTCTGTGATCCACTTAACATCCTCTGATCTTAACTATTAGTCTAAATAAATTATACTTTCTGCTTTTTTTAAACTCAAAAATTAGGTTTATTGACCATGAATTAAAAAAAAACAAATGTTGAAAAAAGTGCCAAAAACCTTTTTTTTTTTAAACATCGGATAAAGCGACAGAAACGTAGAAGAAAAAAAGCGCCAAAAAATGTTTTCAAATTTTAATTTTAATTTTAACCCGAAAGGACAACAAGTCCATGGTCGACGGGAAGACAACACAAATGATCATTTTGAGCAGTTATGATGATCACGTTACGTGCTGTTCTGTCAAGAAGTTGGTCAGTCACGTCTGAGAATGAAACATGTTTCTGGTGTTTCAATTGTATTTGTTTCATGTAAAAACTGGACAAGACTAAGACATGCTCTGTACACAGCCGCGCTTCAGCTACATGCTGATGTTAGCATGCTACGATGCTCACAATGACAACAGTGTTTAGCAAGTGTAATGCCACCTGTCAGGTTTTCCACTGGTAACTTCATTACAGTTGTAGTACGAAGAGAACAGAGAAAGCGAGAGTTGTGAAGCTGGTAGTCATGGAGGGATTCTTTGGACAGGTGTATATTCTCGTTACAAAGTTTTATATTGTTCACTATATGCACCATGTTAATTCCCAGGACGCTACGTGGCTGTCCACTGCTCCTTATGCTTAGGATAGGTTAAATGCAGGGATTTCATTTCACTACAGTGTACTGTGCAATTGTATGTGACGAATAAATAAAGTTTCTTCTTTTTTCTTTCTTCTCATAGCCTGTTAGCATTTGCTAATTAGCACTAAATACAAAGTACAGCTCAGGCTGATGTGAATGTCAACAGTTTTGCATGTATTTGGTCATAAACTAGTCTATATCCACGACCTTCCACTTCAGGGATTGCCATGTTGCCGATGGAAATTCCGCAGTAAGTCCTTTTCTACGACTGGATTTCCGTTACCTTACGTTTCCTTTCTGTAGGAATTTTAAACTCCGGTGGATTTCTGAGGACTATGGGTAACTGCTCCTCAGATCTCTGCAGGGTAAATCCAGACAGCTACCTAGACTATCTGTCCAATCTGAGTTTTCTATTGCACGACTAAAACTACTTTTGAACGATCATGTTCCACTAAAACAAGTTCCTTCCCGTGGCTATTTTGCAGAGGCACCGTGGCTCCGTCCAGCCCAAGACGATTGTGATTGGTTTAAAGAAATGCCAATAAACCAGAGCACGTTTTTCTCCCATCATGGAATGCTGTGTGGACTAGACAGACCCTCCTCCGCAGCGCTGTGAAGGTAGGTCTGGCAAAGTGAGACTAGTCAGAAACTAAAGCATGGGACATATTCTTTTTGACCTGATGATAGGTGAAAAGCCAGAAGGTACTAAAATGATAACAATTTCTCCTGAGGGGGACATGAATGTGTGTACCAAATGTCAACCTCATAGTGGTGCTGGAGGAAGTCAGTAGGATACATAATCAGAGAGCGATAAAAGTCACACCAATCCACCTGGTAGTTGTTACAAAGATATTTTAGTTTGGAAAAATGTGGTGAACCAAACCACCGACATTGCCATCTAGATACAGAAATGTAGAATAGTGCTGGTGAAAAGCAGCAGGGGGGAAAGTTTACTAAAGGGTTAGTTATATTGCGTGTGAAATGTGAGTACAACAGCAAGTCTGAACTCATTATTAAACACAGAGACCACAGCAAAGTCTATAAATATCGCACAATGCACATATTGTGACAAACACTTATCAGGTTTATTTCCACTGGTAACTACATTACAGCTGTAATGAGAAGAGAACAGAGAAAGACAAGTTGTAAAGCTTGTAGTAATGGAGGGACTTTCTGGACAGGTTTATATCTTTTTTATAAAGATTTATATTCTAGATAAACAATTAGGTTCCCTTAAACTATTTGTACAATAATGGTGTCCTGTTTACTTTCATTCCTCTGCATGTTTCAGGTTTTTAGTAGCTTATTTACAACATAATATACTGTATGTACATGAGTTCAACAAGAAGCTAGTGTACAGTGGGGAATATCTATTAATCAACAAAGAGCCGGATTCCCCAAGGGGAACATGTACTCAAAAGTACTTTGATTATATTCAAACAACCCAATAAAATATATATTTGCTAATGTCTTAAAGATGACCAAGGATGGCAGGTTCATCTCAATCTGTGACTCATAAGGAATAAGTGAGCTTTGCTGCCTGGGTCAGACTGCTGAATAATTCAAACCATGTTATGAGGTAGAAACAGAGGAACAGTAGTCTAACGTACATCCTGAGACCCTCATTTTATTAGATCATCTTTGAAACCTTCTCTCTGCCCATAAATCCTGAACAGAACGTGAGACAAAGTCGCAATTCAAGTTTTATGAGTTGACATGTCTCCAGAATAAAGAAATGGAAAAATCGTGTTCCCTTTAAGAGTAATTCCTTGCCATTAGAGGGTGGAATGTGCTGTGTCTGCTTGAAAATAAGCTATGTGCCAAAAGCTTTTAACTGCAGATTACACAAAAACTGACACTCTGCTCTCAAAGCCAAAGCAAAAAAAGCATCTAAAAGGACACATTCAGCCTTCGATACTCTCAAACAGTTTATATCAATCTGTTGATGTTCCTCCAATCAGGACACATCTACAGCTTTTCCCCAAATATATGGTGCTGCGTTATATTCTACTGAGGTCACTACTGATGAAAACTTGAAGCAAAGTGGTGAAAGCATGATATGATGGCAATCTGTTCAGTCGTCAATATATTTCAGTCTGGACCGAAATGGTGGATTTGAGCGACCGACCAAGTGTTAGACAGACTGGCATAGCTATCTTTAGCGCTACGCCGCTAGCATGGCTAAAAAAAAGTGAAAAAAAGAAACCAAACCTAAACAGTGATAATTCCAGGATTACTGTCTTGACTCTGACGTTAGACTACCAAACAAACCCAGAATACGCTGTGCTTTCAGTTTTATTGTTTTTTTGTTTTTTTTGTATGTTGATAGATTACTGGAGTGCCAATTACATCTTTCATTCAAAAATGAATCCACTCTGCTAAGGATATAGGACTTTAAACCTATTTGCTGCAGTAGTCCTAATATGCATGGTATTTATACCATATGCATAGTTGTTTTTAGGAATGGAAAACAAAATGTCTGGTAGAGCCCTAGTTAACATGGCTGAAAATCACTAATTTTCCCTTATTGGTTTCCATAATCACCTTGCCTCGTACAGTAGTGAACCAATTGAGTGGACAGAGCAAAGCTCCTTGATGGCCCACCTAGTGGATCTATACATTGATTACACTCATTGACTACTTTGCATCTCACAGCTCAATGCACTTCTGTCCAGTCCTGATTGAGTGGACAGCAGGGTCATCCAGAGGTAATTCTAGGATTTTAGGAAGTAGCAGAATTTATAACTTGCAACTAGTGCACTGTAGTTGATTATTGAGACACTGATTCATAACATTTCATTTTGTATGTACAGGATGGTTGTTTCCAGAATCTTTGAAAAACACGGTAATCTAGATAATTTCCAAAATGATTAGGATCACTTGATTTATAGTCTATATCCCGCCAGATTTCACTCATATCCGTTGCCTTTAGCTTACTTTCAGTTGGCATTTTAAACTCCGGTGGATTTCTGAGGACTATGGTTAACTGCTCCTCAGATCTCTGCAGGGTAAATCCAGACAGCTAGCTAGACTATCTGTCCAATCTGAGTTTTCTGTTGCACGACTAAAACAACCTTTGAACGTACACGATATAATCAACATTGATTCTAATACCATCATGTCCTTCAGAAGAATTCTTTTAAATTCATAATTATATCATGGACTTCTTTGGTATTGGGTTGCTCAAAACTGCAGAGTGGAGGAAACTGCCCTTTAATGAAACTGCATGGGTTCACATCAGCGTCTTTGCTGTTTGATGCCAGCGAGAATCCAATGTTTGCAAATAATTAATTAAAATCATCAGCTATTTCACTGGGGTTAAGAATAGTACTATCCCTCCCCAACACCTCAACAGGTACTACTGCTGGAGATTATTTTGATTAACAATTGATTAATGAGTCCAAGTTGATTTCATATGATTAGATGGCTAGGTAAATTTGTCTGAAAAATATTTCTTTTTAGCTTTCCTTAAAGCTTTAGTGCGTAACTTTTTGATATCAATGAACGTTAGTTACATTCAAGCCATTGCCAAATGAGTTGCTACAAAGCTAATCAAGACTATGAGCTCCACACAACCCTTTCTGTATTTCGCAGTATGGCAGCAGATGTTCAAAAGATTGCGGCGTCCTGCGACTTTAATACCTCTTCTGAAGAGTCCATCATGTTTTTTTAATCCTCTGTGTCCTCCATGGCTACTAGTAACTGCGTGGAGGGGGGGAGGGGGGGTGCACGACCACAGAAGGCTTGTATCATGTGGACGCGCAGACAGTTTTGCTGTCATTTCTTAGAATTCCTCATGGGGGCGACAGAAACTACGCACTATAGCTTTAATGAAATGAAAGACTCCATATTGTTTTTACAAAATGTACGGAATTTAGTTTTCTCCTGGATGTTGTTTTTACCTCTGATGTGCATATTCCTAACGTATGTATGAATTGAAATGAAGGGAAACGATCAGAAATATCAGATATCAATAAACCTTCAGTAATTTCAAAATGTAGAGAGTTGATTAAGATGTTGTCAAGAAGTGTAGCTGAATAACTTGTTATTCTGGTAGGTTTATGAATCCTCAAAAATATGTGGAATAAAGTACATTAAAAAAGTCATTTGTAGAAGGAAATTTACTTTTAAGAAAATCAATGTTCAAATCATCAAGTAACACACACGTTTCGCCTTCCTTACATCTCCATTGTATAATAAAGGGCATCAATAAAACTCCTAATTTCACAGTCAGGAGGTCTATAGATACACCCAATAATAATGTTTTTCCCATAAAAAGGTAGGCAAGCAGGAATTTCAATAAACACTGAATCCACTGTGGTCTTATCTAGGTAATGACTAAGCTCTTTTTTTCAATAAATTTATAATTATTTACCACATAAATTGTGACTCCATCTCCTATGTTATCCTTTCTGCAGGAGTGGACAGCATTAAATAAATGCTGTATGTGCTCTTATCTTATTATGATTGTGATACTACACTGACCAGAGATGTCATTCACAGAGCAACAGTAAACATATTTGAGTTTGACTCTTCTGGTCTGTAACTGTCCAACATGGGGTGGCAGTGTTGCTTAGTAACCACAGCACATGACTGACCTTATCGGTGTGGTCATAAAAATGTATGAAGTCCTTTTATTCATTTTCCCTTCTCTGCTGTGCTCTCTCTCTCCCCCCTCTCTCTCTCGCAAACACAGATAGAGAGAGAGAGCAGCAGCAGGGTGGTAATGAAGGGCTATACCTGACACATGCCACAGACTGCATCAAGCAGCATGAAGAAAGTAAGGTGGGGGAGAGCATCCAGTGGCAGGATAATCAGCAGTCACAAGCCACAGAGGAAAACAGCAGAGGATTCAATTGTGAGAGGCGCGTCACTTTCACTGAAATATCTTTATCATGCCACTAAAGATAAATCAAAAAAACTTGCAAGTGATGCAGATTTTAAAAACATAATGATATTTGGATTATGTGTTGGCTGTTTTCAGTATCACATCACTGTGATCTACTTAGTTCATCTAAATCTGTCTAGTTTACAGTGTCTTAATCTGGGTTTAATCCCCAGAACATATTTATGGAACTGGCAAAGCATTATGCAGTGGTGGCACCGTGTGTGCGACTGTGCAGGGTTTTTCAGAGGCCTTTAGGAGCCAGGAGCAGCGCTGATGATTCCATGCAGGACATTAAGCACCCCGTCTGTCAGCTCATTGACACAGTATCACAGGGACTGGCTATCTCGCAAAGTGCTGCTCTGTTGTTCCCACAGGGAGCACAGATGTTAGTCTTGCTGTCGCCGCCGTCGCCATATTATTTTTTTTGCCCTGACAACATCTGCACAGCTGTGTTGTCGGCTGCCACGCACAGGCTGGGAATGCCACAACCCGCTCTTGAACTGTTGACAGCTAGGGGCAGGTCGGCACAGATGGCAGGAGGGGGTGTCAGGGGACTGGCACCGGGTGGAGGAGGGGGGTGGCAGGTAGAGACTGTGGCTCCCATCTGGCCTCAGTGCTGGCACTCTGCCCCGGGGCATCTTCAACGTTTAGTCGACAGAAATCCTGTCAGGAGTTGGAAGTCACCTTGCACAAAACATTGTACTCTCTGGGCGGTTTTATGGGAGTTGAAGATGGCATGGGGGGGATCAAATGCTGCAGACAGTGGAAGGAAAAGAATAGGGAGTAACTAATGTATCCCAATATAAAGTAGGAATACAAATCTGTCTGTTTTGTTCAAGCTTGACAGAAACTACGCACTATAGGTTTCAACAAACAGAAAGAAAACAAATAGTTTCATGACTGGACTGAAATAAGAATGTTGGTGGATTTTGATTTACAAATTATTTTTCTAAGGCACAATTCAGGGTCAAATATATGGACAGCTATCACCAAATATCCAGAAAACTGCCACACACAAAAAACTGTGAAAGAAATCAGAAGATTGTCAGCCACCACCTCAAACTGACTCTAATTCTGTGGTAAACACTGTTACGCATGGTAGTGGGTTTGGAACCAAAATCCTGAAGAGGGACTGGGCTCTCTCTTTTTCTGGAATTTCCCAGGGTGAGAGGCGTCTGGCGGGTGTATACAGTAAAGTGACTCATAGGTGTACTTAATACCAGAATAGAACAAAGATCAACTTTGTGGTTGTACCATCTGATCTGCGGTCTAGGTTAGGGTTAGTGAGGGCTAAGGTTAGGGTTAGGGTGAGCTGTTGGAGAAGACCCGGGATCTACAGCAACCTCAACAGAAAGTCAATGTTATGGGCAACTTTTTTAAACATGATCAGATAAGAGAAAAATGTGCTGAATCCTGAAATTGCTGCACATTGGTGTTCAAACTTTTATTACACAGTTGAAGGTTCTAATTAGTGTTATTAGCAGACACAAACGGAAGCTGCAGATTTCTATACAGTTTTCAGCTGTGATCCAGTGTAAATTTGACAGACTGTTTTTCTGCTTGGGTTGGAGAAGTGTTTAAAACATTCTTAGTTTAATTGTATTTATTTTCTAAATCCACAGATTTTGTGTGGCCCTGGTTGTTAGTAGTCGTAATAGTAGGTAATGTAAAGTAGGGTTGTTTTTTTTTGGTTTGGGGTTCCCTCATGTTTTAAAATTCAAGACAATGTTTTAACGCTGAATAAAGAATTAAGATACAGCCCTTCCAGGACCCGCTCTGGTCCCTCCCCAAAGTGAATCATCAGACTAGAGAGGCCGACTGGGGAGACATGCAGATCATAATGGCTGTTGACTGCAGCATGGGGCATTGCCCAGTGGGAGCTCTGGGTTTGACCTGGACTGGCTGTCCAGGGCATAGGGCCAGCACTCAAGAAAAGCGCTTTACGGATGGAGCATGTGGTAAGGTCATCTCTTCCCCTTCTCTTCACCCCCTTCACAGCTCCCTCTTAATCCCAGCCTGAAGCTTCCTCCCTTCCTCCCTCCTCCTCACCTCACCCCCTTCCTATCAAGCATATCACGAGGAAATGCCAACAGATGCCCAGTGTCTAAGACAGGCATTATGTTCTTAGAGGATGTCCTGGTAATTCTAGTTTTTGCCAGGCTGCTGATTATTGCCACACTGTCTAGAAGTGGTGAGAACGAGAGGCAGTGCACAGGACAACAGGTAGCTATCTCTGCTGGCTGTGTCACGTGGTGCTGCAGTCTATGCAAAACAAGATCTTCAAGACCCAGAGGGGACATATGTCTGTTTGTAGTATATGACAGAGTGAGGGGATTAGCATTCAGGGAATAAACAGATGGATACAATACACAGATAAACAGACAGATTGTTAGAGAATTGTAATACCATTGTCATTTATTTTTAGTAATATTATTAATGGAATCCAGGCGATAACTAAATGGTGTTCAGGGATTATCTAAATGAGAGTGCACAAACAGCAGCGTTTAGTGTTGTATTTTATAACATGTTACTCATCAAGAATTTAAAACCGGAGGAGCAGGACTTCATTTGCGATAAGAAAATCTGTCAATCATGGGGACTCGGGGAGAAAGTGGTTTGTCAGACCCTGAGGGGGCCACACTGACCTAAATACAAAATTGTCAACAGCAATCCCACACTGACCAACCAAAAGAGAACACTGGGGACACAAACATTTAACTCTGCAAAGATTCCATCAGTTAGAATAGCTCAACTGAGAAGCCATATCTCTAAAGGCTATTTTAATGTTTCATAGGAGAAATACATCACCATGCTGAGAACCACAACAGTACAGAAAATAAGGTTAATGCTTTGTGTATGCAAAATATATGTTCATCTTCAGTACAGAAGATGGACATGGTGTCACTGTACAATAAGATGACGTTATTAGTAAGTAGCTGGCTTATTGGTAAATCCTTTTGTTGTTCTTCGTTTCCTTGTCTGAGGGGTTCAGACAGATGTTTTTGCCTCATTGTTATTGGCGTATGGTTTTTACATGACGGGTGAAAAGAGATTGTTAACATTTGAGTTTAACCCCTTCCAGTAAAGAGGATTTCTGTCCATTCAGATCACCAGTGCTGCTGAAGTCATGGCCTGAGTCAGTGACGACTGATGCCATCATGTGGTCAGCGGTGGCGTTGCTGGTGGAAAAATTCTGGAAATTGTCCCTCTCCTCTACAGGAAGAGACAGAATTGTGATGCATTTCTTTTCCTATGAAAGACACTTAATCACTACAAAAAAATATGTTTGGCATTTAAAAAAGTATTTTGGAATTTTCCTAACAACTGTATATCAGGGCCACTGATCCAAGGGTTGAGGCAAGCAGTCAGTAGTATCATACTATATTAACTACTTTAGTTTGGTCACTGCCCATTATTTATTTTGTGTTTATCTTATTTGACAATCTCTGCTAACTGAGCTGACAATAAAAAGGACTAACTGAAGTGCATGGCATTGGCTGTGGGTTTGTTACGCTCTTGACATGTTAGCCACTTCCCAGAATGCACTGTGCAGTGGCGAAAAGTAACTAAGTACATATGATCATGTACTGTACCTCAGTGCAATTTTGAGGTGATTGTACTTTATTTTAGTATTTCCATTTTATGCTATTTTATACTTTGACATTTCAGGGTTTTTTTCTGATTTCAAATATAGTTCATATTCTTTTGACTCAACTACATGTTGTTGTTAATTTTGGAGGACTGCTTAGAAACATTAGGACTGCAAATTACTGTAGTTTCATTATTGACTGATTGGTTCATTATTTGTTTGATTAAACATAAAATGTCAGAAAACGGTTCCCAAAAAAGCCAGTGTCGTATCTACACTACCACTGGGGACACTGAGGTCATGTATTTTGGGAAATCAAGAGTTAACAAGAATAGGTTACATTCTACACTTTCATATTAGGGTTTTAAAGGCTTACTCTCGTATTTTTTAGACCAAATTAGTTTGTTTGTTAGTTTCTAGTATCCAGTATCCATCAGCATACCTGGCACCAGACCATTATTAACACTTAAATCAATAAATAAATAATAATAAATAAATAAATGCATTTGAGAAGCTGGGACCAGAAAATGTTTAGCATTTGTGCTTGATAACTCACCTAAATAATGAATCAATTATTAAAAATGAACAAAAAAAATGGCAAATAATTGTTTTAGCCCAACCAAATATGTGATCAGCTTATAAAATAGGATATTATAGATTAAACCATGCAGCCAGCAGTATTTAAAGTAGTTAAAAAATGAATGAATGAATGAATTTATTGGTCGTAACCAAAGGGTAGGGTCAGAAGCTTCAGCTTATATCAGGCCCCCCCCTTCTCACATTTTTAAGAGTAACAAACAAATTATCAAGGAAAAATTGACAAGACAAGGAAAATAAAAGAAATTTATAGAAAAAACAACAACTAAAGAACATATTTTATTTTATAACTTTCTACATGCATACATAGTGTGTTTGCATATTCTTGGATACACTTACCTACCTATAATACATATATACATACATACATACATACATACATACATACATACATACATACATACATACACATCTACATATACCCATAAGGGTCAGTACTTATGTACAGCACATTGCCACCATAAGGTGAATAACATCCTAAATAATGATGATAACCATAATGATAATAATGTTCATTATCAACATTCTCACAGAATAATACTACTCAATGTCTATACTTATCTAGTGTAATGTCTTTGAACCCTTTTTTTTTAATTTGAAGACATTCCTAATATGTTTTAATTCATCTGATAACGCATTCCATAACTTCACCCCATGACAGATATGCACCTGCGTTTCATCACTGTTAAAAAAGCGTGTGCTAATACTGTACGTATTTTTACTTAAGTAAGACCATGTCAATATTTCTTCCACGAGTGGCAATGTGTATCTCAGCCAAAATCTTGTCAAAATGTACAGTGAGTAGTAAATGCAAATATGGTAAGTAAAAATGTGGATAAACTGTGATCTCAGTGATCAGTGTTAATCATATGACAGTGATCCACCAATATTAATTACAAACTAATAATGCCTTTTCAGAAGTGTTGTTTTTCTTTCCTTGATATTACATGTCATGATAGATGTATATGTCAGCATAAAAAGGTGAGGAAACTGTATTTCATTAGCAAAAGGTGCTGAGCCTACTTGTTTACAATGGAACAGGAGAAATTAGACTTGCAGCTTATTGTCCAAAAAAAAAAAAAAAAAATCAATGGAAGTGTTTTCTTCACCAACTATCCTGGCCTTTTGTAAATAGAGTTTCCGATGTGACCTCTGCTCTGTATATAAAAGCTGTGCACACAAGTACATGTGTTGTGAGCTGGGTTGCACCCGTTGCTCAATACTGGTTGACCTACAAAACCAGTGAGAGTGCTGATGTTCATCACAACCGCAGGACCCTGGTGTGTCGTAAAGACTCATGCTGATCTGAGAGTCTATGAGGCTTGACGCATGACATCAACCTCACGAAAAGAACAGGGGTGGTGGGGGGATAAACACATAACTGCCCAGTAACAAGGGCTCTCTCCTCATTGGCTGCTGAAGAACGTTGCATTGATCATACTCTTTGTACAAAAATGACACATGTGGTTTTGATCCACGCACACACAGGCAGGATTACAGTATATGCTCTCACACACACACACACACACACACACACACACACAGCAGTTTGTGAGTGCGCATGCACACAGTCTGAGGCTTAGGCGTGCACAAACACACACTCTATCACCCTCACACACATGTGCACACAATTACACGTACACAAATCTCAAATTCGCACATTGACAGTGTTGGTGAGAACTAGGGCAGAACCACACCAGTAAGCCTCTTTCTTTTTTTTTTTTTTTACTTAAATATCCTTTGAGAATTCAGTTTTTCCTCTTCCAAGATTAGCACTTAGCTCCTAGTAACAGTGCTGTCATTTTGTTGTTACACGTCACCCACCATGGTTCCTACTTAATGACACTGTTTCCTTTTTAATAATTGGCTGCTTTTCACAACAGCACATACTTTAAGCTTTTGACTAAGAAAATGTCTTTTGGCTGACATTTATACGTATAAATGAAAACAAAACAATGGACATTTCAAATTATGCTGACCATGGCTGGATTGTAGCTCACTGAGTCTTGAAAATTGGGACAACACTATTTGTAATAAATAACTAGTTTACTTTGAAAAACTGTTCTTATTAAAGCAAATTGTTTGCTTTCACACCACACTTATCCACAAAACATGTCTCAATTCTGACATTTTAAGCACTCTAACCTAATCAACTTATCATTTCAGCTCTAAAAGAATGTATATTAATTTAATCACGTTTGTGATGAAATGGATGACTGTTGTGATCACATGTGAAGATATTATTTGAGAGTTAAAAAAACAGTGGCTACAGTGTGTGTGGGCTGATCAGCAGCACTACAGAACAAGGTCGTACTGTACATACTCACTTAAGTTGCAATTAGTATAATGTGCACACCATTGCCCATGCAGTGAAACGCCAGAGGAGAGGAAAACGGACCAAAACGGGCCGGTGCTCTTGTGCGTCTCCGCCAGTGCTGATTTTGCATACCTTTACCTGGGATATTCCTTTCAAAAGTACATTCACTGTGCAACAAACTGGACAAACTTCAACTACTGGTGGGGAAAAATAGAGACTTTTACAGACATTTTACATTTTGTGCTTCAGGGAGACATGGCTTGGTGGATCGACACCAGACTCTGAGTCCGGTAGCGACCAGACATCAGAGTGGATCGTGACACCGAGCTCTCCAGCAAAACGAAGGGTGGAGGAATTTGTTTTTGTACTAACATTGGTTGGTGGAAGGATGAGGATGAAGAACAGTGATTCAACAGCACTGTTCTCCTGATCTGGAAACTTTCTTTTTAAACTGCAAACCCTTCTACTCCCCTGATGACTTTGATTTATTTATACTGGCTAGTGTTCACAGCACCGCAGGCCAACGTGCATGAGGCACAGTGCACGCTCGCCTAACAGATACTGTGTGTGGATAAGACTAACCCGGACTCCTTAGTTATTTTCCTCAGTGACTTTAACAAAGGTAATTTTAGCCATTAACTCCTCAAATACAGACAGTTTATTAAATGCCCATCCAGAGAGGATAATATTTTGGATCACTGTTACGCTACAGTCAGCGGTGCATATCACCCCCCCAAGCTGCAATGGGACACTCAGACCATGGGCCTGGAGAGAGCTACTGTATGGTGTTAAACGCTGAACTGTAGTCAACAGCAATCTCACATATCTATCTATGTTTTCCAGGTGAGAAAGGGTGGTGTGGACAATGTGTGCTACAGGTTCTTCGCTGGGTTTAGTATCATCTCGTGAGCCAGGCTGAAATTGGGTACAATTTACAGAACCTGTTTTCACCAACAGAAGCACTGCACAGCTAGCCTGGTCCTACCAGACTCTCGTACATTTCATTTGTACAGAGAGTCTGGCCACTCTCCATTGACAAGTGTTAACTTCGTTGAAGGCAGGTACTCTGTTGAAGTTTAAAACTATTGGATCTGCCCAGAGCCACTCTGGATCTGCCATAACCAATCGCTAACATTTGGTCGTGACGTCGGCTTAGCATAGCCAGTGTCCGCCTTAGCTATTCCTTCTTGCTTGGGCTTTAACTTCTGGATATTCGGCAGCATTGCCACAACGGACCGAATGGTTTCGCTCGCATCTTTCTCCGCCGCCATTACGGAACTCACCAAAGGTTACCGAACCTCAACGTCATTGTTCTCAGCCACTCCCTCTGTTCGCTGATTGGACCGCCAAATATTTGGTTGGAGAAAACCCAAGAATATACCGCAAACCCAGACGGAGTACTGAAGGAAAATGAAAATTGAGCAGAAGTACGTAGGCTACAGCACAGCGGAGATGGGCCAAATGTGATCACATGCAAGACCAATAAGCACCTGCACTTTCATGTCTGCGGTGCATTTTACCATGCAACTTTACAGCTACGCCTTAGCTGCAAAAGTAAGTCTGGAGAGCCAATTTAGGGATGTGGTAACACACCTGGGTTCCCTGGACCTCCCATGCCTCATTTGAGAGGCAACAAGAAAAAAGGCAAATAGATTAAAAAGGCGGTCCCCACAGTTGGAGATGATGCACCAAGGGTCCTCTTGCTAAGCAGGCAGCTATTCAAATGAGTGGCTAATTGTGGCATCTGTTAACCAATTGAAGAGGTGTCAGTGCAGTGTCATGGCTCTGTTAATTGGTACAAACAGGTAGCAGATGCAGGCTCTGGGATTGAGCATTTGCCATTTAGTGAGCCAACCTCCATGAGCCGTGATAAGACAGCCAAGCTGATGGAGAGAGATCAAAGAGGTGGAGAGGAGAGGAGAAAGGAGGGGACGTTTGAAAAAGAGAAGGTTTAGAATAAGAGAATTATAAAAGATGATGTATTTATCTCCATTATTATTATCCTCTCTGCCACAATTGTTACATCCCACCCAACTAAGGTTCACTAAACACATCTGTCATTCAAACATTGAAATATGCATACACATCATCACACATATATCATACACACACCTACTCCATATATGATTTGCACATTTGTGCATTATGTCAGTCATACCAACATTCAACATAGCTGCTGTATATATTGTCTGTAACTGTCTGTAATTGTCTATATGTGAATTGTTACCCTATATGTCACCTTTGTGTTACACACTATCTTCACGAATAAAGGAAAAAAAGAGAAAGAGAAAGACATAAACCACTGTCGTCCATTGAGTACATTTTGCTTTAAAAAAAAAGGTTATTTGTGTCCCCTCTTAGTGCATTCTTGCTAAAGTAACAAATATTATTGATTAATTGACTACAGAATCATAAGAAGAATGAAGCAAATAATAATATCACTTCAAAGTATTCTAGAAATATATTATACAATTTTATAAAAGTTATGTGACGAATTTCCACATTAATCTACTGTATATACGACAATTTTGATGTTTGTAGTGTCATGTAGCATTAAAAAGAGAAACATTAACATAGACAGTTAAGACTATTGATATTGTTTGGGCTTTACAAATGTCACAGCTTTACCTTGAGACTAAAATGCCTCTGACAATCAGATAAGTCATTAATAAATTAAATACATTTGATAAAGTGAAGCCCGTACAATATAACATTTAGTGTGATACTCCATAAATGAAGAATCATCTCACATTGCTCTGTACTAAAGCATTCAGACGAACAATAGTCTCTTTCTGTAGAAAATCAACTTTGTTGTTCTTTTTAAAGATGGCTATTCATATCACTAACATGGATTGTGTAGTATTTCTTATTTTAAAAAAAACAACAACTGAGGGAACCTTGCATCCAGCAAATAAACAACTATTATGTGATGGTCACATATTGCCGACTATATCATCTGTTTGTATAAAAGGCGATTGAGTTGAAAATCAATCAATGGTCTCTATGTTAGGACACTGTATCTGATTCAACCATTCTTGATTTAATTTTATTAAACAAGAAATTATCACAAACCAACCATGTCTTAGAATTTTACATGTCCACATTAATAAAATTGCTCTTTTAAATAAAAAAATCTAATTGATTAAATACATCTCATTCTAAAGGTTGTATCTGTAGATTTTTATGTCACAGTAAAAACACTAATGTAAATAAACAGCACCCAATAATATAAGTGCACATGGTAGGCTAAATAATCAAAAAGCATAAGGAAAGATGTCACAGATTCATTATTCAGTCAGTGCTGCAATTTCCTCCAAGTATTTTGTGTACCATTGTTGACCAAATCAGCAAATTATCATTTAAGTGGCTAATGCACCCGGAACAGACGTGACTCTGCAACCAAAACGTCTACTCTCAGCACAATTTATCAGGCACAGTTTCTACCAAAATTACCAGAAACTCTGTTTGCGCTGCTTCATTTAAAAGCCTTTTTCACCCTGAATGTCTCATCAACCCAAGTTCATTGTGGTGCTAGTGGAACGGTAAGAGGATCACCAAAGTCAGTAGGATTCATGGCTAAAACTGAAACTAAATAAAACGTAATTTAGGCTGGTCAGGTGTCAACACACTTTTGCTTGCCTTCAAAGTTGATAACTGTTAGACTCATCAGAAGTGGGGAATTCTGTTCTGGTGGAGAATTCCATTTGAGTTTGTGTTAAATCTTGATGATATGTCAATATATTTAGATACTAAGTCAATATATTGAGATTCTAAGTCAATATTTTGAGATATTAAGTTAATAGTTTAAGATATTAAGTCAATATATTGATATACCCCAATCCATGTATTGAGATACTAAGAAAATATTTTATGAGATACTAAGTCAATATATTGAGATTCTAAGTCAATATTTTAAAGTTTCTTATTACTTTGAGATTCTTAGTTTATATTCTGAGATACTTAGTCAATATATTGAGATACTGAGTCAATTTATTCAGATATTGAGTCAATATATAGAGATACTAAATCATTATTTTGAGATATTAAGTTTTTTATTAAGTCATTTTAAAGTTTCTTATTATTTTGAGACTCTTAGTCAATATTCTGAGATACTAAATCAATATATTCAGATACAAAGTCAATATTCTGAGTTCCTAAGTCAATATATTAATATACTGAGTCAATATTTTCAGATATTAAGTCAATATTCTGAGTTCCTAAGTCAATATATTGAGATTCATAGTCAATATTCTGAGTTACTAAATCAATATTAAGATACCTAGTCAATATTTTGAGATATTAAGTCAATATCTTGACATATTAAGTCAATATATTGAGATATTAAGTCAATATTTTGAGATATTAAGTTAATAGTTTGAGATATTAAGTCAATATATTGAGATACTAAGTCAATATTTTGATATTCTAAGTCAATAATTTAAAGTTTCTCATTACTTTGAGATTCTTAGTTTATATTCTGAGATCCTGAGACAATATATTAAGATACTAAGTCAATATTTTGAGATATTAAGTCAATATATTGAGATATTAAGTCATTGTTTGAGATATTAAGTCAATATATTGAGATACTAAGTCAATATTTTGAGATTTTAAGTCAATATATTGAGATAGTAAGACAATATTTTGAGATAATAAGTCAATTTATTAAGATACTAAGTCAATATATTGAGATTCTAAGTCAATATTTTAAAGTTTCTCATTACTTTGAGATTCTTAGTCAATATTCTGAGTTACTAAGTCAATATTTTTAGATATTAAGTCAATGTTTTGAGATATTAAGTCAATATATTGAGATACTAAGTCAATATTTTGAGATTTTAAGTCAATATATTGAGATAGTAAGACAATATTTTGAGATAATAAGTCAATTTATTAAGATACTAAGTCAATATATTGAGATTCTAAGTCAATATTTTAAAGTTTCTCATTACTTTGAGATTCTTAGTCAATATTCTGAGTTACTAAGTCAATATTTTTAGATATTAAGTCAATGTTTTGAGATATTAAGTCAATATATTAAGATACTAAGTCAATGTTTTGATATATTAAGTCAATATATTGAGATACTAAGTCAATAATTTAAAGTTTCCCATTACTTTGAGATTCTTAATTTATATTCTGAGATCTTTAGTCAATACCTTGAGATACTGAGTCAATATTTTGAGATGTTAAGTCAATATATTGAGATACTAAGTCAATATATTCAGATACTAAGTCAATATATTCAGATACTAAGTCACAATTTCGATATTCTAAGTCAATAATTAAAATTTTCTAATTACTTTGAGATTCTTAGTTTATATTCTGAGATACTAAGTCAATATATTGAGATACTAAGTCAATATATTGAGATATTTAGTCAATATATTGAGATATTTAGTCAATATTTTAAAGTTTCTTATTACTTTGAGATTATTAGTGAAAATTCTGAGATACTAAGTCAATATACTGATTTACAAAGTCAATATATTGAGATCCTAAGTCAATATTTTAAAGTTTCTTATTACTTTGAGATTCATAGTTCATATTCTGAGATACTTAGCAGTGGCGCAACTACCCAGTGTCAGAGGGGTATGCAGCAACAATTTTGGCGCCCACCCCCAAAAAAGCAACGTTAACGGTTGTCCGGTTGCCCTTGTCAACCAAATTGTGACAATTGGAAACCTAATTTCCATCTCTGTCTGCACTATTTCTTCCCCCAAAAAGGACACAGTGAATAGGTTGGTCAACAGAACTTCAAACCATACTGGACATTTAGTTTTGTGTGGTCTAATAGAACTCCTACGTGATGTCATCACTGGTCTCATCTCTACCTGATGTCATCACTGGTCTCATCTCTACCTGATGTCATCACTGGTCTCATCTCTACCTGATGTCATCACTGGTCTCATCTCTACCTGATGCTATCGCCGACCTCATGTCTGTCTCATTCACTCCTTGCCTGTGTTCTTCTCCACTAAGACATAATGTCAACCAAACATTATGTAATAGATTTTTCATTAGTTTTTCCATATCAATAATATTAAGAAATGAATCAGTTGGTATCAAGTGGCTCCCCCTACACTTCTACCTAATGGTAGACCTACCTGCTGCCTTCCCCTGTCTTTCCTGATCCACCATCCTCACACCTGAATGAAATGAACTCACTGTTAAATATAGCAGCCTAAATTCAATTCTTAAATCAGCCTAGTGATGGCATCAGAGAAGACAACTATTATGCAGTAAGGTTGTGGTGCTGCTGAAATTACATTCACATTTTGTATTTTAAATATTTATTTATTTTTCTTCTTGTCATTTATTGTGCATGCTACCTTATATTTACCAGTTGTTATTTTACCTTAATACAATTGAGATATGTCATGCATGGGATTGGTACCATAGGGTTTAACCAAAATCTAAATGTAGCTATCAGCAACATTGGTTTGCATTAAGTTAGCCGTAAACCCCACTTTAGCTGCTAGTGTTAGCAAACACTAGCTAGTCTGAGAACAGTCTGTTAACATAAATATTTGCAAGCCTCCAAGTTTGGCAAATCTATGCATGATTCAATGATAAACCAGAGTTATAGCATTAGTTATGTTTTCCAGATTCTTGTCATTTATTGTACACAGTGGCGGTTTTAGCAAATTGGGGGCCCAAGGCGAAGGTATGTATGGGCCCCCCCCCATCCGATCTTTAAAAGAGAACAAAAAGTTAAAGGTTGGAGAGGAGAAAAAAAAACCTCCATACACTTCTTTAGTCCAAAATGAAGATGGAAAGCAGAGAACACACAAAGTGTAGCACTACACAAACTAATAGTCACGATGGAACCCAAGAGAGAATAAGATTTCAGATAACACCTGTCTTTGCCAAAAAGTCAGGAAAACCAGCACTGTTTATTCTTTTTTTTAAGATCAAATCAATATACCAGCAAGACAAGTAGTCAGGGTAAAACCCCACAGTCATATACTTAGCAAAAAAATCACAAACTTATATACTTAGCAAATATTGCCAAGATGAATAATTGACTTTGTATGTGTGAGTGAGTGAGTGAGTGAGGTTGCAATTGGCATTGCACTTGAGATTGACATTTCAAACATTCTACAAACAAACCCATGTACAAGATACAGGATATTGTAAGTGAATTGACATTACATTTGAGATTGAGCATTTCAAACATTCTACAAACAAACCTATGTACATGATAGTGTGTGTGTGTGTGTGTGTGTGTGTGTGTGTGTGTGTGTGTGTGTGTGTGTGTGTGTGTGTTTGTTTGCAGCATTGCCATGAAGTGAGAGGATAACAAAAAACAACAGCAGTCAATCATTGGGATTAAGAACTAATAATATGAAATTTTGTATTGTTAAATGATTACCTTCTCTCTTTTGTGTCTCTGTTCCTTCCTTTCTCTCTTCCTCATCCCTCTGTTTCTTTTCCTCTTCATGCCTGTTTTTACTCTCTCTGCCTTGTCTTTCTCTTCCTCTCCTCCTTTTTCTGTTCTTCTCATGCTCTTCTTTATTAAACAAGGTGATCTCCTCTTCATTTAATTTGTCTTGGTTAACGTTATCTTCACCTAGCGCCACTTAACAGCTAGCTGCTGCCTGCTGCTGTAGCAGCATGTTCAACGCTACGGACGTTGTTGTTCCTGTCTGTATCCCCAAACAGTAGCCATAAAAAAAGTTTGTCATCTTTGGCAGCGTTTGGCAAATACTTATTGGCACTTATTGGCAACTCCCATTGGACTCCGTTGTATGCTTTTTGCTGCCTACTTCCGGGGTATGCAGTCTCGCATAGTTCCAAACAATCCATTCACGGCGTCGGACATCATTCATTTCCATTGCTGGCCGTTGAGTAACTTGTGAGGTAAGTTGATTAAATAGCTACCTCTTTTGAATTGTCAACTGTCTATATTTTATCAGAGGCCCTTTATGATGCATATACTGATCTTTATTTGTATGTGTGCACAGCGTAATTATATATATTTTTATCTTGGTAGCCGACCGATTGCCTGCTGGTTTGTTAGCTCGTTAGTTAGCTTGACTTCGCCAGCTGTGAAGGTATCGCTACACCAACAATTACAAAGTTCAGCAGTGAATCTCTGACAACTTTTATTTAGTTAGTTATTGATGTTGGATTACTAGGATCATTAAGGTTGATTAAGGACAGATTTTATTTAGGTTTTATCTGCTTAACCTGACGGTGTTAACTAGTCAGCTGCATACTGTGTGTCTAGAAATAAGGTTGCGTTTGTTTAATTATACCCTTGAAAGGGCTGTTAGATTACATGTACGAATACAAATTATTCCACACCAAAAATATCAGTAAGTGACAGATGACAGTAATAAGCTTAAATATGAAAAAGTATTAAGGCAAATTTCACAATTGTGGTTTTTTTTTTTTAGTGTTGATTTATTTAACGTTTTCCACTGTTTAACTTCAATAATTGCAACATCTTTCCAGAAGTCAACAAGTAATCGTGTTAAATTATCGTGATTTCAATATTGACCAAAATAATTATGATCATATTTCTTTCCATATTCGAGCAGCCCTAGCTGGTGCTGGCGACGGCTGCTGGTGGTGGCTGCTGGTGGTGGCTGCTGGTGGTGGCTGCTGGTGGTGGCTGCTGGCTGCTGAAATAAGAGGCGACTGGAGGCTGCGAACGGTGTGCCGTGGATGGAGAGGCCAAATACATCCATGGCAAACAGTAAGGTGTTTGGCAGTGGACTAGATGTTATGACCTTAGGTGAGGAAGTCTGCTGGGTTGAAATTGCCTTCTTAGTCTGACTCTTGCTGCAAAGGTACCCCTTATCACAGTTGTTTACCTTCCTCTCAGCCCTGATGCACTTTGATTGAATCCTTAACCTCAGCCTAATATATGTGGATGATCTTTTTTGTTAATTAATCACTTATACTATTCCCCCCTGTTCTTTCACTCTGTTTTTCTATATATTCTGATATAGGATTTTAAAATTAAAGGCTTAAATGTCCAATTAAAGCTGTATTTTTAACTATATTTGGGCTGCTAATTAAAACCACATTGTAACTCTTTTTTTTCAGGCTGCTCTAAAAACAAAACATCCTGTTTAGCTAGACTCATTTCACCTCAGGGTGATAGTATACACATACCAGACTGTCACTAGGGTAATATCAGACCATTCTGATATAGGATTTTGAAATTAAAGGCTTACATGTCCAATTAAAGCTGTATTTTAACTATTTTTTTTAGGCTGCTCTAAAAACAAAACATCCTGTTTAGCTAGACTCATTTCACCTCAGGGTGATAGTATACACATACCAGACTGTCATTAGGGTAATATCGGACAATTCTAATATAGGATTTTAAAATCAAAGGCTTAAATGTCCAAATAAAGCTATATTTTAACCATTTTTGGGCTGCTAATTAAAGCCATATTATAACTCTTTTTCAGGCTGCTCTAAAAACGAAACATCCTGTTTAGCCAGACTCATTTCACCTCAGGGTGATAGTATACACATCCCAGACTGTCACTGTAATATCGGACCATTCTGATATAGGATTTTGAAATCAAAGGCTTAAATGTCCAATTAAAGGTATATTTGAACTCTTTTTTTAGGCTGTTCTGAATACAAAACCTCCTGTTTAGCCAGATTCATTTCACCTCAGGGTGATAGTATACACATCGCAGACTGTCAAGTATGGTTTCCGTTGAATTTGAAACCTGATTTGCATACTTCAGCTTTTCACATTTGTTGTGGAATTATGGAGAAAAGCCAGCAAAAAAGCCAACTCAAACAAATCCAGATTTCGACAATTATGGTGCAAAACCTCCTGACTTTGCACTGACCCCAAATGGCCAAAAGTGGGTTCCCGTTGAATTTGAAACCTGATTTGCATAGTACAGCTCTTCCCGTTCGTAGCAATGCCCAACATGCCCATATCTACTGTGGAATTATGGAGAAAAGCCAGAAAAAAGCCAACTCAAACAAATCCAGATTTAGACAATTATGTTGCTAAACCTCCTGACTTTGCGTTGTCCCCAAACAGCCAAATATGGGTTCGCGTTGAATTTGAAACATGATTCACATACTACAGCTCTTCACCTTTCTAGGGATGCCCAACATGTCCATATCTACTGTGGAATTATGGAGAAAAGCCAGAAAAAAGCTAACTCAAACAAATCCAGATTTCGACAATTATGTTGCTAAACCTCCTGACTTTGCGCTGTCCCCAAACGGCCAAATATGGGTTCCCGTTGAATTTGAAACCTGATTTGCATAGCACAGCTCTTCCCGTTCGTAGCGATGTCCAACATGCCCATATCTACTGTGGAATTATGGAGAAAAGCCAGAAAAAAGCCAACTCAAACAAATATAGATTTCGACAATTCTGTTGCTAAACCTCCTGATTTTGCGCTGCCCCCAAACAGCCAAATATTGATTCCCATTAAATTTGAAACGTGCTTCGCATACTACAGCTCCTCACCTTTCTAGGGATGCCCAACATGTCCATATCTACTGTGGAATTATGGAGAAAAGCCATTTTACAGAAGCCAGCTTATCCAAATCCCGATTTTCTACAATTCTGTTGCTGAAATTCCTGACTTTGCACTGACCCCAAATGGCCAAATATGGATTCCCGTTGAATTTGAAACCTGATCCGCATACTACAGCTCCTCACCTTTCTAGGGATGCCCAACATGTCTATATCTACTGTGGAATTATGGAGAAAAGCCATTTTACAGAAGCCAGCTTATCCAAATCCCGATTTTTGACAATTCTGTTGCTGAATTGTCTGCTCTTGAAACAAAATCTCCTGATGATTCTGATATAGGATTTTGAAATTAAAGGCTTAAATGTCCAATTAAAGCTGTATTTTAACTATATTTGGGCTGCTAATTAAAACCATATTGTAACTCTTTTTTTCAGGCTGCTCTAAAAACAAAACCTCCTGTTTAGCCAGACTCTTTTCACCTCAGGGTGATAGTATACACATCCCAGACTGTCACTGGGTAATATCGGATCATATTGATATAAGATTTTAAAATTAAAGGCTTAAATGTCCAATTAAAGCTAGATTTTGGCTGCTAATTAAAGCCATATTGTAAATCTTTTTCAGGCTGCTCTTGAAACGAAATCTCCTGTTTAGCCAGACTAATAATACCTCAGGGTGATAGTATACACACCCCAGACTGTCAATGGGTAATATCAGACTATTGTTATGTAGGATTTTAAAATAAAAGGCTTAAATGTCCAATTAAAGCTATAGTTTAACTCTTTTTCAGGCTGCTAAGTAAAGCCATATTGTAATTCTTTGTCAGGCTGCTCTAAAAATGAAACCTGTTTAGCCAGATTAATATCACGTCAGTGTGATAGTATACACATTCCAGAATGTCACTGGGTAATATCGGACTATTCTGATATAGGATCTTAAAATTAAAGGCTTAAATGTCCAATTAAAACTATATTTTGGCTATATTTTGGCTGCTAATTAAAGCCATATTTTAACTCCTTTTCAGGCTGCTCTAAAAACGAAACCTCTTGTTTAGCCAGACTCATTTCACCTCAGGGTGATAGTATACATATCCCAGACCGTCACTCGCGTAATATCGGATCATTTTGATGTAGGATTTTAAAATGAATGTCTTAAATGTCCAATTAAGGCTATATTTTAACTCATTTTCAGGCTGCTAATTGAAGCCATATTTTAACTCTTTTTCAGGTTGCTCTAAAAATGAAATCTCCTGTTTAGCCAGACTAATATCACCTCAGGGTGATAGTATACACAACCCAGAATGTCACTGGGTAATATCGGACTATTCTGATATAGGATTTTAAAAGTAAAGGCTTAAATGTCCAATTAAAGTATTTAGTGCTGTAAGTTAAATGCGTTATTAACGGCGTTAACGCAAACCCATTTTAAAGACGTGAAATGTTTATCGCGAGATTAACGTTCTTTTTGGCCTAGCAAACTTTGTAGTTTTTTTCAAATGCTGTTGCAACAACTAGTAACGTTAGGAAAACTACACCACCACACCACATCTAGCTAGACCGGAAACAAAACAACAGCCACGCCGCACACACTTGTTCAGCTTGCGAGCCAGCCAAAGAGTAGTAGGCTAACGTTACATTTTGAGTGGATGGCGAGCGTGAGACACCAAAATGGATGCCAATAAGATTCTGAATGGAAAGTTTAATTTTAATTATTGATAAGACCAAGTCGATCTGTGTTTTGTCGTCATGAACTGAGCTATCATCGCAACACATCCAGTCTGAAATACCACATGATGGCCAAGCACACAGCTGACGTGAATGCTCCGCCCCCTCGTTTAAGCCAGGCCAATCCACTTTTCCATTAAAAGCGCATTAAAATAATTAATTAAAAAAATAATGGGACAAAAAGAAATCAAGGTACATTTAGAATAGATAAAAATGTGTGATTAATTGCGATTAAATATTTTAATCGTTTGACAGCACTAATATTTATTTATTTAAGTCCTTGTAAGTTAGCTTACGACAGAACTAAACATGTTTTACTCCACAGAAGTTAACATGGAGCTGGAGGAATAGTTTTTTTTCCAATAAACAAAATAAACTCACTAAGTATTTTGGAGCCATTTCCCTTATTCTTCACAACAATTTAACCATAGGCAAGGCAAGGCAGTTTTATTTGTATAGCACATTTCAGCAACAGGGCAATTCAAAGTGCCAAACATAAAAACAGATTAAAAAATTAAAAACAGATAAAATACAAGAATAAAAGTTACAGTGCAGTATAAGAAATTAAACATTAAAGAGCAGTTAAAACAGTTAAATATATAAAAGCAGATACAATAGGAATTTATCTTTATATGCTTATATAGATTGTCATACAGTGTCAACAATGCAACTTCAGTATAAGAAATGAGCAGTTATTTAAAGAAAGGCAACATCAAAAAGATAGGTCTTTAGCCTTGATTTAAAAGAACTGAGACTTGCGGCGGACCTGCAGTTTTCTGGGAGTTTGTTCCAGATATGTGGAGCATAAAAACTAAATGCTGCTTCCCACTGTTTAGTTCTGACTCTGGGGACAACAGCAGACCCGTCCCACACGACCTGAGAGGTCTGGGTGGGTCATAGTGTAGCAGCAGATCAGAAATGTATTTTGGCCCTAAACCGTTTAGTGATTTATAAATCAGCAAAAGTATTTTGAAATCAATTCTTTGAGGCACTTCAGTACTGGAGTGATGTGATCCACTTTCTTGGTCTTAGTAAGGACTCGAGCAGCAGTGTTCTGAATCAGCTGCAGCTGTCTGATTGATTTTTTAGGGAGACCTGTAAAGACACTGTTACAGTAGTCAAGTCTACTGAAGATAAAAGCATGGACAGGTTTTTCCAAATCCTCCAAATCCAAGTCCTTTAACCCTTGATATATTTTTTAAGGTGGTAATAGGATGACTTTGTAATTGTCTTAATGTGGCTATTAAAATTCAGGTCTGAGTCCATGACTACACCAAGATTCCTGGCTTTGTCTGTTGTTTTTAACATTGTCGTTTGAAGCTGAGTGCTGACTTTTAATCGTTCCTCTTTTGCTCCAAAAACAACCACCTCCGTTTTTTCTTCATTTAATTTAAGAAAGTTCTGGCACATCCATTCGTTAATTTGTTCAATGAACTTAGTCAGTTGTTGTATTGGACTATAGTCCCCTGGCGATAAGGTTAGGTAAATTTGTGTGTCATCCATATAACTATGGTAACTTATTTTGTTGTTTTCCATAATCTGAGCCAGTGGAAGCATGTAGATGTTAAACAGAAGAGGCCCCAGAACTGAGCCTTGGGGAACTCCGCACGTCATATTTGTATGCTCAGATGTATAATTACCTATAGACACAAAGTAGCCCCTATTCTTTAAATAAGATTCAAACCACTTTAGAACTGAGTCAGAAATGCCAACCCAGTTTTCCAATCAGTCTAGTAATATGTCAAGGTCGACCGTATCAAATGCAGCATTGAGCTCAAGTAATACTAAGACTGTAATTTTGCCACTATCTGTGTTTACAACCCAGTCTCACGGCAGTTCGTGTAAATGTCATGTTATTTTTAATCTATTGATACGTGTTCACGGGGACGTTTATCTCGTTTTTTATGTGTAAATGTTACGTTATTTTCTCGGGGAAAGGACGCCCGGGAGACAGCCAGGAGAGGGCCGCGAGGTGGCCCGCTGGGGACGCGCCACAATAACGGGATGGCGGAGGTTGGGTTTAGGAAAAACCCTACAGGGAAAGGGCGCCTTACACGCCGGAGACGGCCGCGGGGGACGGGGGACATGCCACAATAACGGGATGGCGGAGGTTGGGTTTAGGAAAAACCGTACGGGAAACAAAGCACGCGGGACGCAATCCCCGGGAAACAAAGTGCCACGATCCCCGGGAAACAAAGCGCCACACGCAGGACAAAACGCCTCACGCGGGATGCGATCCCCGAAACAAAGCGCCAAGATCCCCGGGAAACAAAGCGCCACACGCAGGACGCGATTCCTGCTCGCCCGGGTGAAAGTCCTGTGTTGTTTGACCCATCCACCACCCCGACCAACGTCCCTATGCGGACCTTTTTATACTACTCCCTACCATTTTCATGCTGTGGCCACGAAATATGCTTCCCATTGAAATACATTACTTCACATTTTTGTGCTGCCACCACGTAAAAAATGAGAAAAACGTCCCTGTGAACACGTATCAATAGATAAATAAAATAACGTGACATTTACACGAACTGCCGTGAGACCGGGCTGGTGTTTAAGTGGATGTCATTAAAGACTTTAACGAGAGCCGTCTCAGTGCTGTGGTGTGGTCGAAAACCTGACTGGAAGGCATCAAAACTGTTGTTTAGTGACAAGAAAAGGGTAAGTTGTAATTTTACTTAAAAATGGAAGGTTTGATATCGGCCTATAGTTGCTCATTAGTGACGTGTCTAGATTGTTCTTTTTTAAGATTGGCTTGATGACTGCGGTTTTCAGGGCAAGTGGGGAGATACCTGAGAGAACCATTCACTATTTTAACTCAAGATTCTCTTAACGAAACAACAAACTGCAGCAGACAGGTGAAGGACTGAACCACGATGAGCAGGTAACGCTGATTGATTAATGAGCTGATTGCTGATTGAACTCAAACTGTTGTTGAAACTGGACACAGTCAAACTCACCGGAACCGGTGAATGGCTCAGCGGCTCAGGATTTGGTCCCAATAATCCGGTAACTCAGGGAGGGAGAAGTGGAAATGTTTGTCTGTTTTACAGCTGCTGGCCTGGAGGCTGGGAGGGGGTGGGGCTACAGAGGCCTAGAGGGGCGGCACTACGGAGAAAGAGGGGTTACTGAGAGGGGGCGGGGGCAGGGCTACAGATAACGGGAGGGGGGGGTGGATCTCAAGTTTAAGTAAAAGGGATTGTCAAAACATCTCCTAACCTCGTTTAAAAGCTGTATGAAACTAACTTCATGTATTTAAAACATACTTTAAGTAATGCTTTAAATTGGTTTTATAAAACAAAAGAGTGACAAAAGTGCTTCACAGGGGCAGAAAACAGGAATCATAACATAGTCTATATCCACGACGTTCCACTTCCCGGATTGCTCCAGTGCCGCTGGATGTCCAGATTTGGGCCGGATATCCATCACCTTCCTCTTCCTTTGAGTTGGCGTTGTAAACTCCAGTGGATTTATGAAGACTGCTCCTCAGATCTTTGCAGGGTTAGGGTTCCAGCAGCTGGAAATCATTGTCTTAAACCACTGAGCTATCTGACCTGACAAATCAGTCTGTTTGTGACATGTTTGTCTTCTTCTCACTGCAACATTTAAGGTTCAAACACAAAACTTTCAGTCTCCCAATCACTCTCTAATCACCCTGAGCTATCTGATTTAGTACAGTATCTTTAAAAAGTCACAGTATAGTATGTTGAAAAAAGGGGATAAAAGACTATGGCAGCTATGCTGCTGCAGACCGCTGTTCACAGATACACACACACACACACACACACACACACACACACATTGGAGAGGATATATATATATATATATATATATATACATATATATATAAAACATGTTTATAATGACTCTAGCTTTTCTCTCAATGTCAACATATTTATGCACTATTCATCAAAATAAAATGTAATATCTAAATCATAATGTCAGCTCCAACATTAGGGGAGGACTCTGAAGAAGTTTTCAGACTTCCTTCCTTTCCTGCACTCAAGTAGTAGTAAAAGTAAGTTTTTATAAGTTATCATGTTAACTTATTGTGTGCAGGAACCATTGCACCAGGGGTTAAGGATATTCCACTTAATCTTCTCAATGAGCTGCAACTAAAACATTTATTTTCATGTATTAATGTGTGGATTATTGCCTGGTTTGGTCTCTAAAATGTGGATCAGTGTTTCTCAAAGCCCAAGATGACATCCTCAAATGTCTTTGTCTTTGTCCACTACTCAAATATATTCAGCTTGCTGTTACAGAGGAGAGAAGAAACTAGAAAATATTCACATTTAACAAGGTGACACTGTTTTTACGCCTCTTTTCTGGAAATCCTTGCGTGTCCGTGCAACCAACACAAGTCCACAGCGGTCCACTGCGTGTATGTATGAGGCCATCACCACCGTATCCATCTCTGAGGTTGTCAGCTTTGTGTCTGCCTGGCTCAGAGCGCCGTCCCGTCTAGCAAAAAGCCACAAAGCTTAAAACGCTCTCAAAAGTTAATGTTGGCTGCTTCTCGCTTGCCATGATTGCTCTGCTACCAGCCTCTGTCACGTCCCGTGTGGAGCTTGTGAGCGCGCAGCTGAGAATGTTGCGCCGAATTGAAAAAGGAACTACGTTTCGTTACGTACGTTACTTTTTTACTTTGTTACTTTGTAACGCGTTACACCCAACATTGGTTATTGCAGAGGGTTCTTAGCCTAATTTAATATATTTCTGTGTGATTTAGCATGCCTTTGGTTCGTTTGGTGGGCTGTGTCGACCTCCATCTCCACCTCTGTCCCTCTGTCTCAGTGATTACTAAATGTTAACTCCCTGGTTTGTCATTAATCACATCTTAAGCTCAGCTGGCACCGAGTGATGGCTGATGTTTGTAAATCAATTCCTCTGCTGTTAGCGTGGAAGAAGGAAAATGTCCTAAAAGCTTAAAGAGCGGCCGCTTTAGCTGATGAGGAGGGGCTGGTTGTGCATTTGTCACCAGAATAAACAGACAGACAGAGACATCTCTCTGTCACAGTGTCTCATTTGAAGAAACTCCAACACAACGCAGAAGTTTGTCACGATGAGAATAACTAACTGTGTGCTATGTTGCCAGTAGTAACACGTCATAAATGAGACACCTGAAATCAAACCAGGAGCCTCTAAAGCCCCAACCTGAGGACTGTGGGGCTGTTGAAGAAGACAACCATCCCCTTTAAGAAGCACAGGCCTTTTTGGAGATGGAACGGGGATGGGATGTTGAATCATTGAAATCTTTCTCTTGTAAAATAGTCCCATTTTTAAAGGCTGTAGAAAGTGAACCTCCTTTCCTGCGATGCGACCACTAGATGTCGCTGTTCACCAAGGATAACCCACCATCATGTTCAAGCTAACTGACTGCAGGATGGTTCTCTCTTTAGGTCTCCTCACATGCAAACTCCAAACAGTTTCAATGGAATCACAAGTTGACAAGATAGAAATCTTCTGTGAAACAAAATGAGACACTTGACAATGAGTCGCATGTGTTTATTTTAAAGTACTCCCAACGGAGTTTGGAGCAAACTGGAGTTCACTTGGACATCCAGCTGTTGGGTTAGGGTTAGAGTGGGTTAAGGTCTGTCACAGTATGTTCTAAAACAAAGCGACAAAAATACCCAAAAAGGAGACAAACGACAAATGGAAAATGGAAAAAGAGGCCAAAAATATGAGAAAGAAATTAGTCTGTCTAAACAGGAGGTTTCAGGTTTTTTTCTGATCAGCCTGAAAAATTGTTAAAATATAGCTTTACAAACAAGTACATAAACAGATTAACAGAAATACAGGAAGAGAGAGCGGTGGAAAAAAAAAGGAAAAGGGGTAAAGGAAGGGGGGAGGGGGGGACAGCTGACATTGGAACTCAGTCCTCCAAGTCGGGAAATAAGCTGAGGGAGTCAACTAAATCTAGGAAAGGGTTCCATGTCTCTGGGAATGTCGAGATAGAGCCTTTCAGAGATGATCTAAGTTTCAAGTTGTCGAGCACTTCTTTAATCCAACGGTCGTGTGTGTGGGGGGCGGGGGAGTCTCCAGTTGAGCAAGATCAGTCTCTGGGCTGTCTAAGGGTTAGGGGGGATAATGTGATCATAGGCTCTGCTCATGGTGTCAAATAATGCTGATCCAAAAGGTTGTTAATTTAGTGCAGGACCAGAACATATGAGTATGGTTGGAAGGGGACTGGTTACAACTGTTACAGGCGTCCCGGACAGTGGAGTATATTTCAGACAATTTTGCGTTTGTGTAGTTGACTTTGTGAAGGAACTTGCACTTGTGAAGGTTTCTTGATATTGGAAGCAGTAGTTATTTAATGTTCTCTGACTATCTCTACAGGACATTTGTCACACAATGTCAAACTGAAACCAAGTTCTTTGTGCAAAATGTGTTTTATTACAACAAATAAATAGCTTGATTTTGGTCAAATAAAAACATTCAATCTGTATTAATAACAAGAATATAAAAAAATGAAATCATACATCAGTTTAAATTTGTACAATCTTTTTGTTTTGTTATATCTTCCTCGTGATTACATTTCCTCAGAGTTTCAGATTCAAAGTGCAAAGTGTGTGATAAAGTGTGTACTGCTGATTAATGACAGAGGTTTGAGTTAAGGTTTACTGAGAACTCTGTCACTCGTTCTGTGGAGATAAAAAAAAAAAAAAAAAAGAAAAATAGAATTAAAAATGTGAACCTGTGAACAATTAGTCATTATTAGTGTCTTTTATTACTCAGAAAGCTGAAATACATTTGCACAATTGAACAATGCATTTGGGAAATTAGAATCCCATTTCTACAGAATACAGAGAATTACATCCATATTGCAATAACATACTGTACCTGCATTTGTTCATATACCCAGTGGATAAAGTAGGTAACATTGCCGTAGACTCCTGGCTTGTTCTTCAAAGCACATCCAATCCCCCAGCTAGTGTCCCCTGCCAGCCACCATACATCTCCCTCCTTGACCACCAGGGGCCCTCCACTGTCGCCCTGCAGCACACAGGAGGAATACATGTCTCAGGTTAGTGTGTGTGTGTGTGTGTGTGTGTGTGTGTGTGTGTGTGTGTGTGTGTGTGTGTGTGTGTGTGTGTGTGTGTGTGTGTGTGTGTGTGTGTGTGTGTGTGTGTGTAGAGAACAAATTCAGACTAACTTGACATGAGTCGACTCCTCCCTGCATTTTTCCGGCACAGATCATGGTCTCACTGATTTCTCCATTTAACACCTGAAGGCTGTTACAGGTCTCTCTGCTGTAAACGGTCACCTGGGCTTGATTTAGTCTGTCAGGGGATGGTCCTGTCCAGGGGATGGAATATTTTAATGATTGCACACCAACAGTTAGCTCGGCCAAGCTTTAAAAAAAACAGTGTTCTCCTACTTGGACTTTAAGCCTTGAAAAAGCAGGTGACCCCTGAAACATTTGGACAATAATCTACAGTAAGAGGCGGTACACATGTTATATTCTGCATTTGACTACACATGGAAAGTTGGGAGACTGTCCTCCCCTGACAAACGCTCCCACAGGTCGATTGTTCAAGCAGCAATTACGACTCATCTTTATGTTTCTAGTGGCGGCTCCCACGAGTGGCTGTACTAATTATGATCAGAGCAAAGCAGGAAGTGAGGTGACACAGTATAAGAGCGCCAAGTTGATCATGAGGAGGTAGTTTGGGGTGGTGGATGGGTCAAACAAACACAGGACTTTCACCCAGGAGACCGGGGTTCGTGTGTCCCATTTAAAAGTTTACGGAACAAATGGAGTCATGTCACGTTCAGCTTCACATGCGTAACCTAGAGTGAAGTAACATCTGATTTGAACCCAAACTAAAATTAACTAAGTAGTTTTTGTGCCTAAACATAACCAAACTGCAACTGTTTCATAACGTAAAGAAAAATGTGAGCGTTACGTTAACAAATGCAACCTTTACGTTCTCTGGTTTAGATATGATGGCGGAAAACGCTCCTGTGGGTTGTATTAGAGGGTATGGGAATAAACGACCCATATAGTCGTATGGTTTGGAGGACTTGTTGAAAGTTGGACATATACACTTTGCGTTTGGCTCACCAGATGAGCGCAAGGCTCCCCATCCTGTGATCCAGGCATGATGTCCAGCAGAGAGGTCCAAGCCAATGTTGGGGAGACACACAGGCTTCACTGTTCCTGAGACATAAACATGTATGGGCTCAAAGTGTTGCTATTATCAATGAAGAAATGAACTGACAGTTCAAATCATTATTCAGTTAATGAAATATGACTTTTGCTGGCAAGTACTTACTTGTAAATGTCAGAGGTGTATAGAGCTTTAGGAGAGCAATGTCATTGTCATTAGTGTGTTTGTCGAATTTGTCATGACTGATAATTTTGCTAACTGTTTTGCCGGAGCCCAAGCTCATCTGAAGCAAGCTCACATCACCATAGTACACCCTCCACTGTGCAGGATGTGAGTACCTACCATGAGGAATTATAGTCAAACATAGAGAAAACAAATGTCACATGCTTTCCTGAATGTAAATTAAGAGACAGTAAAAACAGTGCACAAACTTAGCAAATGGCATGAAGGACCCTTAATGGTGTAAAGACTCACTTTTCAAAGCAGTGTGCAGCAGATAGGATCCAGTAAGAGCTGATAATGGAGCCTCCACATGTGTGTTGATGCTGAATCTGGAGACTGACCTGCCACGGCCAAGCCCCATTTACTGCCGCTGTACCACCTACAATACGAGCA